>NC_132846.1:51717619-52022953 GCF_048164855.1 Canis lupus baileyi | reverse complement strand
AATTTTAAAGTTAATTACCCCATTCACCAAGAATGACTGAGAAGGAAAGTGTCACGGAGGAGAGGTATTTGAGCTGAGGCCAGAAGGATGACTAGAAATTTTCTAAGGGGCCAAGGGCATTCCAGGCTGAGCAAAGACATATAGATCTATCACAAACCTCTCTCTGGAGGAAACAAAAGTATCTACACTTGACCCCAAACTCAACTTACATCCAAAAAAAATGCCTTCTTGCTTGTTGCCTCACTCATCTAGTGATAGCATCAAAATCAATGGACCTATCCCAAGTGAGGAAAGAAGGTGTGGGGTCAACAGCTCCACTCAGCGGCTTAGCAAGAAGCCCCAGTGTAGTCTTGAGAGGACTGGAAAGCAATTAACCTTTTTCAGTCGGGTTTTACCTGACAAAGCACTTCGGAAGCCAACTGAGTTATCTCAGGAACAGGACTCCTCCCTCCTGAGTCATCCCAGACACCTTGTGCTCCCCAGAAACACGCACCAGCCTCCCTGACAGTGTCTTGTAGATTAATAACCTGAGTGCCATGGGACCCACCTTGATGGCAGCCTGGCAGCCTGGCCCATCAGCACAAAAACATCTCCAATGAGGAGCAAGTCCTCCCTTCCTGGCTCCCAAGCCCCCAGCCTCAATCTCCCACACTGCCCCCTTCCCACCTCCAGCTGCATGCAGGAATTTCTCAGGCTTTACAGCTACTTCAAGACTTACCCAGTCCTAGCCTGGCTCAGATGGGTCCCCTGGATTCCTTACCTTGGATCGAAGCTGCAAGTACTCCTCTGAGCCATAGGGGACACTCCTCAGGGAGGTGAGATAGTCATAACTGATGACAGCTGTCTGTGGACCAATGAAAAGAAAGGCTTAGTGCCTGGACAGCAAAGACTGCTCCTTGGCACCCCTACAGCCACAGGCCCCCGACACAGGCAATATGTCTAGAGAAGTAGACAACCCCTCCCCTAAGATGCTCTGTCCCCAGATCTTAGCCTGGCTGGCTTCTTCCTGTCAACCAGCACTCTGCACGAATGCCACCTCTGCAGAGAGCCCTAACACACCAGGAACTCTCAATTATTTATCGTAACAAAATGATCATACCCTAAATTACCTTGTTCATTTGTTTCCTTATATGTGGACTATCTTCTCTTTGCTAGAATTTCAGCTCTATAAACACAGAGGCTTATCTCTCCCACTCATCACTGTACCCCCAGTACCTTTTTCCTATGCCAGGCACATAGGTAAATGCTCAGTAAGGACTAGTTGAATGCATGCTGTTGGATAAACTTATTATCACAAATAAACATTATTTTATATTTATGTTGCTCTGATAGCCTAAGTTTTGATTCTGGGTCCCTTGGCCAAAAGTCTAGGAGAAGTCCCCATATACTTGGTGAATCAGAAAATTTTAGGCTTCCAGATATCTCAGACATGGAGGAGACAGGCCAAACTCTTCCTTTTAGAACTGAGCAACTGAGGCCCCTCCAAGTTAAGGGGCTGACACAGCTGATACCAAAAGAAGTCTATTCCCTTGTCTACACCCCCAAAGCTTTATTCCATTTGACATAAGTGTGTTGAACACCAACCACAAGCAAGAGCTGGTCACTGAACAAGGCACAAGGCCAATCAAGACCAGAGCCCTGGTGACTGGTTTATAAAGAACTGGTAAATGCCCTCCTTCCTCATTTCCAGCTATAGTTGACCCTTGAACAACATGGGTTTGAACTGTGCAGATACACTTACACATGGGTTGTTTTTGTTGTTGTTGTTGGTGGTGGTGGTAGTAAATTACAGTATTCTACTATAAATGTATTTTCTCTTCCTTATGATTTTCTTAACATTTTCTTTTCTTTAGCTTACCTTACTATAAGAATACAGTATATGACACATATGATACACAAACAATGTGTTAATAAACTGTTCATGTTATCTGTAAGACTCCTGTCAACAGTAGGCTATTAGACATTAAGGTTTGGAGGAGTCAAAAGTTATACATGGATCTTTGACTGCATGGGTGTTGGCACCCTAACCCCCACATAGTTCAAAAGCCAACTGTATTCAAATCCCTAAGGTTCCATTGAAGCCTGCTTGCCCTAGGACACTCATCCTGACTCCCAGCCTACAGGTTTCAGTTCTGTGTCTGAGGTGCCATAAGTGGTCACCTGAGTCACACATCTTGACCCAATCCATGGCTTTTGATTGTTTTTTGACCCATTCATGTGAGCACTCCTCAATCATAAGCTCCTTTAAAGCCGGGTCTAGGTGGGACAGTTCATTTCTACTTCTCAAAGCATATAAGACAATGTTGGGCCCCAAAAAGGCACTCAGTAGGCTCTTAGGAATCATTTTATATCCCATGCCTATTTATTTGTCCATCTAGATTCTGTAACTCGCTCGGGAGAAGACTTCACAACACTGAGTATTAAGGAAACAATCAGACAACAACAACCCAAACAGACTGTGCATCAGAGTCTATCCACACCAAGGGGAAGAAAAGATGAGCTCATCCTGCAGCAGACAAAGGAGGAAAGAAAGCATTGAAGCATGTGGAAATCTACCCACTGATTGGGCAGTTATATACGCATGTCTGGGAGAGTTGCTCTCAGCAGCATTAAGAGGACACGATCACACAGGAAGGATGCTCCCGGGCCACTGAAGAACACCTCTAAAGGTGAAATTTACAACTCAGATTCTCTGTTAGTCTGGGATTACTAAGCCGCCCTCACACGTGCAAAATGAAGGGATCCTCAAAGTTCTCCAAAGCCAGGCTGCTCCGAGTATGAGCCCTGCCTCTGGAACCACACACACTAGCTCCCTGGAGAAAGCGTTTTCTGATAGAATTTCAACAAAGCTGCAAAGTCTTGCCATATGCATTTGCTGAGAGGTACCAGCCCAGGTCTGTCACTAAAGTAAGATACAGAGTCTAAAATGTAAAGGCTTCAACAAGAGACCCTGTGCAATTCCATTCTATTTGGGTTCAGGGTGACAGCAGTCAGGCATACAAGAACACAGATACATGGGGCACACAGCCATGCCTGTGCAGCTGAGCAGAGGGAGCCTTGCACATGTAAGGCTACACGGGTAACTCCACATCTGTTACAGGTACAAACACCTGCAGGAATACTGCAGTTCCCCTGCCACTCTGACAAGGAGAAAGACCTACCGTTGCCACTGCTCTGCCAACCCTGACAGCACCAAAGTCATTAGGATCCAAGTACTTGTTACTGTAGAGATAGAAGCCCGAGGCAGCAAGAGCCACGCCGGTCCACGAAGCAAGCTTCAGAGCCCTTCTGGCCATGTTCCCAGACCCTGTAAAAGGAAAGGAGAAAATGAGAAACAGTGGAGCGCCACAGTTAAGTCCCACCAGGATTCAAATCCAGGCTCTGCCACTTCATAGATTATGTGACCTCGGGTCATTTTCTTAATCTTGTTGATCTGTCTCCTCACTCGTAAAACAGACAGATACCTACCTCAAGTTATTGGGATAAAAGGAGATTATGTATATAAAATGCTTAGCAGAGGACCTGGCACAAAGTCTCAAAGTCATTATTCCTTACAGGGCACCAGGTACCATTCTAGGCCCTGGGGGAGAGGGAACAAAACACAGTTCCTGCCCATGTGCTGCTTACACTCTAGGTGGGACAACAGGTCAGAAGCAAACAGACCTTTTAGAACACCAGGTGGTATCAATAACAGAAGAAAATCAAAGAGGGTCAGAGGAAGGAGGATGAATATGTGAGGAAGGTGCTATCTCAGATGGGGAAAGTGGAAAGCATGCCAGCCATCATCACTTATAACTTGCTTCACCACCATGCACACACAGGTCAGAAGTGCTCAGGCCACAGCTGAATGGCAGCTGGTCAGAAGCAGCCGGATAAGCTCTCCACGTCTGGCTGATTTCCAAAATATTGATTTCAGATAGAGTAAACTGCCACCCGTCTAAACCGTGAGCCCCCTGAAGGTAAACACCACGACTATAATTACAGTGTCCACTCACGGTCCTGCAGGGTACTTTGCAATTAGGGATTCAATGTCCACCTGCTGATTTGATCTGTTTAACCAGATGCACTCTCAGTCAGTGGGATTAAGTGGACAAGGCTCCCTGATACTCTTCCCCACCCTACCAGAACTAGCTCAGTCCACCAGGTGTATTGTTGAAGCATTTGGGGCCCACTGTACCCAGGAGGCTGTTTCCCCTTCAATTTCTAGGAACTCTGTATGAAACTAAAATCCTTGAACGCAGTGGCAGGCAGTAGAGAGAAGTCCACCCAGGAAAAGGGAATCACTAAGCCGCCCACATGTGCAAACGCTGTATAGATGCAGCAGGAAGATCCAGGTCATCACTGTTTGGTTCTGCTCTGGACTCAGTCTCTGACCATCCTCTCCCTGCTCTGTGCCTGTTTCCTCTTTGTAGGAAACTATTGCTGCACACAGCCTTGTCTGTGTTTTCTTTAAAATCTATTTGGACCCATGCCTCACAGTAGAACCACAGATTTTTTTTTTTAAATATTCACAGATACATCTTTTTCCATTCTTCTACTTTCAACTTACATTTTATATCATCTCTCTAAACAACATATAGTTGGTCTTTTCTGTTGGCATTTAGTATAACTCATATATTTAGATTTAATTTTACAATCTTCTTCCATTTCAAAAATGCAGATTTCTTACACTACATTAACAAAATGAAGGATAAAAATCACATAATCATCTCAACAGATGCAGAAAAAGCATTGGACAAAATTCCACATCCACTTATGATTAAAAACTCTTAACAAAGTAGGTACAATAAAAAAAATAATAATAAAAAAAACAAAGTAGGTACAGGGGAACATACCTCAACATAATAAAGACCATATATGACAAACTCAGAGCTAACATCATACTCACTAGTGAATGGTTGCAAGCTTTTCCTCTAACATCAGGAACAGGACAAGGAAGTTCACTCCCGCCTCTTTTATTCAACACAATACAGGATGTCCTAGCCAGAGCAATTAGGCAAGAAAAAGAAGTAAAAGCCATCCAAATTAGAAAGGAAGAAGTAAAACTATCACTATTTGCAAATGACATATTATATACAGAAAACCCTAAGCAATCCACCAAAAAACTGTCAGAATAAATAAATTAAGTAAAGGTACAGGATACAAAATCAGCATGCAAAAATCTGCTGTGTTTCTATACACTAATAATGAATAATCAGAAAGAGAAATTAAGAAAGCAATCCCATTTATAATTGCATCAAAAATAAAATACCTAGGAATAAATTTAACCAAAGAGGTGAAAGACTTGTTCACTGATAATTATGAAATATTAATGAAGAAATTAGGCAATAAATGGAAAGATATTTGGTGTTTATGGATTGGAAGAATATTGTTAAAATTTCCATATCACCCAAAGCAATCTACAGATTCAATACAATCCCTATCAAAATTCTAATGGTATTTTTCAGAGAAATAATAACAAACTATCCTAAAATTTGTATGGAACCACAAAAGAAGCAAAATAGCCAGAGCAATCTTGAGGAAGAAGAACAAAGCTGGAAGTATCATGGTCTCTGGTTATACTATATTACAAAACTGTAATCAAAACAGTATGGCATTGGCATAAAAATAGACACACATATGTCAATGAAACCCAACAGAGTCCAGAAATAAACCTATATACATATGGGCAATTAATTAACAAAGGAGCCCAGAATATACAATGAGGAAAGGACAGTCTTTTAAAAAAAAATGGTGAAGGGAAAACTCGATGACCATATGCAAGAGAATGAAACTGGAACCCTATTATATACCATACACAAAAGCTAACTCAAAATGGGTTAATGACTTGAACATAAGTTCTGAAAGCATAAAACTCGCAGAAGAAAACATAGGCAGTAAGCTCCTTGACATAAGTCTTGGCAATGACTTTTTGAATCTGACACCAACAGCAAAACAAACAAAAGTAAACAAATGGGACTACGTGAAACTAAAAAGTTTCCATACACCAAAGGAAACCATCAACAAAATGAAAAGGCAACCTACTGGATGGGAAAAAATATTTCTAAATCATATATCTGATAAGGGGTTAATATTCAAAATATATAAAGAATTCATACAACTCAATAGTTTTTAAAAATCTAATTAAAATACGGGCAGGAGATCTGAATCGACATTTTCCAGGGAAGACATATAAATTGCCAACAGGAATACCAAAAGAAAAAAAAAAAAAAAGAATACCAAAAGATGTGCAATAGCAGTAATCATCAGGGAAATTCAAATTTAAACTACAATGAGATATCACTTCACACCTGCTAGAATGGCTAGTATCAAAATGACGAGAAATAACAAGTGTTGGCAAGGATATAAAGAAAAAGGAAGACTTGAACACTGTTAACAGGAATGTAAATTGGTGTAGCCACTATGGAAAAGAGTATGGAGGGTCCTCAAAAACTTAAAAATAGAACTACCATATGATTTAGCAATTCCACTTCTGGGTATTTAAAAGAAAACAAAAACTTGAACTCAAAAAGACATATGCATTCATATGTTCACTGCAGCATTATTTACAATAGCCAAGAAATGGAAACAACCTAAATGTCCATCAATGGATGAATGCATAAAGAAAATGTGATTCATAGGTGAATACAATGGAATTCAGCCATAAAAAAGAATGAAATCTTGCCATTTGTAACACCATGGATGGACCTGAAGGGTAGTATGCTGAATGAAATAAGTCAGAGAGAAAAAGACAAATACCATATGATCTCACTTGTATGTGGAACCTAAAAAGAAAACAAAAACAAAAAATACTCACAAAGAACCAGTTGGTGGGAGTGGGCTAAATGGGTGAAGGGGATCAATAAATGCAAACTTCTAGTTATAAAATAAATCAGTCATAGAGAAGTAATGTATAGCATGGACAATAATTACTATTTTATTATATATTTGTAAGTTGCTAAGAGTAAATCCTAAAAGTTCTCATTACAAGAAAAAAATTGTAATTGTGTGGTGAGGGTGATTAACTAGACCTATTGCAGTCCTCATTTCCCAATGTATATAAATATTGAACCACTATGCCGTACACCTGAAACTGATGTTATGTCAATTATACCTCCATTTAACATTTTTTCTAAAAACACACAAAAATGTAAATTCTGAGGTCTACCCTCTGGCCCACTGAATCACCACCTCTGGGCGTGGGACTCAGGAACCTGCATTCTAATAACATAATGGGTGGTTTTTATGCAAGCTGAAGTCTGAGAGCCATTCTTCTAAATATTTTCTTTTTAATAGAGGCTGCATGTGTTCAAATCCATCAGTGAAACCATGCCCAAAAGGAAGCCTTCCAAGTTTATCATACCTACTCCCAACCCCAGGTATCTGTGATCACCCTACAAGAGTGACTACAAACAATTATTTTTAAAGAAATAATGTAAGAAACCCATGTGTTTCCCTAAACACAAATGCTCTGGCTCAGCTCCTGGGTTCAGTTCCTAACTGTGCCAAGAATGGAGTCTGTAAATAAAAATAAATTAAGGGATCCCTGGGTGGCACAGAGGTTTGGCGCCTGTCTTTGGCCCAGGGCGCGATCCTGGAGACCCGGGATCGAATCCCACGTCGGGCTCCCGGTGCATGGAGCCTGCTTCTCCCTCTGCCTATGTCTCTGCCTCTCTCTCTCTCTCTCTCTGTGACTATCATAAATAAATAAAAATTTAAAAAAAAAGATATTAAAAAAAATAAATTAAAATCTTGCTTTGTAGAATGGGCTTTATTTACTTCATATTCTTTTTTCCCCATATTCTCTTTATTTATGAAAATCTCCCTACCTCCACATCATTCTGCCAGCTTTTTATTTATTTTTCTGCCAACATTTTAATAAGCCCAGGGCTCCTTCCAGAAAGAGACATGGTGGTTGGGAACATGCAGTCCAGCATGCCTGGGTTTGAGTCTCCGTACTTACTTAACAACTGGGTAAACTGGCAAATTGCTAACTCTCTCTGACTCTTATGACCTTGTCCATAAAATGGGGATGATGACAGCAGTGTCTACCAGATGGGATAGTAAGGGACAAGGGAATCATGCAAAACGTATTGCAAGGTGCCACCTACAGTAGCACACAGTAACAACCACTACTACCACCACCACTCATCTCTTATTATTATACTTATTATTATTCATTATTATTCATTATTCATTATTATTCATTATTTCCTCTCCCAATGCCATGCTTTGGTAAAGGACCTTACTTACTCCCCTGCCTGTCAGTCTCTGGAGACTTCTGCATGCCTCACTTCTAACATCGGGACAGGTACCCACCTAACTCTCCCCTTTCACCTTGCTATCTACACACGCTCAGCCTGTAGTGTCTTCTACCAAAAAGGGGAGGGTGCTCAGTTCACCTTCTACCTTGTCTCACTAAGACACGGGTTCCCAACTGGACCTGGAAGCAGGCCTTACATTAGGCTGTGTACCTCAGCTCCTTATACACCTTCCTTCTTTAAGATCATTGGTGCAAGAAGGTCCATGAGGGATGATCCAGAGACCATCACTGCGGGGCCTGCAGAGAAGCCCACATTAAAAAGGTCATATGGAGCCACTAGTGGCCAGGAAATCAGCCTCAGTCAGGAATTCAGGCTCTGGAGCCAGGAAGAATCCTGCTCCACTGCTCACCAGCTGTGTGACCTTGAGCAAGTCACAACCCCTTGGGGTCTCCCGTGTAATTACCGACAAAAGGGAGCTCTTGACAGTACCTCCCTCCTAGGGTCACTATGAGCATTAAATGAGATGCTGCTTTAATATAATGCCTAACATATTCAGCAAACAAGACTTCTTTTCCTTACTGCTATTTTAAACTTCATTTCTTCTTTCCAGAAATACTGATGAGCTTATGTAGAACTCCTAGCACCTGGGAGACCAGGATTTGGGACAACCTCATACAATTAACAAAGCAGGGGAGGAAGGCCATCCTATCTTATGTGAACTGCCCAACCATTCCCCATTCCAAATGCATTTCCTCATATTCCATCTGACCTTTACTCTCCACCCAGGCCATCATCACCCTAACCTTCATGGGCACTCATATTATTCTATATCCTCTCCACTGACAAAAATGTCCAAATTCTCTAGTAAGGCATTCAAGGCCCATCCTATTCGTATCCCATCAGACTTTGCCAGCTTCATCTCCCAGATACCTCTCCACCCTCAAACCCCCTCCCTCATCCCTCTATGAAGCCTTTTGTGAGCCAACCAATTAGAATTAGTTGCTCCCTCGTTGTCCATCGAAAGATGAATGGATAAAGAAGATGTGGTCTATGTATACAATGGAATATTACTCAGCCATTAGAAACGACAAATACCCACCATTTGCTTCCACATGGATGGAACTGGAGGGTATTATGCTGAGTGAAATAAGTCAATCGGAGAAGGACAAACATTATATGGTCTCATTCATTTGGGGAATATAAATAATAGTGAAAGGGAATAAAGGGGAAAGGAGAAAAAAATAAGTGGGAAATAACAGAAAGGGAGACAGAACATGGAAGACTCCTAACTCTGGGAAACGAACTAGGGGTGGTGGAAGGGGAGGAGGGCGGGGGGTGGGGGTAACTGGGTGGCGGGCACTGAGGTGGGCACTTGACGGGATGAGCACTGGGTATTATTCTGTATGTTGGCAAATTGAACACCAATAAAAAATAAATTTATTATTAAAAAAAAGAATTAGTTGCTCCTTCCTATCTGGCCTTATTATGCACTGCTTTTTTCTCTAAGGATCTGGGTCTATTTCTGCCTCTTTCATTACATGCAAAGGGCAGAATTTGTTAACATATTACATAATTAATTAATAAGCCTGCTAACAAATACATGATTGAATAAGAGTGAATTTTTCCCCCATCTATTCTCAACATGGAAACCTCAGTCCAATTATGCATCCCTCTGCTCTTAACTCTCTCCCACTTCACTCAGAAAACCTAAGGCACTGGCCTACAAAGCCCTACCTGATCTGACCCCCCAGTTTCCTCCAACATCCCAGGCCTTTCCATTTTCCCCCTTATTCCACTTCAAAAGTGCTAATGTCCTTGCTATTCCTCAAACACAGCAGGCACATTCTGGCCTCGCTATTCTCCCCCACAACACAGAGGTCATAAGCTATTTCCATAAAGGGCCATATATTAAATATTTTCAACTTTGCAGACTACATTGCCACTGTCAGAACTACTCAACTCTGCATTGTACCACAAAGCCAATGGCAGCCACAGACAATATATAAAGTGATGGGTGTGGCCTGGCCCAGTGGCTACAGTTTACCAAACCTGCCTTAGCATAGAAGGTGCTCCAAAAGTATTTACTAAATGGATGAATCAAGGGGGAAACTATAGCCCATGAGGCTTACGATGAGCCAGTAACAAATGAGGTTCCCAGGTGAAAACCACCCCAGGGCTGTCAATTGGATCTCCATCCTCCCCCACCACCACTTCCCAGCTCTTGCTTCTTTTAAACCCTGTCTTCCTCATCTTCCTCGTGCACCCTCCTGCAGGCCTGTCCCTGTGGGCAATAAGGCCACCCCTAGCCATGAGACCACCCCACCTTGGGAGGAGAAGCCTCAGGGAAGCAGACACAATTCCCAAGACCTGGTTTTCATGCAAATGTCCTCAGTAATAAAAGAGGTGGAAATTGAAAAACATAAAATAGATGATATAGGAGCCAAAGTGCGTCTAAATAGATTGGAGCTGGAGTTTTCCATAAGGTGTCAGTGAGTCTTTAACATGCAAATGAGTCGCTTCCCTCAGGGTATTTTAAAAGACCCTGTCAGCCGTGAAATATGTCTGTCGATGAAAAACACCTTTCGTTATTAAACCCTTTGCTAATGAATTGCCTTGCCCAGTTCTGTTTACTCGTCTTTCTGACTTTCACCTGAGTTACCTCTCACATGAGCACACACTCTTTGGGAGGTGAAGGGAGCTTGAGGACACCGAGCCCCTAAAACCTAAACAGCAGGTAACAATATTAGCAACAACCAACCTTTAGAAAGCCCTTTGCACTCATTATCTCCTTAGATATTCCACACAACCCAGTAAGATGAGACAAATATTATTATCATCTACAGGCATAAGTAAGGGAAAGCCACAGGGAACACCCCAGCGGCTGATGAAACAAGGCCAAAGGCAAGTGTGGAAAGCTCTACAAATGGGAAGTTGATGGTCAAATGAAATGTCCACCCCCCTGGGCACAACTAAATGGGGAACCAAGCATTTACTGTTTGTGGTGGGCCAAGAAGTGGCTTGGCTTATCAGTTACCACCCATCTGCAACCCCCTCCCATGCCACATTTCAGGATAATAAGCATGGAAATCACCTTTCCCTGTTTGGTGCACAGGTGAGAATGGCCAGAGGAAAGGCACTTTGGGCTCCAATTCCATCAATCCTGTAAGTGACCACAGCCTCCTCCCATTTCCTAACGAGGCCATTAAAGAAATTCAGCATTATTTCTTCTGGTCTGCTCCCAAGACTGGAAAAGACCCAATAAGAGTGATCAGGTTTTCAGGGAAACCTGAAAATGTTTCATCATGTGGCTAAAAACCAAACAAGGTAGATGATGCTATCATGTCTCAAGTCTGGAAAGATGCAGAGTCAATGCCCAGGGACCATATAGTTGGCCTGATCAGGTTTCTAACCTGCTTTGCCACCAATGATGCAGGTCAAGTGTAATCATACTCCCTTTCCTGGAGTTTGACGCCCAGAAGGTGGCTGAATCAATATTGATTAAATAAAGGAATCCCTGGCTGATGCCAAGGTCCCAGAGCAGACAGAGAAAATAAATCTCACTCAGGCAAGGAATAGAAATTCTCCCTCAGTTCATCCTAGGAAAGTGGGACTCAAGGGCGAACAGTGGAAAATCAAACACAAAGAGCAAGTGGCAGGTAAGAGGTGGGTCACCGGAGTCCCTCCAACACAAAAATCTAAATCCAGGAGATTTAGTGAATGAGTTGGGGGTCAAGGGACTGAGCAGGGAGTGGGGAAATGGATGCCAGAACCAAGCACTATTCTTATCGTATAGGTCCCTTATCTGACAAGAAAACGTACATATCAAGAAGGAATAAAATGCAAGCTCTCCCAACAGAGGTCAAATCTTACATCTGTGAGGGCTGTTGAGAAATAGCCAAGCCAATAATGACATAATAGAAGATGATGTAATCCAGGAAAAATGACTCAAGTGTAGACTTTGTGAAAATCTGTATATAAAATGATGTAGCAGTAAATTAGTCTTGTACGCCGTAATAGGCACACATTTACCATAACTACAAAAAGTTAAACTGGCAAACAAGGACCCAAAGGCCCATAACCAGGTGTGAAGGAAGAGTTGGTGTTTTAAGTTCACAGGACTCTTAAAAAAAAAAAAAAAAAAAAAAAACCACAGGACTCCTTTTCCTATAAAGCAGAAGAACTCAGGGATCCCTGGGTGGCGCAGCGGTTTGGCGCCTGCCTTTGGCCCAGGGCGCGATCCTGGAGATGAGTGCACCGGGCTGCCGGTGCATGGAGCCTGCTTCTCCCTCTGCCTATGTCTCTGCCTCTCTCTCTCTCTCTCTCTCTCTCTCTCTCTGTGACTATCATAAATAAATAAAAATAAAAATAAAAATAAAAAACAAAAGAACTCAAAAGTATGTCCCGGGCAGCATCTCTATCTCCTAGAAGTATGTTAGAAATGCAAAATCTTGCTCCCCACCCAAGACTTAGTGAATCAGAAACTTTAGGGATGGGGTCCAGCATTCCGCGTGGTAACAAGCCCTCCAGGTGACTCTGATGCAGTTTGAAAACCTGTGCAATACAAAAATGCTTAAAGAAAACACATGAAAAGGGACGGGGAAAGTCTAATTCACTTGCAACTCCGCGAAATACCTCCCCAAAAGCGCCCACCAAGCGCCAATCATCATGGACGTGAGCAGTACATGCTTACTGGGTCTGCGGGCTTCCTGCCTAGTAGAAAGTCAACGCCACTCAACCTGGGGAGAGAGCTGTGCTAGGTGTCTTCCGGAAGCTGCTCTCCGTACACAGGTGTCATCGGCACGTTTATGGTGAGAACTGCCAGCGCAGGGCCCGCGCGAGGTGGGGAGACCAGGGGCGCTGCGGGGCACTGGCTCTCCGCGGGGCCCCCTGCTCTGGTCCGCACCACGCTCAGCGCCCGCGCTCACCCCCCGACAGCCCAGAGAGAGGTCTCCCGGGTGCGCCACCTGATGCCCTCCCGCCCAGCCCAGCCCAGCCCCCGGAGCAGCGCCCGGAGCAGCGCCCGGAGCAGCGCCCGGAGCAGCGGGTCCGCGCGTCCGCCCCCGGCCAGCTGGGCTGCAGTCACCGCAGCGGGGGCGGGGCCCCGCCGGTCACGTGGCCGCGCGCCGTCCCGGGTGACCCGGGCACAGGCCCAGGGTTCCTTCCCCACCGCCCGGGCGGAGGCAGGCGCCGGCGCGGCCACACCGCCTCCCCCGCGCTCCTCGCGCCCTGCGGCCCCGGCGCGCCTGCCCCACTCACCCCGAGGGACGCGAGGACGCGGCGCCAGGCTGCTCGCCGCAGCGGGCGGACGGGGTTCGCCGACCCTCGCTCTCCGCCACCCGCGGACTGCGCCCAGCGAAGCGGACCGCCGCGCGGCCTGCCGGGACTTGTAGTCCGTGGTTCCCGACGCTGCAGACCTGCGAGCCACGGAACCCGGGAGTCGGAGGGGTCAGGGCGCCTGACCTGTGTCTTTGCCCTACTGCGGACGTACAGCCTTCCTGAAAACTTGTTTCTGCAGGAGGCGCAGAGTCGTGTTCAGTGGAGAATCGGGTTGTGGGTTTGTGTATTTCGAATAAGGTTATTAGAACAAGTAGAACAAGTAGGAGAAGACGACATTGACAGTTGCCCAACGGTGAGAATGTGCTGCTGTTAACGTGTGGCCCCCATTCGTTCATTCGTTGACCTGTTTCGCGTGTTTATGAGATGTACTTTGGAGACCTTCATCAGACCTTCATTCATTCCACAAATACCTCTTGAGCCACTTGCTCGGGGAACAGAGATGGGGGTGCGGTGGGGTGGGGATGCATCTGTCAATTCAATATAATTGCGATCAAATTTCCAACAGAATCTTTTCTGGACTATCAAGCTTATCTAAAATTTATATGCAGGGTACCTGGGTGGCCCGGTGGGTTATAAGCCTCAGCCTTCGGCCCAGGTCATGATCCCAGAGTCCGGTCCCAGTGGAGACTTGAACTCTGCTCCACGGGGAACCTGCTTCTAACCTCTCCCTCTGACTGCCCATCCCCCTGCTTGTGCGCGTGCTCTTTCTCCGTCAAAATCTAAAAATAAAATCTATATGCAAAACCAAAGGGTAAAACGTTGCCCAAACACTCCTCAAGGAGAGTAACGTGTTTCAAGGACTCGGCCTTTCATATATCTGTATTTATCTTTTAATGCTGTAAAAATTAAGGCCATTTGGTATTAGTATAGGGATGGTAGAAGTGGTGGTCAGAACTTAGCCTAGAGCACCCAGAAACAGATCCAGGCATATGTGGGATCTTGACTATATGAAGAGCTAGCTAGCATTATGGGTAGACACATTATCCAGATAAAGGTAAAGACACATTATCCAGTATATGAGCTCAAACAACTAGCTCTCTGTGGGACTTCACTCACCTCACATACAAAAACTAATTCCAGGTAGATTAAAGACTTTCAAGGGGGGAAAAAAATCAGAAAGGTTAAGAGAAAATAAAGGAAAACATCCTGTGATCTCAGGGTTGGGTTCATTATATGACACAAGCACAAAGTGTATACAAAACTTTGATAAATTTGGACTACATTAAATTCAATAACTTCTCAACAAAAGGCATAAAAAGACAAGCCATAGACTAAGACAATTGATACAGAGATAGCAGTAGTATAGAATTGCATAATACAGTCTCCCCTACCTCTGTCTGAAGTTTGCAGTGTATACATGCTAAGATAGGAACATGAATAATTTTCAAGCAGTGTGAGAAGTATGAGCTGGAAGTATGAACAAAGTGATCTAGGAACATATAGAATGGAACAATAATTTTGCCCAGAAGATTTTGAAATGCTCTGTAAACTAAGAACTGACTTGGAGGCTGGGAATTAAAGGTTGAAAGGGTTTCCCCTAGAGATGGTTGTTAACATCAAAAAAAAATTGTTTTTAAAAAAAAGCATAAAGTTGCAGTATAATACAGTACAAGACATAAGATATTTAAATAAAAATAGGAAGTTTAAAACCAGAGATAAGACATAATAAATATATTAAAAACTTAGTATGCACCTAATTGCACCCTAAGTTTAAATGTTACTATCAGGGTAGCAGTTATCCTGAGGAGTGGAAATGGGTGATGGGGGGTGGGGGCTA
The DNA here is from genome assembly GCF_048164855.1 of Canis lupus baileyi. NCBI lineage: Eukaryota > Metazoa > Chordata > Mammalia > Carnivora > Canidae > Canis > Canis lupus. Next base: position 52,007,596 of record NC_132846.1, on the reverse strand, counting down.
AAGAACTTTCAGTTTACACCATGTGCCCTTTTATAATATTTGAATTTTTTTTACAATGAATCTGTGTATAAATTTAATTATCTAAACATTTTTAATTTTTTAATTTTTAAGCCTTCAAGTTCAACATGGTATGTTGAATACACTCATTTAAATCCACTCCTTCCTGAAATCCCATGAAAATGACAGGAAAGGAATTAAAAAGGTATAAAACCCAAAGGGAACAAGAGAAGAGACAACAGCAAATAAGAAAAATCAAAAAGTAAATGGGGGAAGCTCCAACACAGATAGGCAATTGAGGTGCTTATAAACAAACACCAGAAATTCTGATTTTAGATTCTAGTCTGCAGTCTGGAACTCCATAATCCTTAGAAAGCTCCCTCAGTGGTTTTAATGGGCAGTTTAGTGGAAAAGCTCTGTCAAGGAAGCAGTTCATGTAGTGAAAAGCTGGTGGATTGAAAGCAGTGGTTCTCAGGCAGGTTAGAAACACCTAGAGAGCTTTAATAACCCTGGGGGGGGGGCGGTACTTGGGGGGCCCAGTCAGTTAAGTGTCTGCCTTTGGCTCAGGTGGTGATCTCAGGGTCCTGGGATGGGGTTCTGGGATGGAGCCCTGCATTGGGCTCCCTGCTGAGTAGGGAGTCTGCTTGTTTCTCTGCCCACCCCTCTTCATTAGTCCTCTCTCTTTCAAATAAATGAATAAAATCTTTAAAAAAAAAAAAAAACAGCAATAACAACAACAACAATCCTCCTGGGCCACACCTCGGCCCTCTTAAGTCATTTCTGGGGACAGGACCCGGGTGTAACTATTTTGTAGAGCTCCCCAGAGCATTTCAATGCCTATGGAAAGCTAGACACCACTGATTTAAAGAGTCTTGTTTCAACTGTGTGACTTAAAGCAACTTTTAGGCAACCAAAGAATCACTAAATTCTACCTCTGAAACTAATAATACGGTATATCAATAATAAATTTTTTTTAAAAAAAGCAAGTTTTGGGGCAGCCTGGGTGGCTCAGCGGTTTAGCGCCACCTTCAGCCCAGGGTGTGATCCAGGAGACCCAGGATCGAGTCCCACATCGGGCTCCCTGCGTGGAGCCTGCTTCTCCCTCTGCCTGTGTCTGCTTCTCTCCATCTCTCTCTGTGTCTCTCACAAATAAATAAAATCTTCAAATAAAAAAAAAAAGCAAGTTTTCTAATTTGGCAAAGCTTGAACTTCCTTTTTGATTTACCAAAGGTAAAATGATGAAATGGTAGCTTCCTTCATGATAAAAGGTATTATTATCTATCCACCTTCCTCAGAGGTTCTTGTGAGGTGTATGAGAGATGAGAGAGATGAGGTGTATGCTTTGGAAACTGAATATTGCTGTGAAGACATGTCACAGAAGAAAATCCAAACTCTTTACCAACTCACCCAGTTCCCCTGGGCTTGTTCCTACCACCTCTGTCTCTAGCCTCATTTTCCATCCTTCTCTCCCTCACTTCATGCCACTCCAGCCTAACCAGCTTCCTGTCTGTTCCTCAACCTGCCATATTGACTGTTGCCAGGAGGCTCTTACACTTGCCATTCCCCCATAACTTCAAAGGTCTGCTCCATCCCCGCAATCTATTCTTTGTTCCAACAGCACCCCTCCAAAAATGCCATCCCTGACTACTCTTACCTAAACACCACCACTCCTCCACATTCCCTAAAACACACTATCCCCTTACATTGCTTTACTGTTATAGCATTTATCAATACTTGAAACTATATTATTCATTTGTTTAAATGGCTTTTATCTGTCTCCTTCACTAGGCCATAAGCTTCATGAGAACAAGGATTTATTTTTTTAAGATTTTATTTATTTGTTTATTTATTTATGAGAAACACAGGCAGAAGGAGAAGTAGGCTCCCCATGGGGAGCTGGATGTGGGACTCGATCCCAGGACCCCAGGATCATGACCCAAGCCAAAGGCAGACACTCAACCACTGAGCCACTCAGGTGTACCAAGAACAGGGATTTAGATCCTCAGTGCCTAGAAAGGTGACAGACAACAGATAAACAACAGGATAGATACATAATAGTATAAACCCTATGAAGGAAAGAAGAGGGGTGTGTCATAAAAGTAATAAACAGAGGCCAGAAATGGTGACTTTGGATAGAGAAGAAGTCAGGCAAGGCATCTTTGAGGAAGCTACAACGTGATGGATGGGCAAGTCAGCCACGGGGAAGAGGAGGAAGTATATTCCAAGCAGATGGAACAGCAAGTACAAAGGTCTAGGGGTAGGAAAGAGCCTCGCATGTTTGAAGAACAGAGAGGAGCCCAGTGTAACTTAAGCAGAAAGAATGGTGTAGGAGGAGGTAGGAGAGGCAGGTAGAGTCAGGTTACACAGGGTGTCGGAACGTTTACTGGTTTGAATTTTAGTCCAAGTGCACTAGGAAGCCAAAGGGTTTTGTTGAGATGGGATGTGACCAAAGAAGCTAAATAGAAAATGAACCAAGCAATCAAAGCCACAAAGGGAAGCAGCTAAATTATCTCAGAACCTGCCAAGGTCCCAGTTGAGTTTCTGAGGCAGCAGGGCCTGGAGTTGGTAAATTCAGTGTTCAGAATGCTATCCAAGAGAAGCATTCATGCAAGATGCTCTGTGTTGATGCAATGAAACGCCAGGACACCTGCACCCCGATGTTTTTAGCAGCAATGTCCACAATAGCCAAACTGGAAGGAGCCTTGGTGTCCATCGAAAGATGAATGGATAAAGAAGATGTGGTTTATGTATACAATGGAATATTACTCAGCCATTAGAAATGACAAATTTGCTTCGATGTGGATGGAACTGGAGGGTATTATGCTGAGTGAAATAAGTCAATCGGAGAAGGACAAACATTATATGGTCTCATTCATTTGGGAAATATAAATAATAGTGAAAGGGAATAGAGGGGAAGGGAGAAGAAATGGGTAGGAAATAGAAAGGGAGACAGAACATGAGAGACTCCTAACTCTGGGAAACGAACTAGGGGTGGTGGAAGGGGAGGAGGGTGGGGGTTGGGGTGACTGGGTGGCGGGCACTGAGGTGGGCACTTGACAGGATGAGCACTGGGTGTTATTGTTGGCAAATTGAGCACCAATAAAAAATAAATTTATTATTAAAAAAAAAAGATGCTCTGTGTTGTGTCCCGGAAGTAAACCATCTAGGAGGAAGCAGCCAACCAGAGGAAAAGCAGGAGAAAAGATTACTGTAGAGGGAGTAATAAAGGAACTATTCTTTGCAGGAAGGGAAAGCCTTAAGGCTAGTAGTGAAAGAAACAGGAAAGCTGTATTTGGTTCCTGGCAGTATTCCAAAGGTGAGCAATGTCCTGCAGGGGTTACAGCCATAGAAGGAAGGGTGAGCTGCTGGAGGGCCAGACCTTGTGTTAGCACCTTCCCAGGACAGAGTGTTCAGCAAGAAAAGGCAGTCGATCCAGACCCAGGACTGGAAGGTCAGGGTCTAGCTATCCCCAGAGGGCAGTTGAGCATTTGCCAGAGGACCTGCAGACCAATCCATATACCATATGCATTTGTCTGCTGGGGTTGAAGAGCAGAGGCTAAGGTTGGAGAGAGAGCAAGGCCTGATGCCTCTGAATCCTTCTAGGACCAATGACTATGAGATGGAAACCTGCTCAGCCCTGCATCATGGGATGGTCAGACTGGCCTGGACTTGATGGAAGTCTAAAGAGATCTTTTTTTAACACCTGGGAGGAAGTAAATCAAGATGAGTAATCTGGAATTCATTTCCAACCCAGGGGCTGGAGTGACATGGAGAGCAGGGATTTCTTATCTGCTTCTGGTTTAGAGACCCCACAAAAAGCACATCACACAGGCCCTTCAGTTTTCTTTTTTTTTTCCAGCTTTATTGAGTTATAATTGTCATACCCTTCAGTTTTCTTATCTGTTATAAAGAAGAAGAAAAATTCCTTGCAAGCAACAGCTGATATATCTCAGGGTAAAAACCAAAAGAATTCTTAACTAGAATTCTAAATCAGTTTACTGGAGAGCTGTGTGTGTGTGTGTGTGTGTGTGTGTACACGAAGATCACATATATATTTATATATGCTAATAAATACTATATATGCATTTATATGCTATCATTTATCAAGCATTTGTTATTGCCAAATGCTAGTCTGTGCTTTAAGTATATTTTCTCATATAATTTTCATGATATATGAGATAGATCTTATTATCCCCATTTTTATAGCTGAGCAAACTAAGGCACAGAGGATCAAGCAGCTTGTCCAAGACCACACCATAAGGACACAGCTGGGATTCTGTCCCCTGAGTGTGACTCTAGAGCAGACACTCTGGAATGAGCAGCTCACACTGATCATAGGTGTATTTAGAGGGAATCATTTGAGGCAAATGTCTGGAGCCGAAGAAGTTAACTCCGGCCCTGAGTTCTTTGAGCAGTTTTAACAGGAAATTGGCAAGCTGGCTCACCAGTAATCCTTTATTATCAGCCATTAATTGACCACACCCCTCAGTTAAGATACAAGATGGACTGGGAGTTTGGTTAGCTGCTTCCAGTCCTGCCTAATGCTACTGGTTGTCTATTGACCTTGGACCTTGGACCTTGAACCTTGGACCAGTCATTTTTCCCCTGCTGGGACTTAGGATCCTCTTTTGTAAAGTAAAGGAATTTTATGGGTGGAAATCTAAGGCTCTTCTAGCATTCACATCCCACAATTCTGAGTCTGTAAGCAATGTCCAACCTGACATCGAGGGTGCAGTGGAGTAAGACCCTGCACCAAATATCCTCTGTAGCTTACCGCAAGTCCTCTCTCCACCCTTCTCTGTCCTGCCCTGTGCCCAGGAGACTGACTAGCACAGGCTGTGTCCCTGGGGCTCCACCGTCCTCTGTCTTACAGTTGGGTTTGGCCACTGGTCAACATGGGCGGAAGGCAGGGAGGCCCAAGGAGAGAGAGGCCTATAGATATCTATTCACATGTATGCACACACACACAGACACACACACATGCACATGCATGCATGCACATGCACACCTCCACCCCACTTCATGTGTGTGCTCTTGCCCTTCAGGTCCACGTTTAGGCAGAGGCTGAGATCCTCTCCTGCCACAGCTCCTGCCGAGGCCTTTTTGCCCAGCCCCAGCCCTCACTGAGCTGCAGGAACACCCACACTGTACCCCCTTAGACCTGGGAGCAGTGACAACTTCCTGCGATGCTAGTGCCCAGCTGCTTCCCTGCCACTGCCTGTACCTCCTCTAAGCATTTCATTCATTCAACACTGCATTTCAACCCTTGAACATGCCTCTACTTCCCATAGGACCCGGAGCACTGTAGCCCTCTTGGTGGAGAGGTGGCTTCCCTCCTTGTCATTACTGCCATGACATCAGAAATTTCTCCATGTCTCAGGAATCCCAGACCTCAACACAGGAGCCCCACAACACAGGAATCCCCCCTCCTATTGAAGTCCTGCAGGCTTCCCCCCTAGGCCCTACCACCAGCTGGGAACCTAGAGGTAGGCACTTTCAGGGTAAGGAAGCAGGATTCCCCAATTCTCCCACAGTGGTGGGAGCATCAACACCAATATTTAATTAGCCAGTCCATAAAAAATCCTCTTGGGCTCTGAAAGAGAGAGAACATGAAGTCTGACAGACGAGTTTGATTCCTGGCTCAGCTGCTTGCTGGCTGTGACCTTCCTGTGCCTTAGATTCCTCTTCTGTAAATTGAGGATAATAATATCTACTCTCAAACTAGCTGTAAGGATTGACTAAAACAGCCTATCCAAGGGCTTAGTACAATGCTTGACAAATACTGAGTAGATCCTCAATAAATGTTGATTCCCTTTCTCTATTAGGCAACTGGGAGGAGTAGGGAAGAAAGGAAAACCATTCAAGGAGGTAAAGTGGTTTCTCCAGAAATACTATACCACCTCCTTCAGTTATGTAGTGGAATAGCCAGGGACTGACTGTTATGGCAGTGGACCAAAGCAGAAAAAAAAAAAGAAAAAAAAGAAAAAAAGAACAACTCATCAGAAAGCAGGCTTTTGTCAAAACAAAAAAAAAAAAAAAAGCAAAAAAAAAAATGCTCAAACCCAACTGCAGCAAGCAATTACAGAACAATAGTTAAATACTTTCTATAATTAGAGAGAGAAACTATTACGAGTTATCAGAATGCCTTTGTCTGAGCTGACCCCCTACACCCAAAGATCTTGGCTCACGTGAGATAGAGGCTGGGGATCTTTGTGTCCTTTTTAGTTTTCTTGAGAAATTAAATCTCACACCACCCTTCTGTTGCCAAGAAAGGAGAGCAGAGACAGTGAGGACCCTCTTATCGGAAAAGAAAGACAATTGGAAATGTGACTCATGTCAAGAGCTAATCTGATCCTGAAAGAGGACAGGGTCTTACAGCTTCCCCCAAAAGCTGCTGACACCCTGGCCCTACCCTGCTGATGGGGCAGGTGGGTGGGTTGGCATTTCTGTGGGAAGAGGAGGCATGTGGGCTTTGGCATCCCCCAATCATGCCCCTTTTGCTGAAATCTGAGGACCAAATCCTATCTTTAACAATGGATATTCTGAACAAAAGCAAAGGAGAAGATAGTTCCATAAACATTCATGTTAGAGAATTTGTCTCTTGGTCTTGCCAGAAGGACCAAGCTCCAGCTTCCTCGCCCTGAATCTCTATGCTTGCCCAGACACTGCTTTCCTCCCAGGTCCCCAGGTCCCTCTCCCCTTCCTTCTCTCAGTCCTACCTGCTTTTGTGACACTTCCTTCACATACCCTTCCTTTTTTTCCCTTCCTCACCTTTTTTGTTGCCATAAGCATTGTCAAGTTCCCCATGGATCCCATATCTAGACTTTTCCAGACTTCCACCTGGCTCCCCTTCCCCCAGATTCCTCCCCCTCACAGACATTACACAAACCACCCCCTTTTATCCCATTTACTGCATTCAGTACACCATTCTCTACACTGGGACTTTCTCAACTATGGTACAGGTGCCACTGATGTATGCTAGGTAGTTTTAGGTGGCATAGGTGCTTAGTGCTCTTCCCAGGTCCCCTTTACCAAGCCAGTATCCCCATTACTCAGCTCCTGTGAGTGTTGGCTGCTGACAATTCACAGCTGCCCCAGCTTCCAGAAAATTAACAGGGCAGAAGGGAGATGCCCCACTAGGAAATATCTGGAAAATTACACCTTCACACATTCCCACATCACACTGTCAGGAAGGTATTCTGTTTTTTAAAAGCTGGGATGCTACAATTTGTTACTTTGGGAGAAAACCAGGTCAGTCTGGGAAAATCTAGGACACCTGAAGTTCAGTTCCACCAGAGGCCATAGAGACCTAATTGTCTTCCACTCATGCCTGGAAGAAACAGTTGTTGGGTGTCTACACTGTCCCAGGTACTGAGCCACTATTAAGCACCAGGCCTTGTTTGGGGGATACTGATATTAATAATGATTTTCCTGCCCTGCTGAGAAGCCTACAGTCTGATGGTAGACACAGACTATTGTTTTTTCATTTTAAAATCAATTTTTAAAATGCAATATAGGCATGTGTAAAGTAATGTTGGGGGTGATATGGAGGCAGGGGCAGGCAGGGAGCTCCTCTGTTTCTGTTAGACTGGAACATAATGAAATTCAGGATTCAGCAGCTGGGTTCCAGTGTGGACTCTCCCACTTACTAGCAGAGAGCCCCCAGGCAAGTCAGTAATGGTGTCTGCTAGCAAAAAAGAGCAATCAAAGTGCCCTTAAGAGGGCTAGAAGGCTATACATCAACCTAATGGACATGGTGTCTGGGGAATAGGATTGCAGGTGGTTATTTTCTTCTGTTTGCTTTTCCATTTTTCAAAATTTCACAGAGAATAAAATTCTTTTGAAATCAGAAAAAGAGAATCACTAAATTTTTTTAATGGGATTTAATTCCCATTGCTCTGAGGTGAACTCTTTAAAGGCATCTCTCCTCCTCCCCTTACTTTATTTATCTGTCTATCTAGCTATCTGGCAAAGCTCACCAAAGGGTAGTTTTTAGGACCACCTGCTTCAAGTCTTGGAAGTCTTATTAGTATACAAATTCCAAGCCCTATTCCCTGGATTCAGATGGTCTGGAGTAGGGCCCAGATATCTGTATTTTGACAAGATCCTTAAATGATTCTATTCTCAGCACAATCCTGAGAACCACTCACTGTTGAGGTAAATGAAACATTCTATTTACCTTAACTTTCCAGATAACTAGGGCTTATCCACGCATACAATTTTTTTTTAAGTTTTACACTCCTTTGTCAAATAAGTTTGGTGAACAAAGTTTAAGTTTTCTGGGTGACTAGGAATCATGTCCATGATACACTGTGGACATTTCTGTTGGATTGTGTGGTACCATATCTCCTTCTCTAAAGGAGTGTTGGGCTGTGACATTTTTATAATACTATTTATTTTGTACTGTTATTCATCATCCAGTGTCTGTTATTCCTTTTATTAAAAATCATTTGTTTACCACCTCCTAGTATACAGATTGTCCCACTAAAAGAAATCAAGGCTTCTTAGAGACTCATTCCGGACCTAGGGATGGAAATGGGTAAGATGATCCTGAAATATTTCGTCACACCAGAAAGCATGGAAGTTATCAAAGACAATGAGGGCTGGGCCAGAAGAACTCAGAAGTCAACATGAAGAGCCTCCCACTTGCAAAACTGATTATCAATGGATTGAAGCACATCAAGTATCTTTACCTCTGTGAGTACTTCAAAACAAACAAACAAATAATAAGTCATCTCTGAGAAGTGCTAGAAAACCACCTAATTATTTTTAAAATGAGTAATTAAAGAAAATCAGGTATTCGTTCTCTTTATCCTTTGTGAAATTCTCTTTTACAGAAGTATACCAGCTAGTAAGTGAAAAAGGAATGCCAGAACCTCACCAATCTGCAACTCCTACTGATTTATGGGTGCTGCGATAGTAATGTCTGCTAACATCACAAGAAAGACTACCAGACTCTGGATTTTCCTGATAGCAGTAAACACCACCATCTGTGAGGTTGCTCTATACCTTCCCCAGCCCCACAACAAAAACAAAGCCAAACAAAACCTTACATCTGGGGATGCCTGTGTGGCTCAACGGCTGAGCCTCTCTCTGCCTTTGGCTTAGGGTGTGATCCCAGGGTCTGGGGATCAAGTCCCACATCAGGCTCTCTGCAAGGAGCCTGCTTCTTCCTCTGCCTATGTCTCTCTGCCTCTCTCACTATGCCTCTCATGAATAAACAAAACCTTATATCTGATCAAGCTTCTAGATCTAATGAAGAATTTATAGGAAACAGAGGAGGAAGACCATCACAAAGATGCAAAACTCTAGGAGGCAAATAATCTGATTTCTTCAACAAAATATTGCGTGAAAAAAATAAGAGATGGAAAAGGAACCTACAGGTAAAAGAGATATGAGACATATCAACCAATCACAACATATAAACTTTACTTGGACCTTGATTCAAATAAGCAAAATATATAGATATTTAAAAGCCAAAAACAAGAACACACAAGAAACATACAAAACAAAAATGTTTAAGACAGTGAGAGAAATGACAAAATTGACTAGATGGATATTTGATTATATTGAATTATTTGGTATTTTTAAAATTAGGTGTGATAATGGTACTGTGGCTATGGTTTTTAAAAAGGACCATATCTTTTAGAGAAGGGCACTGAAATTGTTTTCAAATAAAATATGATGTTTAAGATTTGCTTCAAAATAATCTGGGGGAGGGAGTGAGAAGCGGTGCCATGGGCAAGACTGGCTGTGTGTTGAAAAATGTTAAAGCTGGTGATGAATTTCATCAGGTTCATTTTTCTGTTCTACTTTTGAATATGTTTGAGATCTTTATAAATAAAATGTTCTGCATATTCGTAGTTGAAACTTGAAAATTTCAGAAAAGTAAAAGAAAATTTAAATTATCCATAATCCTGCAGAGATAATCACCACTATCAATTTATGGTCTACCCTTCTTGCCTTTTAAATAATACAATAGGAATCCTGCTGTGAATATGGTTTCATAATCTGCTTCTTTCACTTAAGATAGTGTATTTTTCCTTGTCATTAAAAATTCTAAAACATTAGTCTTAATGGTTGCAATAGTATTTCAGTTCCTAACATTTAGTCAAAAATAAATGTTGCTACTAAAAATTTTGCTGCTCTGAACATCCTCAAAAATCTTTATTTGGGGGTCCCACTCACTTTTTAAAAAGCAGAACTAGTAGTTAAGAGAATATATTTTTAGATATTTAATACACATTGCCAAACTGTTCTCTAGAAAGGTTATATCCATTTATGTTCCTCCCCAGAGTGAGATAGAATTCCCCTTTTCCTAAAACCTTGCTCTTCTGCTTGAATTTTCCCTATTTCAGGGCACCTGGGTAGCTCAGTAGTTGAGCGTCTGCCTTTGGCTCAGGTCGTGATACCGGGGTCCTGGGATTGAGTCCTACATCAGGCTTCCCTGCAGGGAGCCTGTTTCTCCCTCTGCCTATGTCCCTGCCTCTCTCTATGTGTCTCTTATGAATAAATAAAAAAATTTTGAAATAATAATAATTTTCCCTATTTCATGAGAATTCTAAGTCAAATGAGCAATTGATAAGTATGTTGGAATCAGACAGGCCTGTCTTTAAATTCTACTAGCTCTGTGACATTGTGATAGTTACTTAACATCTCTGGATCTGGGAAAAGAATAACATTGGGAGGTCATGGCTGTGGAGTAACATCATAAATGTAATGATATGTTACCTGTATATTTCTTAGCACAGTGCCTGGTTTGGTAAATGTTAGATATAACTATCATTGTTATCATTATAATTATTACATATTACCTTCCTATAGAAAGAAGTTAATAGTTTTTGTGACAGCTGTTTTCCTTTTCATGAAAAGACTTTTTTACTTGCTTCTGCATTCAAGCTGTATTTAAGGTAAGTTGGGATGCTTTTGGCTGCATCCAAAAGGAAACTCAAGTCAAACAGAAAGCTGTGGAACCCAAAGTTAGGAAGGAGTTAGAAGATATGGTCTGACTGTCCTTAGTGACTCCCTTGGCTCTGCCCTTCCCTGTCGTTTTCAACTCCATACTAATGTCCCTAGGATAAGGCAGCTAGTGCATAGAAAGATGAAAAAAATCTGCATGTGTTTTCATTCACTTCCAAGTGGAAAAAGAAAGTTCCTGCCTACTACCCTCCAGTTAGATCTTGAGATGTACACTGACTGGGAACAGTTTTATTTACTTTTTAATTTTGGGGGGTGGAACTTGATAAGCTGATTCTAAAGCTAAAGAGCTATTGAAATCTGAGGCTATTGAATAAGCAGAAGGTGAGAGGACCAATTGTAACAGGAACAGAATAAAGAGCTCCCAAGAAGATCTACACATATGGACACTTGCTACATGACAGAGGTGACCTGCAGATCAGTGAGGAAAGAGCAGACTTTTTAATAAATGGTGCTGATAAAATTGAGCATCCACATATAAAAAAATTGAAATTATACTATTTTACCTCATGCACAGTAGTCAGTTCCATGTGGAACTGATCCAAGTGTAAAAGGAAAAACTAGAAAGCTTTTATAAAATAATACAGGAAAGCATATTCAAGAATTTCTTATACAACACACATAGAGCACTAACCAAAACAGTAAAGACTCATAAATTTGCTTAATAATCAAAATTTTCTGTTCATCAAATGATATCATGTTGGAGCAAAAAGAGAACTAGAAATGCATGCAATAGACCAAGGACTATTTTCCAACCAAAGGACTAGTTTCCAAACCACATGAAGAATTCCCACAAATGGATACAAAGCAGACACATAACCTGGTGAGAAAGGGACAACAGACTTGCACAGAAACTTCATAAAAGAACTCAAAAGCACGCCCCCTCATCACTAATCAGGGAAATGCAAATTAAAATCGATGCCAACATTACAAGCTGGATATAAAATTTTACAAGATGAGTGTGCCAAATTTTGGAAGTGAGAATATAAACTGAATCAACCACTTTGAACCTGCTTTGGCATTATCCAGAAACAGGAAGATCTGAATATCCCATGACTTAGCCACCCATTCCCAAGTGTATATACCCTAGAGAAACTAATGCACCAATATGCAAGGCCGCATGGTTCTTTACTAACTCCAACTGTAAGCAGCTCAAATGCTCATCAGTAGCAGAACAGATGAAGTCTCCAAGTTAGCCCTTACCCTCTTTACTAAAAATATTACAGTAATATTAATAGCTAATCCTTATAGGGCACTTAGTATATGCTAAATATGGATCTAGGGTTTTAATATAGAAATAATCATTACAAATACATATGGAGCTTAACTATGTGGCAGGTACTCTTCTAAAATAGGCTTCATGTATTTATCACATATTTCATACTTACCCTATAAGAAGGTACAATTAATATCTCCTTCGTCAAATGGGAAACTAAAGTCAAGAAGTTAACTAACGTGGGATGCCTGGGTGGCTCACCAATTGAGCATCTGCCTTCGTTCAGCTCAGGGCGTGATCCTGGGGTTCCAGGATCGAGTCCTACATTGGGCTCCCTGTGTGGAGCCTGCTTCTTCCTCTGTCTGTGTCTCTGCCTCTCTCTCTGTGTGTTAATAATTAATTATTAATTATTAATAAATAAATAAAATCTTTTAAAAAAAAAGTTAACGTGTTCAATATCACACAACTAGGAAAAGCCAGGAATCTGCCTTCATGGAGCATACCCGTGAGAAATACCCATTTCTTATCGCAGAACCTTAAGAAAAATAAGCAGATGTGAAGTTAATAAATAAAGAGAGGCTCAAGAAGTTATTAAAAAGAGAAAGAAAGAAAAAAGGAGCAAGGCCATTGTGGCATCCACTTGGAGGGGTATCTGGAAACTTGGAGCAGAGATCTCTTTTTTTTTTTTTTTTTAATTTTTTTTTTTTTTTTTATTTATGATAGGCACACAGTGAGAGAGAGAGGCAGAGACATAGGCAGAGGGAGAAGCAGGCTCCATGCACTGGGAGCCTGACGTGGGATTCGATCCCGGGTCTCCAGGATCACGCCCTGGGCCAAAGGCAGGCGCCAAACCGCTGCGCCACCCAGGGATCCCAAAGATCTCTTTTTTAATAACAGCTTTATTGAGATATAATTCACATGCTATAAAATTCACCCTTTCAAAGGGTACATTTCAGTGATTTTTATTATATTCACAGAGTTGTACAACCATCATTACTATCTAATTTTAGGACCTTTTCAACATTGTAAAAAGAAATCTATACCTATTAGCAGAAGGTTCCCCACACACACACACCTGGCCCTAGCCTCAGGCAACCACCACTCCATGCTCTGTTATGGTCATGCCTGTTCTGAATATTTCATGTAAATGGAATCATGATGTCTGGTCTTTTGCGACTGACTTCTCTTACTTGGTATAATGTTTTCAGGGTTCATATATGTTGTATCTTGTATCATGTGTTGCTACTTCATTTCTTACTGCTGAATGGTATACTACTGCACGAAGATATGTTTTGTTTATCCATTCATCAGTAGATGGGCATTTGAGTTGTTTCCACATTTTGGCTATTATGAATAATGCTGCTATGAACACTGTGTATGAGTTTCTATGTGAACATGTTTTCATTTCTCTTGGGTATATACCTAAGAGTGGAGTTTCTGGGTTGTATGGTAACTCTATGTTTAACATTGCGAGGAAGTGCCAAACTGTTTTCCAAAGTAGCTGCACCCTTTATTCCCACCAGCAATGTATGACGGCTCCAATTTCTCATATCCTCATTAATATTTGTTATTGTCTGCCTGTTTTATTATACCCACCCTAGTGAGTATGGAGTGGTATTCTTACCATGGTTTGGAGCAGAGTTCTTGACTGTATGTTGAACTTGACCTTGAACTCAGCAAGGGAAGTCTCTTCTATCCTCAAGCCTTCACCTAGCCTCTGCCAAGTCTCTTAGACCCCTGGTAGGAATGGATTCTTGCCAGGATAGACTCAGGCCCTTCACTATCAGTTAACCTTCCCACCACTCATGGCTAGACCTGCTAGTTCCCTTGCTGGATGGACACCCTCAAAAATAAAAAATCAGAGTCTACCCACTATGAACAAAAAGTGACTTGTCTTATGGGTGGAGCCTGGCCCTGCCCATTGAGACAGACTTCCATTCTCATGTTGTGAGTTGCTAGAGTCCTTTTCTCTCCACTTTTCTGGACTCCTCTCAGAGAAACACTCTCACCTCTAGAGGCTTCTCTTTATTGCCCTGGAAAAAATTTAATTTGCCTTTGTCAGAAACAGGTGTTTAGGGGTGGTTTATTTGTAGACAGGTGTAAATTCCACCAGCCACACAGACTCTGACTTCTATTATTTAAACGCTAAGATATTCTCAGCCCCTCATCTGAAGGAATAACTCTATATTATGTTTGATGTGTGACTGGGTGATGGGTGTGAAAACTCCTTCTGTTAAGAACTTGTGTTGATGGATTTTGAGGGGTGGTGTCTCAGGGTACATGTGTATCTAGCGAGTTAGGGAGACCCAGGGATGTGAGTACAGCTGGTGTATGGAGCCAGGAGGGCTTGGCCATTGATTGGGTAGAGTCATCTTTTGTCTGTTAGTGATATGAGAGCTAGAGACACCACCCCCTCTGGGAAGAGGTCAAGGTAGAAGGTCCAAAGGCTGCTGCTACTATCTCTGAGCCCTTTCTCAAGCTCCTCCATCTGCTTAAACAGCTCCCCAATCCCACCCAACCGCCCACACCTCTGCCACTGTCCTTCTGAGCTTCACCCACTAATAGCACATAACCGTGGTCAGGTGACATTAAGGAAAGCATCCTCTGAACTCCCAGGCCTAGTTAAGTGCCTCTTCTTTGGACTTCCAAAGTATCTTGGGCTCACCTCCAGTATGGCACTGCTTCACATCGTGAGGTTACCTTTCCACACCAGGGGCTGCCAATGTATATGCCTATAGAGGCCGAGAAGATATCAAAAAGAGTGAAGCAGGTCAGATGTGAGAATAATCCTGGCTTTTAAGCAAAAAAATTATTCATTTTTCTTAAATCATGTAGTAGCTCCCTTGGTCTATCTTTTGATTTCTTTTGAGAGCATTCTAGGTACATGAAGTTTTACTTCTACCACAAGAACAATGCAATTGCAGCAGCAAATGACCAGTGACTCCCCCAGCCTTGGAAGCAACAGGGGGTGATGGGGTCCGTGGTCCATATTCCCATGTGACAAACTGCCTTCTAGGTGACAGCTGCCATGGGAAAATAGAGGCCCAGTGTTGCCAGCTCTACTGGTTTTCAAAAGCAGTAGGAAGTCTAAATTTTTATTGAAATCTTCCCCAAATATAAAAATTAGTGAAAGGGAATAAAGGGAAAGGAGAGAAGATGAGTGAAAATATCAGTGAAGGTGACAAAACATGAGACACACCTAACTCTGGGAAATGAACAAGGGGTAGTGGAAGGGGAGGTGGACGGGGGGATGGGGTGACGGGTGACGAGCACTGAGGGGGGCGCTTAGCGGGATGAGCACTGGGTGTTATGCTATATGTTGGCAAATTGAACTCTGATTTTAAAATAATTTTTTTAAATCTTCCCCATTTTGAATTGTCTGTATCTAATTCAAAAATTTTAAAGCGGGATCCCTGGGTGGCGCAGCGGTTTAGCGCCTGCCTTTGGCCCAGGGCGCGATCCTGGAGACCGGGGATCGAATCCCATGTCAGGCTCCCGGTGCATGGAGCCTGCTTCTCCCTCTGCCTGTGTCTCTGCCTCTCTCTCTCTCTCTCTCTCTCTGTGTGACTATCATAAATAAATAAAAAAAAATTAAAAAAAAATTTTAAGTAATATGTGTGGGGGACAAACAGAATACTTCTGAAGGCCAGATTCGGTCCACAAGCCCCAGATGGACCAGCCTGCTGGTGGTTAGGACTTGGGCTATATAGCATTTCACTGAGTCCCCCAAATTAGCACAGGATCTGGTACAGAAAAAGAAAAAAAAATTTTCTAGTACAGAAAAAGCTAATTTTCTGATAAACGTGATATATTTTTGAAAATATAATATTTAGTACTTGTGGTGACTCAAGCACTTAAGCATTTTCCATTCATTATCTCACCTCATCTTCACTACCTTATCAGGTAGGTAGAGCGCTAAACGTTACACAGCTAGGAAGCAAAGAGAGCAATACTCAAACTCACATCTGACTCCAGATTTCTTAGAAAAGTAGAATTTGGGCAGCCCGTGGGGGGGTGGGGGGGGAGGCACTCAGTGGTTTAGCGCCTTCAGCCCAGGGCGTGATCCTGGAGACCCGGGATAGAGTCCCACGTCGGGCTCCCTGCATGGAGCCTGCTTCTCCCTCTGCCTGTGTCTCTGCCTCTCTCTCTCTCTCTCTCTCTGTCTCTCATGAATAAATAAAATCTTTTAAAAAAAAAAAAAAGAAAAGTAAAGTAAAGTAAAGTAGAATCTTCCACTTGGGGGCCAGTATGGAATAGTGGTTAAGATCATATTCTTTGGGATGAAGGCCCAGATTGGTCACTTTCTATTTGTCATCTTAGGCAATTTACATAACATCTATGAGCCTCCATTTCTTGGTCTGTAAAATGGAAACAAGTGTTAACTACTCATAGAACTGGCGTAAGGGGGTAAATGAGATAAATGGGCCCAGAAGAGCTCATCAGCAAATAGTAACTATTCTTATTATGCCAGTATTTTTTCCCCTTATGGTTATTAAATCCATAGCTATGCACACACTGCAGCTTCTTAAACCACAAACAGACATATTCTGGTGGAATATCTTGTTACTAGAGAAAAGACAAGGCAATAATGAAAGGAGTCACTTCAGATATCAGATGGCTGCCTTCTGAGCTGGCAGCACACTTGATAGGGAATGAAAGTGATCAAAACAAATGACAGTGCTCAGGGCAGGGGGCAAATTGTTCCCCTGCCAGGCTGTTCAACAGAAAAAGGAATAGTTATCTTGGGTCTAAAGCTTCATTCCCCACTGGAGCCTTACGTTTCAAATCCCCTTCAGGTTAGAGTCAACTTTCAAAAAGAATAATTAAATCCGAAAAGAAATGGGGTCAGCAGGTCTTGCAGTGCTTTTAAACAGGAAATCTCTTAGCTCAAGGAGGGAAGTAGCTGATAGCAAAGCTGCTTTCCTGTACATCAAACCAAAGAACTGCTCAATCCCAGGAAGGAGATGTAGGAACACATTTCACCATATACAAGTTAACCCTAACTTTAAGTAATCTACAGTTGAAAACATTGGTTCTATTCATAAATTGCTATGTTTCAGAACATTTTTGGTTTGCCTAATAAAAATTACTGTTGTATTTAGAAATAATATAAAAATAGAGATTGCACTTATGAAAACAAAGAAATGAAATACCTAGTAATCAATGTCTTGAGAGATAGGTAGTCTATATAAAGAAAACTTCAAAATGTCATTGAAAGATATGAAAGAAGATTTTTTTAAATTATTTATTTATGATAGTCAGAGAGAGAGAGAGAGAGAGGCAGAGACATAGGCAGAGGGAGAAGCAGGCTCCATGCACCGGGAGCCCAACGTGGGATTCGATCCCGGGTCTCCAGGATCGCACCCTGGGCCAAAGGCAGGCACCAAACCGCAGTGCCACCCAGGGATCCCTGAAAGAAGATTTTAATAAGTCAACACCTAAACAGTGATCCTGAGACATAAAACTGTAAAGATACCAGCTCTACGTAAATTCACAGTCAACTCAATAAAAACATTCCTACAAGCTTTTCAAAAAGTATTCAACAAGATAATTCTAAACCTAATTTGGAAAAAAATTAATGAAGGGATACTATAACATACTTTTTATTCACTTATTTATTCGTTTTATTAATTTTGCATTTTACTTGACTTCACTTTTACAGCTTTATTGAAATATATTTCACATTCCATAAAATTCACCTTTTAAAGTATACAGATCGGTGGTTTTTAGTATATTCACAGAATTGTGTCACCATCAGCACTATAGAATTTTTCAACACTCTGACAAGAAATCCTTTACCTATTAGCAGTCACTCACTTTTCCCATCGTCCATCCCCACACAAAACAGCCCCAGGTAACTTTTTTTTTTTTTTTTCAGTGAGCTCTGCGCCCAATATGGGGCTTGAACGCACAATGCTGAGATCAACAAGAGTCCCATGCTTTACAGACTAAACCAGCCAGCACTAGCCCCCTCCTCTGCAGTAACTATTAATCTACTTTTTGTCTCTATGCATTTGTCTATTCTGGAAATTTTATATGAATGGATATATCTGACCTTTTGTGAGTGGCTTCTTTCACTTAACATGTTTTCAAGGTTTCTGTAGTCAAGAATTTCATCTTGGACAGAGATCTGGCCTTTGTCTTCAGCTTCTGGGAAGTAATCTCTAAACTTGTGAAATATCATGCTTAATCAGAGTATTTTTGTTTGCCTCAGAGTTTAGGCCACCGGATAGTCTAAAAATATGGTTTAGAGTGAGGCTGGCCACATCAAATAGTCTTAGGGTGGGGACTGAGATCAACCACAAAAGCAATCAGACATACCTACATGATGGAGGCCGAGTAAAAACTTTGGACATCAGGGCTCAGGTGAGCTTCCCTGGTTGGCAATACTCCCTGAATATTGTCTATACCAATGCCAGGAAAGCAATGCTGTCCTGGTTACATAGGGAGAGGTCAACTGGATGCTTCATATTTGGAATCCTCCTGGACTCCGCCCTATGCACTTCTTTCCTTGGCTGATTTTAATCTAGAACCTTTTCCTGTAATAAATCATGAGGATAACACCTTTCAGTGAGTTCTGTCCCTCTAATGAATGATCAAATTTAAGAGGCTTTAGGAACTCCCAATTTGTGATTAGTGTTACAAGTGAAGGTAATCTCTTGTAGACTGCTCCCTCCAACTTTGCATGTGGGCTAATCTTGCTGAAGATTCATTCATGTTTTAGCATGTATCAATACTATAATTCTTTTTATTGCCAAATAATATTCCATTTGATGGATAGATCACATTTTGTTTATCTGTTCATCAGTTGATGAACACTTGGGTTGTTTCCCCTTTGGGGTTATTATGAATAAACATCTGTACTCTAGCTTATGCATGGATGTATATTTTCAAATTTCTGAACTATATACCTAGGAATTCTTGGGCCATAGATAACATAGATAACTCTATGTTTAACCTCTTTTTTTTTTTAAGATTTATTTATTTATTTATTTATTTATTTATTTATTTATGATAGACAGAGAGAGAGAGAGAGGCAGAGACACAGAAGGAAGGAGAAGCAGGAAAAAAAAAAAAAAAAAAAAAAAAAAAAAGGAAGGAGAAGCAGGCTCCATGCCAGGAGCCTGACGTGGGACTCAATCCCGGGACTCCAGGATCACGCCCTGGGCCAAAGGCAGGCGCCAAACCGCTGAGCCACCCAGGGATCCCCTATGTTTAACTTCTTCAAGAACTGCCAAACTGTTTTTGAAAGTGGCTGCACCATTTTACATTACCATAAGCAGTGTATGAGGGTTCCAATTTCTCCACAGCCTTACTAATACTTGTTTTTGTCTGACATTTTTATTTTAGTCACCCTAGTAAATATAGTTTTGATACGCATTTCTCTGATTGCTCATGATATTGAGCAATTTTTTGTGTGATTATTGGCCATTCATGTGTCTGCTTTAAAGAAACATCTATTCAAATCCTTTGCTGTCTTCTAATTGGATTATTTGTCTTTTTGTGGTTGAATTGTGAGAGTTCTTCATACATTCTGGCTATAAGTTCCTTAGCAGATATATGATTTGCAAATATTTTCTCCTATTCTATAGACTGTCTTTTCACTTTCTTGATGCTACCTTTGAAGCACAGAAGTTTTTTTTTTTTTGGAGGGGGGAGGGTATACTCTTTTTTTTAGTTTTTATTTAAATTTCAGTTAGTTAACAGTGTAATAATAGTTTTAGGTATGATATAGTGATTCAACACTTCCATACATCACCCAGTGCTCATCACAAGTACACTCCTTAACCCCCATCATCTATTTAACCCATTCCCTCCACCTACTTCCTTTCTGATAACCATAGGTTTTGTTCTTTATAGTTAAGAGTCTCTTTCTTGGTTTGCCTCTCTCTTTCTTTCCTTTGCTCATTTTGTTTCTTAAATTCCACATATGAGTGAAATCATATGGTATTTGTCTTTCTCTGACTTACTTTGCTTAGCATAATACTCTGTAGCTCCATCCATGTCATTGCAAATGGCAAGATTTCATTCTTTTTTATGGTTGAATAATATACCAATATATGTGTGTACAAATATATGTGTGTATATATGTATATATATACACACATATATGTAGCAATACACACATACACACATCTTTTTTATCCATTTATCAATCAGTAGACATTTGGGCTGCTTCCATACTTTGGCTCATGTAGATAATGCTGCTATAAACATCAGGGTGCATATACCTCTTTGATTTAGGATCTTTGTATTCTTTGGGTAAATATCTAGTAATGCAACTGCTGGATCATAGGGTGGTTTTAACTTTTTGAAGAACCTCCATACTGTTTTCCAGTGTGGCTGCACCAGTTCGCATTCCCACCAACAGTGCAAGGGTATTCCCCTTTCTCCATATCCTTGCCAATACCTATTGTTTCTTGTGTTGTTGATTTCAGCCACTCTGACAGGTATGAGGTGATGATGTCTTACTGGAGTTTTGATTTGCATTTCATTTGATGAGTGGTGTTGAGTATCTTTTCCTGTGTCTGTTGGCCTCTTTGGAAAAATGCCTATTCATGTCTTCTGCCACTTTTAACTGGGTTATTACTGCTTAGGGTGCTGAGTTTGTTAAATTTCTAATAGATTTTGGATACTAACCTTTTATTGGGTATGTATTTGCAAATATCTTCTCCCATTCTGCAGGCTGACTTTTAGTTTTGTTCATGAGTTCTTTTGCTGTACAGAAGCTTTTTAGTTTAATGAAGTTGCAATAGTTTATTTTTGCTTTTGTTTCCCTTGCCTCCAAAGACATACCTAGAAAGAAGTTGCTATGGCCAGCGTCAAAGAGGTTATTGCCTCTTCTAGGATTTTGATGGTTTCCTGTCTTACATTTAGGTCTTTCATCCATTTTGAATTTATTTTTGTGTATGGTGTAAGAAAGTAGTCCAGTTGCATTTTCACATGTTGCTGTCCAGTTTTCCCAATACCATTTGTTGAAAAGACTGTCTTTTTCTCTTTGGATATTCTTTCCTGCTTTGTCAAAGATCAATTGACCATATAGTTGTGGATTCATTTCTAGGTTTTCTATTCTGTTCCCTTGAGCTATTTTTCTGCCAGTACCATACTGTTTTGACCACAGCTTTGTAATATAACTTGAAGTTTGAAATTGTGATGTCTCCAGCTTTGCAAATTTCTTCTTCAAAGTTGCTTTGGCTATTTGAGGTCTTTGTGGTTCCATACAAGTTTTAGGAATGTTTGTTCTAGCTCTTTGAAAAATGCTGTTGGCAAGCCTAAAGCCAGCAGAAGGAAGGAAACAATAAAGATTAGAGCAGAAATAAATGATATAGAAACAAACAAAAAACAATTAGAACAGATAAATGAAACCAGGAGCCGGTTCTTTGAAAAATTAATAAAATTGATAAACCTCTAGACAGACTTATCAAAAAGAAAACATAAAGGACCCAAATAAATAAAATCACAAATGAAAGAGGAGGAATAACAACCAATACCACAGAAATACAATTATAAGAGAATATTATCAAAAACCATATGCCAACAAATTGGATAACCTAGAAGAAATGGATAAATTACTAGAAACATATAAACTACCAAAACTGAAGCAGGAAGAAATAGAGAACTTGAATGGACTGATAGCCAGCAAAGAAGTTGAATCAGTAACCAAAAAACTCCCAAAAAAGTTCAGAACCAGGGATCCCTGGGTGGCGTAGCGGTTTAGCGCCTGCCTTTGGCCCAGGGCGCGATCCTGGAGACCCAGGATCGAATCCCGCGTCGGGCTCCTGGTGCATGGAGCCTGCTTCTCCCTCTGCCTGTGTCTCTGCCTCTCTCTCTCTCACTGTGTGCCTATCATAAGTAAATAAAAATTTAAAAAAAATAAAATCTTTAAAAAAAAAAAAAAAAGTTCAGAACCAGATGGTTTCATGCATGAATTCTACCAAACACCACTTAAAAAAGAGTTAAGGGTGGGATCCCTGGGTGGCGCAGTGGTTTGGCACCTGCCTTTGGCCCAGGGCGCGATCCTGGAGACTCGGGATCGAATCCCACATCGGGCTCCCGGTGCATGGAGCCTGCTTCTCCCTCTGCCTGTGTCTCTGCCTCTCTCTCTCTGTGTGACTATCAAAAATAAAATAAAAAAATAAAAAAATAAAGAGTTAAGGGGATGCCTGGTGGCTCAGCAGCTGAGCGCCTGCCTTTGGCCCAGGGCGTGATCCTGGAGTACCAGGATGGAATCCCACATCAGGCTCCCTGCATGGAGCCTGCTTCTCTCTCTGCCTGTGTCTCTGCCTCTCTCTCTCTCTCTCTCTCTCTCTCTGTGTCTCTCATGAATAAACAAAATCTTTAAAAATAATAATAATAAAATAAATAAAAAAGAGTTAATACCTATTCTTCTCAAACTATTCCAAAAAACAGAAAAGGAAGGAAAACCTCCAAATTTATTCTATGAGGCCAGCATTACCCTGGTACCAAAACCAAATAAAGACATCACCAAAAAAGAGAACTAGAGGCCAACATCCCTTATGGACATAGATGCAAAAAGACATAGACAGGAAATAACAAATGTTGAAGAGGATGTGGAGAAAGGGGAACCCTCTTGCACTGTTGGTGGGAATGTGAACTGGTACAGCCACTCTGGAAAACTCTGTAGAGGTTCCTCAAAGAGTTAAAAAATAGAGCTACCCTATGACCCAGCAATTGCACTACTAGGTATTTACCTCAAAGATACAGATGCAGTGAAAAACCGAGACACCTGCACCCCAATGTTTATAACAGTAATGTCGACAATAGCCAAACTATGGAAGAAGCCTGTGTCCATCAAAAGATGAATGGAGGGACAGCCCAGGTGGCTCAGCGGTTTAGTGCCGCATTCAGCCCAGGGCCTGATCCTGGAGACTCGAGATCGAGTCCCATGTCAGG
Organism: Canis lupus baileyi; assembly: GCF_048164855.1. Lineage (NCBI taxonomy): Eukaryota > Metazoa > Chordata > Mammalia > Carnivora > Canidae > Canis > Canis lupus. Next base: position 51,984,492 of record NC_132846.1, on the reverse strand, counting down.
CTTCCTACATGGAGCCTGCTTCTCCCTCTGCCTGTATCTCTGCCCGCCCCCCTCTCTCTCTGCGTGTTTCATGAATAAATAAATAAAATCTTTTAAAAAAGATGAATGGATAAAGAAGCTGTGGTCTATGTATACAATGGAATATTACTCAGCCATTAGAAACGACAAATACCCACCATTTGCTTCCACGTGGATGGAACTGGAGGGTATTATGCTGAGTGAAGTAAGTCAATCGGAGAAGGACAAACATTATATGGTCTCATTCATTTGGGGAATATAAAAAAAATAGTGAAAGGGAATAAAGGGGAAAGCAGAGAAAATGAGTGGGAAATATCAGAGAGGGAGACAGAACATGAGACTCCTAACTCTGGGAAAGGAACAAGGGGTAGTGGAAAGGGAGGTGGGCAGGGGGGTTGGGGTGACTGGGTGACGGGCACTGAGCGGGGGGACTTGACGGGATGAACACTGGGTGTTATACTATATGCTGGCAAATCGAACTCCAATTAAAAAATATACCAAAAAAAAAAAAAAAGAAAAGAAAGACTCTATAAATATATAAAAAAGAAAGAAAAGAAAGTGAGGTGGGGCAATACTACTTTTCACCAGAGAATGAATATAAGTAAAGCAGCAATAACTAAAGCATAATGGCATCAGAGCATAAAAATACTGGTATTGCAATAAATAAAACATCCATCATATAAAAGAATAGAATGTTAACTGGAAGGTAACTTAGAAATAAAATTAAGTTCAATTGCCTCACTGTACAAATGCAAATCTGAAGCTCAAAGAAGCTTAATGAATGTTAAGGCCAATAAAATTAAGGCCAGAAAACAGTGACTGTTTTTTTGAGCATTCGCCCTACCCTGGACATTGGTCTAAGCACTTTACATGGTTACCTCATTTAATTGTCCTGACAATTTTACAAGAATGGGTTATACTTACTTTCCCCATTTTTTTGGCCAGTAAGAAAACTGAGAGAGAAGTGGCATGCCCAGGATGTGCAGCTAGCAAATAAGGGAGCTGGGAGAGGACGCCAGGAAAGCTGACTTCAGAATCTGTGCTTAACCGCTCCACCCTACCACCTCTTGAGTTATGTCACTTGTGGCTATGGAGTCACAACTAGTTAGGAATCAAGTTAGGCCCTCACTTCTCTGGGAACGAAATCCCCCCTCTAAACGGCCAAGAGTGGAGTGAGCTGATGGGTCCCGGCAACCAGGGACTGCACAGGGCTCTCTATTTGAAGCAGGCAGCTGCTAATTACCTGTGATAATGAGGGATGAATGCTGCAAGGAAGATCCAGCACAGCAGAACACAAGCCCCCTCCCCCACAGAACTGAATAAAGTGCTTGGCCTTAGGGTATAATATCGTATTGCTTTTGCAGTAGATGTGCCTTCTTAATTATGTTTTGTCAAGATTGCTATTAAAGTCTGTTGCTATTCTCTATACACCCCAAGGACAGTGAGGGACCACGACTGGTAGAAATGCTTCACATGAAAGTGCCTCTGTGAGAAATGAGAGCCTCATAGAGGCACTTCTCCGCCCCTTCCTTTCAATCCTGCATCCCAGGTCTGAGTCTGTATCTTACCAACTTCCCATGTTAATTACTTTCACCTTGTCCTCGGTGGCCTCCTTTGTCTCTCATCACCATAGAAACCCACTCTGACTTAAGAACCGTCTTTCTTGCCAGTTTCTATGACCCAGCCCTCTATTTAAGTCCTCCTTCAGCTCCGAATCACCTGCTGAATTAAATCTAAGCTCCTTGATCTTGGCTTCCGGGACCTTCTCTAATTTGCTCCTTTTTTATTCTCTTTTTAGAGATAATACATTCCTGGAGCAGAGGTTAAAGCAGATCAATGTCAACCAAAATATTAACAGTAATAACTAATATATTTACATAGTGCTTTAGAGTTGAGTGAAATATATTCACCTACATTACCTCAATTAAGTCCCAAAATCGCTCCATGATCCACGTACAGCAGGCAACATGGTCAGCATTTTAAGTTTGATAAAATTGGGGCCCAGAGAAGTTAAGTGTCTTGACTGATGATAACAAAAGCAAAAGAAATGTAGACAAAAATTAAATTTCTCTACAACTTGCAGCCCACTGATAAATTCTTGAGACAGAGTACGGCATTCCTCAAGGAACTCACAACTGCCTCACTGTTAATGCTTTGCTAAAGGCAAAAAGCAACTTTAGCTTGACAATAGCCAGACCTCCAGGATCCCATAAATCTTAACATATGAAAATCTCTTTAGAATTTTCCTTTACAATCAACCGCCTCCCCCATTTAAGAGTATATAATCAATCTCTCCTCACAATCACAACGCAGCTCATCCTGCCCACAGGTCCTGTTCTGCTTTGATAAAACCTTTTTTGCTCCCAAAACATCTCAAGAATTCTTTTTTGAGGGCAGCCCCGGTGGCGCAGCAGTTTAGTACTACCTGCAGCCCAGGGCGTGATCCTGGAGACCTTGGATCAAGTCCCACATCGGGCTCTCTGCATGGAGCCTGCTTCTACCTCTGCCTGTGTCTCTGCACCCCCCCCCCGCACCCCCCCTCTCTCTGAATAAATAAATAAAAAATCTTTAAAAAAAAAAAAAAAGAATTCTTTTTTGACCATTCACTCCTGACCCATATCACATCACTGACCATGATAACACAGTTTATTGGTGAAGTATAGCTTGAATCTGTATCTTCAAACTCCTAGATCATGCTTGCTACACTACATGATGTGATCAATAATCCTGCATTTAGCAAAATAGTTTTTTTTTTTCCCCTTTTGGCTTATATCCTGTGGTAGACAGGATTCTCAGATCTATCCCAAGATCTCCTCTTGGCCCACCCCTCACATACATGCCCAGCATTAATCCCTGGGGCTGTTAATACAATGTCGTTATAGGACAAAATTGACTTTGAGACAAGGAGATTATCTGGATGGGCCTGACTTAATCAATGAGCCCTTTAGAAGCAGAGATTCTTCTCCAGCGGGTGGCAGAAGAGAAAGTCAGAGATGTGACGCAGCTGACCTGGAAGAAAGCAAATGTCCATAATAGGAAGGCCTTAGAGAGGCCAGCAAGAGGTGAGGGTGGCCCCCACTGACAGCACACAACAAAAGAGGGACCTGAATCCTACAACTGCAAGAAACCAAATTCTGCCAACAACAAGAATGCACTTGGCAATGGACTTTTCTGCAGAGCCTCAGCCTGATGAGATCCAATCTGGCCAACATTGTGATTTCTCCCTGTGCTACACTGGGTAGAGAAACCTGTCAAGCTGTGCCAGCCTCTGAGCTAATAAAACCACTAAGTTTGTGGTAATCTGTTACATGACAATAGAAAATGAATGCATTTTCCATTTCCTTTCTAACAATAGACAGAACTAGACCAGGCTTTTTTTTTTTTTTTTTTTTAATTGTCAAACAGTAAAACTGACTTTTTTGGTATACAGTTTGATGAATTTTAACAGATATATAGATGCATGTAACCATCACATTCAGGATATAAAACAATTCCATCACCCAAAAAAACTTCCTTTGGAGGTCACATCTGCTCCCCACCTTTATTTTTTATTTTTTAAAAATATTGTATTTATTTAACAGAGAGAGAGAGAGTGAGAGAGACAGCACAAGTAGGCAGAGCAGCAGATAGAGAGAGATGGAGAAGCAGACTCTGCTGAGCAGGGAGCCGTATGAGGGGCTTGATCCCAGGGCCCTGGAATAATGACCTGAGCGCAGGCAGATGCTTAACTGACTGAGCCATCCAGGAACCCCTGCTCTCCACCTTTAATCCCTGGCAACCACTGATCTGTTCTCTATCACTAAAATTTTATCATTTCAAAAAAGTCATAAATGGAATCCAATCCTTGAATAACATGGGTTTGAAATATGAGGTCCACTTATATGTGGATTTTTTTCAATACAGTACAGTATTATAAATGTTTTTTCTCTTATAGTTTTCTTAATAACATTTTCTTTTCTCTAATTTACCGTATTATAAGTATTAAGTTACTTTATTTCATGTTAAGTTATAGTAGTTAGCTTTTAGTGGAGTCAGAATTATACAAGGATTTTTTTTTTAAGATTTTATTTATTATTCATGAGAGACACACAGAGAGAGAGAGAGAGAAAGGCAGAGACACAGCAGAGGGAGAAGCAGGCTCCATGCAGGGAGTCCAATGTGGGACTTGATCCCAGGACTCCAGGATCATGCCCTGGGTCGAAGGCAGGCGCTAAACTGCTGAGCCACCCAGGGATCCCCAGGATTTTTGACTATATAGAGAGTTGATGTCCCTAACGTCTGCGTCACTTGAGGACTAATGTAATAATATAATCTTTTGAGAATAGCTTCTTTCACTCAGCTTGATGCCTCTTGGCTTCATCTAAGTTGCATGTATTAATAGTTTCCAGAATGGAAAATTTTTAAAACTCTTTATCTAGAAATTTAAAAACTAGATAAAAGTAGCATACCTGGCTGGCTCAGTCGGCAGAGCATGCAACTCATGATCTCAGGGTTGTGAGTTCAAGCCCCATATTGGGTATAGAGCTTACTTTAAAAACAAAAATAAAAACAACCCTAGAAAAAAGTATCAAGAATAAAAGGATATTGACACTAGAAGAAATCTTTGATATTATCTGGTCCAACTCTATGCTTTTACAGATAAGGAGTCTATTTCCAGTGAGGGTTGAGGACTTGCCCAAGATTGTTCAGGCACAGGAGAGGAGAGAGATTCAACCCTCTTTGTAGCCAAGTAAACCACCAAAATCTACACAGTGGGGTGCCTGGGTGGCTCAGTCAGTAGAATGTCTGCCTTAGGCTCAGGCCAGGGTCCTGAGATTGAGCCCCACATCAGCCTCCCTACTCGGTGGAGAGTCTCTGCTACTCCCTCTCCCACACCCCCTGCCTGTGCTTTCTCTATGTCTCTGTCAAATGAATGAATAAAATCTTTTTAAAAAATCTATAAAATGTGATTAATGTTAAGACTGGGGGAAGAACAAGTATTATTGGAGCACAGAAAATAAACATTGTATAAACTCCTTTCCATTGCTAATGATAGAGAATCAACTCAAACTAACTTGAGCCAACAAAATAATTCATTTGCTCACTACTTTAAAAATTCAAGATGATAAAAATAAATAAATAAAAATTAAATTTAAAAATTCAGGATAGTGTGGTCTTTAGGTACTGCTGAATCCAGGAATTCCCATGATGTTGTCCAGAGGTCTCAACATCTCTCAATCTCTTATTCTCCTCTTTACCCTTCTGGTTTCCTTCTTTCTGCATGGTGGCCTCATTTTTTCCTGTCACAGGCTCTCGCTATCTGCCAGGATAGATAAATACTGGTAACTCAAGCCTATAATCTTACAGCTTCTGATCCAAAAGAAAGATGGATGCTTTCTCTCCATTGATCAAATCTCTGGCCATTCCTTTCAGTGTCCTTCGCTGGTTTCTGAACTGCCAAACTGTCCAAACTGCCTCTGAACCATTTCTCCTCTGTGGCTATACTCACTCCCTAGGTGATCTCATCTAGTATCATCAATTTACATACCATCTACCCCAGAAAGTCTCCAGCCCAGACATTTCTCCCCACACTTTGAACTTGTATATAAAACTGCTTACATGACATCTTTAGTTGGCTGTCTTTGCCAAATAACCATTTCAAATGTAATATGTTCAAAACCAAACTCCTGATCTTTTTCCACAAAAATGACCCTCTTGCAATTTTCCCATCTTAGTAAGTGGCAACTCCATCCCTCTAATTTCTCAGACAAAAACCTTTGGAGCCATCCTTGATTATTCTCTTTCATACTTCACATCAATTCTATCATTAAAATTTGTTAATCTTACTTTCAAAATAGATCCAGATTCCAATCTCTTCTTACCATCTCTACTACTACCTCCCTCCCTAAACCACCAGCATCTTTCCCCTGAATTATCACAAAAGCCACCAAACTGGTCTCCCTCTTCCCTTCCTTGTTTCTTGGAATCCATTTTCAACACAGCAGTCATAACAATCTTCTTAAAACACAAATCAGGTCACGTGTTTTCTCTGCTCAAAATCTCCAATGTGATTTCTACATACTGCAAAAGAGTGATCTCTCGAGATATAATAATAAGTGAAAAAAAGGAAGGTGAAGAAAAGTGTGTGTGGTATCTACCATTTGTCTGAGTAAGAGAAGCATAGAAATATATATGTATCTGTGTATATTTTTAAGTGAAAGGATAAACCATAAAAATTTTTTTCTAAGGTTTGTCTATAGGGAGAGGAGAGGAAGACAACAGAAGTGTCAGGGAAAGAATCTAGACTTCTCTAAATGTACTACCTATTTGGTAAATTTTGGCTTTGAAGCCATGCAACTGTTCCACAAAGCATTTTTTTTTTAAATTTTATTTATTTATTCATGAGAGACACACAGAGAGACGCACAGACACAGGCAGAGGGAGGAGCAGGCTCCATGCAGGGAGCTCGACATGGGACTCAATCCCCGGTCTCCAGGACCACACCCTGGGCTGAAGGTGGAGCTAAACTGCTGAGCCACCTGGGCTGCCCACATAAAACATTTTTTTAAGCAACGCCTAAGAATCCAAAGCAAAAAGAAATAAACCTGACTATCAAATTAGTGGATCCCACAGAGAGGAACTACTGCAAGTCACGGTTTATTTATTTATTTTTAAGAAATCTCTACACCCAACATGGGGCTCAGCCTTACAACCCTGAGATCAAGAGTTGCGCGCTATACCAACTGAGCCAATCAGGTGCACCCCTCCCTAAATAACATTAAAGCAATGCAATTTAACTATACACACCTAGAGAGATATACTCTAAGGGCAAAAAGAATTATTTAAAAAAAAGCAGAAACTATTATCATTAAGCATATGTTTAGTAATCATTTTAGTAATGTTATTCTGAAACTATTTTATATATACAGTAGGGTAAAACAATTATGTTAATTTTGTTAATAAATTGTTATTGCCATATGTAATTATGTTAATGCCATTAGGCACCAAGATTTTCAGAAGAGATATGCATATAAAAATCAAAGTTAAGTAAAATCTGTGTAATCCTAAATTTGAGTTGAAAAATATTAATGTAAATGCATGGTGCATTTTCTCAAAAAATATGTGTGTATATCCAAATTTTTTTGTTCTGTTGACTAAAGAGGCTTACAAACAATAATCAACCCAGTAACAATGAATATTTATTTGTAGCATCCAGATTGTTTTCTCTAAAATATCGCTTTCCCACTTAAAGGAGGGCTTCTTGGAGAAATGACTGATTCCAAGTCATTCCAAATGACTTGGAATCAGTATATCTAGAAAAGTACTAGATGAATCTACAACATCTTGTCACACCAGAAATTTGAGTCACCCTGGGTAGTGGATTCTGCTTCTGCTGCTCAAAGTAGGGTGTTTGGTTCAGGACAATTCAAAGAGCTGTACACTTACGGTGTATGCATCTTTCTATATGTGTCCCATACTACAACTAAAAATTTGTTATCTACTTTTTGTCGTGGAAGATGTCAAACGTGTTAGTATAATAAACATCCAATTCCCCATTATCCAGCTTCAACAGTGATCAGAAATGGCTATTCCCATTTCATCTATACTCCACCCACTTCCCTCTCTCCAATATTTGTAAGCAAATTTCATTTATCCTATCAGTTTGTCAAAGATTATGGTTAGGGGCTCAGTCCGTCAAACCTCTGCCTTCACCGCAGGTCATGGTCCCAGGTTCCTGGGATCTAGCCCAAGATCCAGCCCAGTGTGGGGCTCCCTGCTCAGGGAGAAACCTGCTTTTCTCTCTCCCCCAGTACCCACCCCCTATCTTGCTAGTTCTCTCTCTCAAATAAATAAATAGAATCTTTAAAAAAAAAAAAAAAAAAAAGATTATGTCTTGGGACACCTAGGTGGTTCAGCGGGTTGAGCATCTGCCTTTGGCTCAGGGCGTGATCCTGGAGACCCGGGATCGAGTCCCAAGTCCGGCTCCCTGCGTGGAGCCTGCTTCTCCCTCTGCCTGTGTCTCTGCCTCTCACTCCATGTCTCTCATGAATAAATAAATAAAATCTTAAAAAAAGATTATGTCTAATCCATAATCTACGTTAAACACATAGTCTAAACACGCACATACATAAAAGCATACATAATACACCAAAGAAGTGCTGTAAAGGCAACTTACCGAGGATCACACCAGACCTCCCCAGGACAGTGTTTTGGGGGTGGGGTGTGGAGGTAGGGGGCAGAGTTCAAAGAAAAGTTTCGAGTGTGAGTATTTTTGGAGCGTTCCCAAACTCTCCCTTCGACAGTCTCCCGATTTCCCATTGTTTTAAAACCCTGTCACCCTTTTATTTAACGTTGCCATTCCCAGGATACTCTTCTTGTGTTGGGGATGACTACACGGGGAATGAGACTGAGTGGGGAATAAAATAAAGCGGTTTAAAAGGCACCTCACCTCCGTTATTTTGGAAGAATAGGGAACGCCCTATTCCGTCACAGGGTACCAGCGATGCATCTGCCTTAACTGAAGCCTTAGTCTCATGATAACCGCGCGGTCGGCTTAGGACAGAATCGCACTCTCTTGTCCAAAGAACTACGAATCCCAGAAGGCCGTTCGGCCGAGGCGCCTGCGCATCGCGTGCTCCTTCCTTTCCCCTCCTCGTCCAGGGGAAAGACCCGCCCCGCGGTGCTGTCGCTCGCGCTGGAAGAAGCGGAAGAAGATGGCGCTCACCAGGTGGGTTGTTGATGGGGGTCCTCGATACGGAAGGGTCTGGGAGTACCCACGTTTTTTATTTCTCTGCCCACTGTCTCCGGGCGGTGACCTGGCGCGGGGCACAGAGCGACATGGGCTGGGACCGCGGCTAGGCCCTCCTGCAGGCCTCCGGGGCGACTAGGCCTCACGGAAGCTGGGGTCTTTCCTCAGCGGTTTCCCGGGTCGAGTTCGTCCCCTCACGAGGGCCGAGAGCCTTGGCGCGACAAATAGTTCTCCGGCCTCGGATGCCAAGGAGTCGCATCCCGGGGTTGTGGAGAGCGCTCCGAGCGTCCGGTCCGCGCCTCGGGCGGGCGCGGTGGGGGTGTGGAGGGCAGTGGCTTATTTGTCTGGACGAAGTGAAGCGGCGGGAGCCGACGAGCCGGCTTTACCGCCGTGTGTCTGCCGAAGTCTCGTCTGTGCCCCGAAACCAGGATTCCTGAAGAAAAAAAAAAAAAAAAGATGTGAGGTGAGGGGCCCGGCACCGAACACAGATCTTTTTTTTTTTTTTTAATTGGCCACTGTCTACTAGTAATGAGCCGCTGCTCCGCACTTTTAACTTTGGACCTTAGAATTTCTTACGTAGATAGAACCACTTCAGATTTTTGCTGTTCTCGGTTGCCTTGGTAACCGCGTGTAAAGTGGTCCCCGCCTTTGGGGGGGGGGGGGAAGAGAGATTCCGAGGAGTTACATAACTCCTGCTAGTCCGCGACCTGCTGCCCCATCTGAGAAGAAAAACTTCCCGTATGCGGACGCAAGCAGGAAAAGTTGAGTTGTCAAAGATGCCTGTGAGGGAAATCGTTTTTGGGACATCGGCTTGAGCTCCCTAAACATGCTTGATTCTCCTCACGCTTCTTTTTCCTGGCTGATGGCAGTTATGGATCCCACAAAACGTTTTAATCAGAAAGTTTTGGGGGGGAATTAATTTTGGGTGCCTTGCTCTCTCTATATCCTAGGGCCTGTGTGTATACACACACACACACACACACAAAGCCACCTAACAGTCTTTGCAGGGAAGGTAGGGTCCAAGGCATACAGATACGGAAGAAAGAACAGCACAGAATGCTCACTTGTGTGGTAGTAACCTTAAGTGCAAAAAGAATTAGACTGAATAAGTTGGATGAACTAAGGAGTTCAATTTAGTAAGCAGCAAACATTTGAGTGCGCCTCCAGGTGGGAGGCACTGTGGCAAAGATTCCCAGGGTTGTGAGGGAAGGTATTTGTGGAAAAGGACACAGGGAAAATAACAGATCTTGTGGGTTATTGTGTGCAATTAAAATTGCAGCGGCAGAATGCAGTCCTTAAATGGCTAGTCTTGGAGGCTACATAGTTTTCTGATTTCAGTGAGCTCTGGTTGATTTGATTGCAGGTGAAGTGTTACCTTATCTCCAAGACCTACCAAGGATTACTTAACGGCAGGGACTTAACATATTGATGTGTTGCAGTATTGGTGTCACCAGTTATTGTGACTAACTAAAGATTTGAGGTCATACTGATTTAGTCCTCTAAATGCAACTGTATTTGGGGTTATGTATCTAATAATATTACTTGCATTTAATATGCTTTATTTGGTAAAGGGGAAAGGGTAGACCAAGGTGTCTCAACAGTGGGCAGTCCCCGTGGCTCAGCGGTTTAGCACCGCTCAGCCCAGGGCGTGATCCTGGAGACTTGGGATCAAGTCCCATGTCCCGCTCCCTGCATGGAGCCTGCTTCTCCCTCTGCCTGTCTCTCTCTCTCTCTCTCTCTCTGTCTGTCTTGAATAAATAAAATCTTAAAAAAAATAAAAATAAAAGATGTCTCAACAGTGGCACTGTTGAGGTTTTGGACTGGATGATTCATTCTGGTGTGGGGCTGTCCTGTGTATAGTAGTAGGATGTTTAGCAGCATCTTTGGCCTCTATACATTAGATGCCAGAGGCACCTCCCTCCCCTTCACCCATTCCCTATCCCCTAAGTCTTGACAATCATGTCTCCAGACATTATCAAATACCTACATTGTAGTTATTTTGCCACCCAGTTGAGAACCACTGAGGTAGACTTTCTGCTTACATATACAGCCCACAGCCCACTATGTACCCCTTTCCCCTATCCTGCCACCACAGGAGTGTGCCTCTTGTGGGAATGTCATCTTTTACAAGGAAAAGCAAAATTAAGACCCTCTGGAAGGCTAGAGTATGTTCAGACCCTAATCCAGGCCAAGTTACTTGTTTACTGTATCGTCTGGACCCTTTGATTTGGCAGGCTGCCTGCCTTTGGATCATCTTAGTAATCAGTTCTTACAGCAGAAGGTAAAGAATAGAGAAAATAATAAGTATTTTGGCTTCTTTACACTATCTTTGTATCCTTCCTATGAATTGGGTATATGAGTTATACTGAATAGAATTATGGTAAAAGCCCAAAACTTTTGACTCCAGTCCTCCATCCATTCATTCATCATTCAACAAATACTTGTTGAAGATCTACCATGTGCCAGACACTGTGCTGGTTTTACAGTATTAAATCAGTGCTGGTTTTACAGTATTAAATCAGTCTGGCAAACTCCTTTATTTTCGAAGAGCTTACAGTCTAGGAAAGGCAAACTACTTATCTATCTGTATGTAAACAAATCAATAATGCAATATCAGGTAGTGATTAGGAATAAAATAAAGATAAAAGGACAGAGAATGACTCAAAATGTGGAGTGGGGTGGTGGTGTTTTGATTGAGATGGTCAGAAAACAGCTCTGGGGAGGTATAATTGAGCAGAGAAATCAATGCTAAGAAACAAGGACTAAAAGATCTAGGGTGGGGGCACCGGCTGTCTCAGTAGAGCATGAGACTTGATCTTGGGGTTGTAAATTCAAGCCCCATGTTGGATGTAGAAATTACTTAATAAATCTTTAAGAATGAATGAATGAGCGATGCCAGGGTGGCTCAGTGGTTGAGCATCTGCCTTTGGCTCACAGCATGATCCCAGTTGTGGGATCGAGTCCCACACCGGGCTCCCTGAGAGAAGCCTGCTTCTCCCTCTGCCTATGTCTCTGTGTCTCTCATGAATAAATAAATAAATAAAATATTTTTTTAAAAATTTTCTTAAGAGTTTACTGTAAAAGCACTGTAGGAAAGGATGTGCTGTGAGCTAGACAATGCCTAAAGAGTTAGGGATGAAAGAAGCTGAAAGCATGATTCCTGCAAGTTTCTGGTGAGAAAAAGAAAGGTAAATGAGTAGATAATTCTAAAACAGTAAGACAGATTATAATAGTGGTATATAGGGGGTCTTGTGGGAGCATGGTAGGTGCAACAAACCCAAATTGGGGGGAATTGTGGAACAGATCCAAATAATCAAGTATGTATTGAATAATATTTAGACACTGTGTGAAGGGGGTTCATCGATTTTCTCATTTAGTACTTAGAGCAACTCTGTGAGGTAGGTCATCTTTTGATCTGCCTCTACAGATGAGAAAACAGGTTCAGAGAGGTAGGTAACTTATCTGGGTTACTACCTTGCATAGGTAGGATTTGAACTCTGGGTTCTTATCCATCATAGTACCCAACTCTAGAATAGATCCCTCTTGTGTATAGCCCTCTGTATTTTTTCCTTCAGCTTTAATACAATTTGTGATTGTGGATTTGTATGAGTAATTGTCTCTCCTCTGCAAGACGTAACCGGTCTTTCTCAGTTTATAGTCTCATTGCCTACCTAGCACAGTACCTGCACCCAAGTGCTCAATAAATATTTTGAATAAATAAGTTCTGTTGCTTACTGAAATATGCTTACTAACCAAGAATTACAAAGAAACCTTAACTTTTCCATTAAATGTATTATTTATTACTGGAATCCTTTTGTGGTACTTTGGGATATCTCTGTAGTAACATTTATCACACTTCAAAGTTGCTAAGAATTGCTTGGTAGAAAGGCTGCTTTGATTAAAGAGTAACAAAGTACATATTTAGGATTTCTGCTTTGAATCTTTGACTTCCTAAGTTTTAAACTGCATTCTAAATTAGATACCTTTGGTAAAACACACTTAAATATGCAGTTTATATTTTCTTTCTTTTGTCCACCTCTTTGTTACATTCAGTGCTAATCCTTGTTTTTTTTGTATTGATGCTAAAATAGTTAAAAGTAAGAAGCATAAGAGTAAAGCAGTTAAAAATAAGGAGTATGAAAGTAGGAAAGACACTAGTGCAACTGTATATTGGACAGTTGGCCACTGGTAACTGAGAATGTTTCCTTGTTATAAGAAAGGAAACGTAGAAGCATAAAAACTCAATAGTTTATTTATTATATGAAATACCTATTAATTTTTTATTTGGGCATCATTTGCCTGCATCCTAGTCAAACGTGTTTTACTGTATATCTCTGAGTACTTATTTCTTTCCAGACAAAATAAAATGACTGATATTTAATACTGCCATAAATCATTGACATGTTTGACCTGCTAAAGAGAAAAAAGTATTATGGTAAAATAGCCTCTGATGGCCAAATTGCAATGATCTAATGTGAGAATTTTTTACAATTCTGACTTTCATTATCTTTGCTTATAGCTTTTTACCTGCACCTACTCAGCTATCTCAGGACCAGCTTGAGGCTGAAGAAAAAGCAAGATCCCAGAGATCAAGACAGACCTCACTGGTCTCATCCCGAAGAGAACCTCCCCCATATGGGTACAGGAAAGGCTGGATACCTCGATTATTAGAGGTAAATAATTGTGCTAACACTTATTATAATACCCTTGTAAAATAAATTTAAACCATAGAACGTCTGCACATGAATGCCAATATGCTAGAAATCCTGGTGATGAGTTCCTAAGACATGTACTCCTCTTAGGGCATTGATCTTTTTCTTCTGGCTTAGTATCACTGCTTTGTGAACATGAGAGAATTATACCTGGTTGTGTCGCTTCTTAATGTCCAACTATTAAATGTACAAAAAAAACTAACATACCCTCTATAAATCTAGCAATTACCGCAGAGGGAAAATAATAGGAAAGTAAGAGGAGAAAATGAAAGAACAAGTTCATGTTCGGGTGCCTTTCCCTCCCTTCTCCCTATATGCACAATGCCACATAACCCTGCAGAGACAGCTTTCCTCCAGGGAAAACTCCAGCAGTGTTTCCTTTTCTGATTTCCTTCCTATTAAGTATAGTGGCAAGAGCACTGGCAAGGAGTTTAAAAGAATAAATAATAAGAAGTGTTTTTGCATCATACCTGTGCTGGTTACTGTTTAGTCAGCAGATCCTGACCTCTCTTCATCCGTTTTCTTGTTTTCAATTTGAGAATGTTTCTATATGTCTAATATACAGATTAATTTTTTAGAAGCTATAAGAGTTTTTTTTTTAATATTTTATTTATTTATTCATGAGAGACACAGAGAGAGAGAGGCAGAGACACGAGCAGAGGGAGAAACAGGCTCCATGCAGGGAGCCCGATGTGGAACTCGATCCTGGGGTCCCAGGATCCCTGGGCTGAAGGCAGGCGCCAAACTGCTGAGCCACCCAGGCGTCCCAGTATAAGAGAATTTGATTGTTGGTTTGGAGGCAGTAAGGAGAAAGATGAATCTAGACTGATCTTTTTATATCTCTAGCTTGTTTCCAAAAAAGAAACTTATTTGACAGTACCTGTCCTCCTAGTTACTGTGTATCTTGTACTGCAGTTCAATACGTAATCCTTTCCCTAATTCCAGGGCAGATTTCTCATGCTTGACCACCTTTTTCATCTAGGGAGAAAAGCAAATATTTGAGACTTAACTATTTTGCCTCCCCAAGACCACTTCCTCTTTGATTGAGCCTTTTTCTTTTCCATCTCTTAATATTCATTCTGACTCCTGCAAATTTCCTTCCTCCACTTCCCAAGGAATGTACCTGCCCTATTAAAAATCTCTCTTCTTAAACCATTCATTTTTGTAGCCAAGTATCTTCATTTTATCACTTTCTTACATTCTTTCCTTTTACAGTTGTGATTTTTACCTTACAATGTGATTTTTACCTTACAATGTCCATGCCTTTACCTTTTTTCATATGCTTCCACGTGGTGTTCATAGTGAACTAAGCATTCATTGGACTGAAATCTGTTGCTTCACACCCTGCAAGATGCCATCTGCATTCTCAGCCTCTCCCATGTTTGGCATTCTCCCTGCCTACCAGAACACTCTGTAGAGCCTGGAAGACAAACTCCCAACTAGATCATGTCATAAAAAATTTCCTTTTTTTTTTTTTTTTCTCAGCCCTCTTCTAGACTTAATTAATATTCTAATATGCAAAGACCAGTCTTATTAATATTACTAAGGCATTGTTGTTGTTTCTTTTGTTTTCACTGATAGTATATTTGTAAGAAGCAGGACAAAATAAAAGATAATCAAGGAGGCTATAATGCCCACTTACCTGGGACAGAAAGGTAGTGATTGGCATTATCAAACCAAAGGATAGTGTGTCTCTTTTGAGGGATGATAGATATTCTTTGTTTGCCTCTCAACAGATTATAGGGCAGGGGTGGCAGGCATCATTTTACATACAACAGAAATCTCATCCTATTTCCATTTCAGCATTAGGACAGTCAGGGACTATTAACTTTTTAAAATCTTACTTGACGAATGGTTTCATATATCCTGGTGGAACAGAACAGTTTATTTGAAAATCAAACAAAAATGGCCAGCTAATCTGGAAATACTGTGAATGCTTTTGTAGGGGAGTGAACGTTCTATGGAGAAAGCATTTTGTTCTAGTTTTCAAAGGAAAAGCTATGATTTTCTGGCAGGCTTAATGACCACATAATGCCACATCCACAGTTCTAAAGTGCTTATTCTAGTTCAAGAACCCTAGCAAATCTGAGCATGTGTCATATTGATGGCCTGGGTACAGGTAGCACCTTTCTTGGAAATGCTTTAACTATTTTCTGCCTAATTTGTAAGAAAATGTCTCCCTCGCCCTTACTTTTTGTTTTTTAAAATGTCAAAATTACTCATTCATTTGGGGAATATAAATAATAGTGAAAGGGAATAGAGGGGAAGGGAGAAGAAATGGGTAGGAAATATCAGAAAGGGAGACAGAAGATGGAAGACTTCTAACTCTGGGAAATGAACTAGGGGTGGTGGAAGGGGAGGAGAGCGGGGGGTGGGGGTAACTGGGTGGCGGGCACTGAGGGGGGCACTTGACGGGATGAGCACTGGGTGTTATTCTGTATGTTGGCAAATTGAACACCAATAAAAAATAAATTTATTATTTAAAAATAAAATGTCAGGGATCCCTGGGTGGCGCAGTGGTTTGGCGCCTGCCTTTGGCCCAGGGCGCGATCCTGGAGACCCGGGATCGAATCCCACATCAGGCTCCCAGTGCATGGAGCCTGCTTCTCCCTCTACCTATGTCTCTGCCTCTCTCTCTCTCTCACTGTGTGCTTATCATAAATAAAATTAAAAAAAATTTAAAAAAAAATTTAAAAATCAAATGTCAAAAGTTTTCTTTAGCAAGTCAGCATATCATACCTAGGAAATCATATATCCAGGATCCAATGGAATATTTCTTGAAGGAGGAGGTCTTTTAAAAGTCGTTATTTACATAAAGTTTCTTCATCAAATCACCTCTAAATGATTTTAATATCTTTTCCTATCTTGTTATATGGGATGAATCACTGAATTCTACTCCTGAAAATAATATTGCACTCTATGTTAATTAACTAGAATTTAAATTTAAAAAAATTTTTTAGATATTTTATTTATTTATTTGAGAGAGACACAGACACAGGCAGAGGGAGAAGCAGGCTCCATTCCATGCAGGGTACTGTGGGACTCGATCCCCGGTCTCCAGGACCACACCCTGGGCTGAAGGCGGCAGTAAACTGCTGAGCCACCCAGGCTGCCCACACAAAGCATTTTTTTAAGCAACGCCTGAGAATCCAAAACAAAAAGAAATAAACCTATCAGATTAGTGGCATAATCCCAGAGAGGAACTACTCCAAGTCACTGTATGTATGTATGTATGTATTCATTTATTTATTTTTAAGAAATTTCTGGACCCAACATGGGGCTCAGCCTTACAACCCTGAGATCAAGAGTTGCATGCTATACCAACGGAGCCAATCAGGTGCACCCCTCCCCAGAGGGAGAGGAGCAAGCTCCATTCAGGGAGCCCGACGTGGGACTGGATCCCAGGACTCCATGATCATGCCCTGGGCCAAAGGGAGGCACTCAACCACTGAGCCATCCAGGCATCCCAGGAAAAAATATTTTTAGAAATATTGAGCATCTGCCTTCAGCTCAGGGCATGATCCTGGAGTCTTGGGATCGAGTCCCATGTTGGGCTCCCTGCATGGAGCCTGCTTCTCCCTCTGCCTATGTCTCTGCCTCTCTCTGTCTCTCATGAATAAATAAATAAAGTCTTTAAATATATTTTTTTCCTATCATTTTTTAGTAGTACTGATTTGCCCTTTTTTGAGCTAAAAGAGAATTTTAGGGGCACCTGGGTGGCTCAGTGGTTGAGCATCTGCCTTTGGCTCAGATCATGATCCTAGAGGCCTGGAATCAAGTCCCACATCAGGCTCCCTCTGCCTATATCTCTGCCCCTCTCTCTGTGTCTCTCATGAATAAATAAATAAAATCTTTTAGGGGGATAAAAAGGAATTTTAGTTCAGTAAAAAATACAAAATTTTTTGGAGTCAGAAGATCGAGTTCAATTCCTGCCTATGCTAGCCATGACATCTTAGGGAAATCACCTAACTTTTCTAAACTTGAATTTTTTCCATATGAAAATATGAGTTATTGGAGAAATAAAAGAATTAAATGAGTGTGGATTCTGTACATTATAAGAAGGTCCTAAATGAATACTACTAAATTTAACAAAAATATTTAAAAGTTATATTTGATAAATGTTTGATAAGCTACCTTTTTTTGTAATGTTAAACTTCATCAACTGACTTGACTTAGCTTGTTCTACTTTAGAAGTTTTAGTCCTCTCTTCTAAATAATTGTATATAGTCACCATTAAAAATGTGGTGAACTCATTTCTGAGGCCTTCCTATTCTATTATTTGCTTTTCATGGGACATGAATAAATGTTATTGAAGGGAAGCCCAGGTGGCTCAGCAGTTGGGGTGTGATCCTGGAGTCCCAGGATCAAATCCCACATTGGGCTGCCTGCATGGAACCTGCTTTTCCCTCTGCCTCTGTCTCTGCCTCTCTATCTCTGTCTCTCATAAATAAATAAATAAAATCTTTTTAAAAAATGTTATTAAAATCTGGTTCCAAGAAAAAATTCTTTACATTTCTGTGCTGTTGTATCTTGAACTGCACCTAAGTAAAAAAAAATCGTATATGCTAAAACTAAAAATCTTCTCATTGCCCTAAACATTCTGCTTAATTTCTTCCTGCCACATGGATAGAAATCCAAATTCCTTGCCATGGTCTAGAATCCCTTTCGTGATCAGGTGTCTGTCTGCCCATGCAAACTTACCACCTGTGTGTCTGCTCCTCTGTCCTCAGCAGGTTCCAGCCCCACTGGACGCTTGTTTCCTAGAACATTCCAAGTTCTTTTTTTTTTTTTTTTTTTTAATGATAGTCACACAGAGAGAGAGAGGCAGAGACACAGGCAGAGGCAGAAGCAGGCTCCATGCACCGGGAGCCCGATGTGGGACTCGATCCCAGGTCTCCAGGATTGCGCCCTGGGCCAAAGGCAGGCGCCAAACCACTGCGCCACCCAGGGATCCCTCCAAGTTCATTTTTGCAGCAAGGCCTTCACACTATTTGCTCTGCCTAGAAAATGCTTCCTTCAGATCTTCCCATGCCTGATTTCTCATTATTCGGGTTTTGGCTCACATCACAAAGGCTGTCCCAACCGCACTATCAGAAGTAGCCTCTCATTGCAATCCCATTATATTTTCAAGGCATTTACCACAAGCCAAAGATTAGGCTTTTTATATTTTTGCCCACTAGAATGTACACTGTTCAAGACCAGGGACCTCTGTTTTCTCTGTTGCTGTATCTCTAGCATCTAGCATAACAAGGGCTCGATAATTATTTGTTGAATGAAAGAATATATCTTGAATCTCAAGTTACTATTAAATATTATTCTTATTTCTTTTCTTTTTAATATATAGGATTTTGGAGATGGAGGTGCTTTTCCAGAGATCCATGTGGCCCAGTATCCACTGGATATGGGACGAAAGAAAAAAATGTCAAATGCACTGGCCATTCAGGTGGATGCTGAAGGAAAAATTAAATATGATGCAATTGCTCGGCAAGGACAGTCAAAAGACAAGGTAATCTTCTCAATGATTTTTCCCCCATTGGTAAAAATTTTTTGAAGAGGTTTGTTTGTTTTTTAATTTTATGGAAATGATACATATCTGGCCATTTAGTTTTGTTAAAGGTATCAATGAGGGGCACCAGGGTGGCTCAGTTAGTTAAGCCTCCAACTCTTTTTTTTTTTTTTTAAGATTTTATTTATTTATTCATGAAAGACATACAGATAGAGAGAGAGGCAGAGACACAGGCAGAGGGAGAAGCAGGCTCCATGCAGGGAGCCTGACGTGGGACTCGATCCTGGGTCTCCAGGATCAGGCCCTGGGCTGAAGGCTGCGGTCCAGGATCAGGCCCTGGGCTGAAGGCGGCGCTAAACCGCTGAGCCACCCGGGCTGCCCAAGCCTCCAACTCTTAATTTCAGCTCAGAGTCCTGGGATCCAACCCTGTGTTGGGCCCCGTCCTGAGTGGGGAGTCTGCTTGAGGATTTTCTCTCCCTCTCCCTGTGCCCCTCCTCTTACTGGTGCGATCTCTCTCTCTTTCAAAATAATTTTTTAAAAAAAGGTAGCAATGAAATATACGTAGGATAACTGAAGATAGGGCTTTATAACAATACGAACAGTATATTATGACTTCATAATAGCAATGACTTTTTTCTTTGAAGTCTCCAAATTGGTGAAAACTTCTATATACTTAGGGTTTTCATCTATTTGTTTAATATTTAAAAAACAATTTGTAATTGTTTAACTTTAATTGTTTTAAGTTCTTTTATAGCACTAACATTTCTTAAGTGCTTGAAAATTGTTAAAAATCTACAATTCTGGCACCTGTCAATTTATATTCGTCTATAGTTTGCTAATTCTTCTCGTACTTAAAAAGTACTTGCATAGATATTTAATTATTTTAGCAATTCCTTTGAATTACACAGACTTTTTTACCCATTAAGCATAAAACTGGCACTTGCTATCCAGATTTATGATGGGCCTGCTTACAAAGTAATCCAAAGACCAAAAATAAAATTCACTTAAAATAATCTCATCACAGAGCAGCTACACTCAGAGCTAAGAAACTGTTTTTAAGAAGACCTAGTTTTGGGATCCCTGGGTGGTGCAGTGGTTTGGCGCCTGCCTTTGGCCCAGGGCGCGATCCTGGAGACCCGGGATCGAATCCCACATCAGGCTCCCGGTGCATGGAGCCTGCTTCTCCCTCTGCCTATGTCTCTGCCTCTCTCTCTCTCTCTCTCTCTCTGTGACTATCATAAATAAATTAAAAAAAAAAAAAAAAAAGAAGACCTAGTTTTTTTCTCTTGTAAATAAGTGTTCCACATAAAGGTAAGATCTCTTTAAAATTGAAGATGTTGGGGAAAAAACTTGAGAAGTTTCAGTACCTGTCCTTTGTCTCTCTGTCCTGGAAACATTTTCATTTTACCCTCTAATAGCACTGATGACAATGCATACTCTGTTTCTGCATCAAGACTGCTGAGTTATTAGGGAAAACAGTTACACTGTCATGCAAATCTGTGTCTTAGGTTTCAGCTGGGCTCCCTTGGTGTTCCTCCAAGCTCTAATTCCTACTCCTCTCCATCCCCTCTCAGCTGAACAGGTGACTAGGTGACATCTGTTTGTATATAAAGACTAGTGGAAGAAAATTGTCTACTTTCTTTACCCTGCACTTGGCTTTCTGTCTTGACTTTTCCTTTTGTCTCTATAAGAAAGCTCTTCTGTAAACCTAACCTTGCCCTAGTGTATCCTGGATCTCATTCCTTTCCCTCTCCTTTACAGCCTCACTTTTTCTTCATTCTTCTTCTCAACTGTGACTTTTACCTCCACTCCTCTATTGGCTCCTTCCTATGAGCTTTTAAATAGGCTTGCTTTTCTCATCTTTTGTAAGAAAAGTTTTCTCCTGATTACCCTCAAGGCTCCCTCTAGCTACCACCACATTTCTACCTGATTTTCTTAACTTTCTTTCATTCTTCATTTCACTGTAATACAGCCTCCCCTCAGCCAGTCTGCTGAGAAAAACTCTGGCAAAGGTCTCTAAGACTCTGTTTCTCTCAACACCATCTCTGACTAATCTAATTTATTCCCTTAGCTAAAAATGCCACTCATTTTGGCAACTGTTGGATCTGTGTCTCCAGCCCCATTTTCTCTCCTGGGCTCTAGGTCCTTATATCTACTGTCTGCAAGGGCAGATCTATTAGATTTTCCCAAAGTGCTACTCATCAAATCCAAACCTAAATGCATAATTTTCTACTTAATATACTTTCTCTATTCTCTAACTCAGTGACTGGCAGTGATATCCTCCTGATTGACTATTCTAAAAGCCTGGGAGTTCTTTTTTTCCCATTATTTTATTGATTTTTTTTAAAATACACTAATAAATTCTCACTGTAGAAGATACCAACAGTACATAAGTATGTATATATAGTCCTGTCTACTTCTCCCACTTTATTTCCCAGAGGTAAATACTTCCCAGAGGTAAATATAAGAAGTATATACATATTTTACACATAAACATCTTTTTTATATGAATGAGATTTTAATATTCATAACTTTTATAGGCTTGCCTTTTTACTTAATATGTTTTAAAGATTTTTATTAGTACATATAGGTCTGCTTTATTTTTTTTTTAAGATTTATTTACTTATTTTAGGGAGATGGAGAGTGTGTGAGCACACCCATGTGGGAGAGGTGCAGAGGGAGAGAGAGAAACTCAAGCAGACTCCACGCTGAGTGCAGAGCCCAACGTGGGGCTCAATCTCACAACTCTGAGATCATGACCAAATCCGAAACCAAGAGTTAGAGGCTTAACTGACTGAGCACCCAGACACCCTGGTCTGTTTTATTTTTTAAAAATGTGTGTAGAAGTCCATGGTGTGCATGGGCCTGAATTTTTATTTTTCAGCATTGGCGGTTTCTTTAAAAAAAAAAAAAAGAAGAAAGCATTGTTATTTCTGATTTTTTAGTTTTCAGACAGTACTTTATTCAAGATCCATATGCAGATACTTTTTTTGCACCTGAATATTTGTGTAAATAAATTCTTAGTGGATTTATTGGGTCAAGGGATATTCAGATGTCAGATGTGACATATAAAGCTGGTATGTTCTCTAAAAAGCCTTTGTTGAGTACTCATTCCATTCTGCTTAGTCACCATGGTTTATCTTCTTCCTTAATACTTCTCAAGTATTTGCTCTTCTCTGCTACTTGATTCAGGCCCTTATCATTTCTTGCTTTATTTATCACAGCAGAATCTGAAGCCTCTGCTTGGCATTTGTCTTACCTGCCTAGAAAAACAAATTTATCCTTGTTTGTTTGTTTGTTTAACTTACTCTCTCTCTCCCATGTATACACACACAAGTGTACATGCTAAAAATCTTTCCATGGCCTTTAGGGTAAGAACCAGCCAACCTCCATATTATAATGGCCACTTACCCCCTTTCTTACCTTTCTAGCCTAGCCTCAGCTCACATGACTAGAATACCAAATTCTAAAAATAAAAAGTCCAGTTTTAGCCATTCTATTTATTTTCAGTACAAAATAATCACTATTGTACATGGTTGTTAGAGTACCTGTCCTAGAGAAGAAAAACTTTCATGGCACCCAGCTGGCTCAGCCATGGAGCATGCAAATCTTGATCTCCAGGTTGTCAGTTTGAGCCCCCACATTGGGGTATAAAGATGACTTAAAATTTTTTTGTATATATAAAGATTTTACTTATTCATCCATGAGAGACACAGAGAAAGAGACAAGGGGGCAGAGACTCAGGCAGAGGGAGAAGCAGGCTCCACACAGGGAGCCCGATGTGGGACTTGATCCTGGGAGTCCAGGATCACGCCCCAGGCCAAAGGCAGGCACCAAACCGCTGAGCCACCCAGGAATCCCCTAAAATTTTTTTTTTTTAATGGACGCCTTGGTGGCTCCATGATTAAGTGTCTGCCTTTGGCTCAGGTCATGATCCTGGGGTCCTGGAATTGAGTTCTGCATCAGGCTCCCCACAAGGAACCTGCTTCTCCCTCTGTCTATATCTCTGCTGCTCTCTCTGTGTCTCTTATGAATAAATAAGTAAAATCTTTAAAAAATATAATTAAAAACATTTTTTAAATCTTAAAATAAAAAACTAAAAAAATAAATAAAAATTAAAAAAAAAAAAACTTTCAGGCATTCTCTGTCAAGATCTGCTGTAAGGAACTATTGGCGACTCCCCTAATATGCCACCTTCTCTCTTACTATAGGAACTTCCCGTGGATGTCCTCCTGTGCATGGGAAAGCCCCCCACCTTTGAATTCTATCGCTTTCAAATCACAGCTCGCTCTTCACTGTTTCAGGGTACTCTTCCTAATGTCCCTTGGCTAGACAGAGTTTCCTTCCTTCTTCCATGTTTATCATAGGAGTCATCACCTTTTGCTGTACCTACCCATTCATGACTATCTATGTCATTTGACTGTAAGCTCTATTATATCTTTAGGTTTCCTCTTTGGCACCTAATTTAGTCCCTGACAGCTTGGCCCACAGACATTCATCAGTGGTTATTGAAGAAGCAATAGCAGTTTTCATTGAATAACAGAAAACTACCTCTCCTGAGCCAGTAGGGAAGCATAGTCCATTCCTGCAAAAGGAAAAATAGATCCCTATACAGTAGGACATATATTGGAAATGTCCCCTGTACCGTGGAGGCCTTCACTAGGCTTGCTTTGTTTTGATACATCTCTCCTTCTTTGGAATAATCACTATTCTTTATTGGTATGTGCTACCTCTCCTGTCATTGCTTGGGGAAAGCAACACTTTAGGACAATAGTTTGGTGTTGGCAGGTTGACTAATTTTGAGTGACATACTGTTTTAGCCCATTTTGCATTAAATTTCAGATTTGGAAACCATGAATTTTCACTGACCCAGAGAATGAAAGTTTTCTTCTTTCTCTAACAACTGTGTATGTTGGTGATTATTTTGTTTTGAAAGTAAAGTAGAAATATTAGAACTGTTTGTTTTTAGATTTCAGTATTCTGGCCAAATAAGGTCTCTAAAGTAATAGTCCTTTGTACACTGAAAGCTTTATATGTTTGTCTATAATGCAGCCACTAGAGATGAATCCAAAATTTGTAGTTTATAGAAGTACCACTCAGAGGTTCATACTAACCCTAAGTCTTAGCCTCTTACCCTAACCTAATAGGGGAAACTATGCATGCATAGGATGTATATAGGAAAACTCTCTACCTTACTCTTAATTTTGTAAGTATCTTAATTTTTTAAAAAGTGGATGGGTTAACGCATGAAGTTTTTTAATGCATTTAATAATTCAACATTAACTGGTACATGTTGGCAAATGCATATGGAAAGAGGGGACACTTCTTGATCGTTTGGGACTGTCTTGAGCATTGTGTAATGTTTAACATAATTGCCACTACCTATTAAATTCCTGTAGTGCCTTGAAGGTAGCAGCAATGCCCAGTTTTAAAACCACCGACTTTCCTGTTTTGGAAGTAGAAATTGGCTACTAAATATGGCTTTAAAATGGGGCTTTAAAAATTCATTATCATTCAGGGGCTGATATTCACAGTCTTTGACATAAGAAGAAAATAGCTTATTGGGTTATTGAATTTGCATTATAGTGCAAAGATTTCTGATTTATTTCAGAGATCTGGTTTTTTTCAGAAACCAGAGTTCTCACTGAAATATTAATAGTGAAAGGTCAAGAATGGTAAATGCTATCCCTGGGTATAAGAGATTAAGAAAAAGGCAAGATTGCAAGGGATAATATTCTAGGGCAAGTCTAAGGCCATAGATCTCTACATGTAAAATAAATACTGTATACATAAGACTTATAGTAATACAAAATTGGTAGAGGAAAAAATTTCTTGAATTAAATTTTGATGGAACTAAATGCTTTTATTTTTCCCCAGTTGTGACTTGAGTGATAAATCTTGAAATAAAATCCTTGGTATTTACATTTTTCCTTCTGGAATAGTTATATGGGAAATATTGCATATGTGATAATTACCCAAAAGAATGCCTGTAACGCCTTCCTCCCCCCAAAGAAGTAACTCCCAGCAACTTTAAACTGACCCCAAGATTGTATATTGCCTTGTTCCTATGATTTCACAAACTAGCTAAGCCTAAAGATAGTGTTTGAGCTCATTTGTGCTCCTCATACCTTCTAGGGTATATTGTATTTTTCAGATAACCCTCCCCAGCCCCCTTGCCTCCTGGGATATACTGAGTTTCTTCCTCACATTTGATTCTAAAGCAATAAAAATTGGGGGTTTTATAGTTAATTACCATGGAGGAATCTTGCTCTTCAGATGTCCTTCACTCAGCTTTGTGAGATGCTAGAATCTTATTGATGCTCATTTAAAGGATTATTAACTTTGGAATACCCAAATAAGAAGCAGCAAATGGCTCTTGTATGCTAAATTATGTTGAGCACATATGACTACCAGGGAGCCATTTACTTAGAATCCCTTCCTGTAATGATTGCTATGTAAAAGTAATTAACTCTTCCTAGTCTAGATATTATTTTCTAGAGTATTATTATATAATTGTAAACTCATGTGGTATCAATTTTTCCATCTTGAAAAGAAATATGACTTTTGAGGTCAGTTACTTACTAGCTGTGTGATCTTAATGTACTGAGCCTCACTCTTGTCCCCAGAGTGAGTTTTAGGTCCCTTCCAAATAAACACTGAGAGGTTGATGATACTAGCAGTTCACATATCAGTGGTCATGTTTTGTGGTAAACTATCTACATTTTCTTCCCTCATCCTTAGTCTCATTCCTGAGAAAAAACAAGCTAGGGATTTTAGTCTGTAGCCATGAGATACTTTTTTCTGAGAAATCCACAGATTATAGAGAACATTCTATAGGGCCTAAAATATAATCACCTTTAGCATAGAACTGAGCATCTCTAAAATTCATATATTCATTCATTTGTACAAAAAATACTGACTTGAGTGCCTCCTGTGGAGCAGGCATTGTTACAAACCCTGGAGATAACTAATGAATAAGAGATTCCTCATTAATAACAGGTATAATTATTGTACATACCTCAGAATTGATAACAGAAAAGTTCAATTAGTTAATATATATAAGGCAAAGAATAGTGCCACAAAATAAGTGCTTAATAAATTTTAGTTAATATTATTACTTTAATAGAGTATATAAATAAACAAGTAAAATGGAAAATAATTCCATACTATGAGCAATGCTTTGAAGACAGTAATCAGAGTGCTGTGACACTGAGTGATTGGGTTGGGAGGAGTTGCTGCTTTAGCAAGGGTAGTCAGGAGAGGCCTCATCAATGCATTCATGACCATTGAACTGATACTCAAAGGTTGAGAACTCACATGGAGAACTAGGAACAATACTTTTAAGGCCCAGAATTTGGGGAAAAAGCATGTTGTGTTCAAAAAACAGGAAGAGCTAATGTAATTGAAGCATAATGAATGAGGAAGTGAGAGGTACAGGGGGAGATTAAAGCCACTTTGGAAAGCCAGGTCAGGTTATATAGGCCATGAAGTGTTTTTTGCTCTGATGTTTGAAGTAAGAAATTAAGAATAGCCTGCATTTCCTTTAAGGTAGTTTTTGGCTATCTATCTATCTATCTATCTATCTATCTATTTATTTATTTATTTATTTGAGAGAGGGATTGAGAGTAGAAGTGGAGGATGGGGAGGAAGAGGGACAAGCAAAGCAGACTTTATGCTGAGCACGGAGCCCCATGTGCAGTTGGATCACCACCACCACCCAGTGGCTTAATAACAACTGAGCCACCCTGGCACCCCTTCTTCAAGCTTTTTTTTTTTTTTTAGATTTTATTTATTTATTGAAAGAGGATAGGGGTTTAGGGGCAGAGGGATAGGGAGAAACAGGCTCCCCAATTGAGCGGGGAGCCTCACGAGCCATGATCCCAGCCTGGGGCCCTTTGAGCCAAAGGCAGACACCTGACTGAGCCACCCAAGCACTCCTCCTTTAAGCTGTTTTTGAGTAATGGCATGGTAGAATGTAGTTATTGTTATAAGACTTTGGCTTATAGTAGTGATTTCTGAAGGTCTCAAGTACCTGGGAATTTGGTTTTCTCTCATATTCATTAGTTGTTCTTTTTTTATATGTGTATCACAAATTCCTGACTCAAGCAGCAAAATCTAGAATGCCCTCCTTTTGCTAAATTTCCAGTACCTCTTTTTTTTCTCTAAAGTCTGCCATGTAAGTTTTTATGAAAGTATTCAAAAAGTATAGATGGACCCAAAAGTAAGTAATACTCTGTTTGGTAGGAGCCTACCATTAGCGTCAGCCTCATAGAAACATGGCAAACCCAGTAGAAATTATAGCCATCCTAAGTTTGGATAATGAGTATGAAATAAGTTGTGTATATAGAATATGTTTTGTTTTTTCTTTTTTTCCCACAGAAGAAAGTATTCTGGGTTTCTTAACCATGGCACATGTTTATTTTCTTAGTCTGTGAATATAGTTGATGCCAGAAAAGACAAACATAAGTAGGGTGAGGTCAATAAATTTTCCAGGCCCTGAATTTGGAAATTATTTGGTAACCTGACTTAAATCCTGATGAGCTTATAATCCAAGATAATGGTGCTATAGGCAATTTATATCATCATTAATTTCAAGTCTTAGCCTCAAAAATAGGGATCACTGATGCATAAGATTTTGTTGGCACAATTTATTTGGATACTGACTTGATTAGAAGATCTCAAATAATTTAAATGCATGAGGTCAAAGGAAAATTATTAACTTATATAGCCAGGGCAATAATTTGTGTATATATTTTAAGCTTCCTTGGTTTTAAAATCTAAAAGACAAAAATCTGTGTCCCAAATTTGTAAGTGTGCTGACTTCTGAAATGACTTAATGAGGTTGCTTCTTTTCATTTTCTGCTTTTCTTGAGCCTGCTTCTGTTTGAACATTTTAGGTCATTTATAGCAAGTATACTGACCTGGTTCCCAAGGAAGTCATGAATGCAGATGATCCAGATCTGCAAAGACCTGATGAAGAAGCCATTAAAGAGGTAACAAGGCATTGAAAGATATATAATTATTTTAGATGACTTTTTACATATGTATTAACTTGCAGACCACTCAATGTGGTATTTCTTATTTCAGATAACAGAAAAGACAAGAGTAGCCTTAGAAAAATCTGTATCACAGAAGGTTGCTGCAGCCATGCCAGTTCGAGCTGCTGATAAACTGGCTCCTGCTCAGTATATTCGGTATGATCTTGCCTGGAAGTCTGTTTCATGTAGGACTTGATTGGTGTTGAGAGTCTTGATATTCTTTCACTATCCTCTTAGTCACAATTGGAAATGCAATTTTTTGAATAATGAGGTGAAGCCTGTTGACTCTGTGCAGACTATTGAAAGCAGGAAAATCTTTATCACTTAGAAGATATTAGCTATTATGCTATTTTCAAAACATATTTTTTGTTTGTAGAAATTAACAATTACAGCATATGATCCAAACCACAAATACTACTTACAGTTTCCCATTTATAATAGGTTTTATTTTTTTGTTTTTTTATTTTTTTATTTTTATTTTTTTTATAATAGGTTTTATATAATGTATATTTACATAATATTTACGTAGTGGTATAAATGGTATATTGGTTATGTCATAATTTATTAAATAGTTATATGTAATAACAGTATAATAACAATATCAGTGTATTAATATCATTAATATAATAGCCATCTTTATAATCTAAATTTTGAGGTATTTCATTCAACTAAAATCTTGTATAAAGAGATGATTCACATGTAGGTATTACAGGAAAATTCAGAGTTTTAGGGCTGCTACTGTTATTTTTTTTCTGTTTTACAACCTATGATTAGTCAAGAACTACTAATTTCTAAGCTATGTGCTGAGAATATTCTGGGGCGTTTCTTCTGTAAATGCAAACTTACACAATAAGTACCATTTCTTAGACCTCTTATCTGTGGAATTGAACACCATGCCTTCCATGGTAGAAAACGAAGGGGGATGGATTATTTGCAAGCTAATATGACTCTAGTTCACATTTTGCTTATAACTCATAATTGCTGTTAGTTCTCTTATCTCCATTGCTACCTGCTCTGTCTAAATATTTTGTAAATTTTCTATTAATACTTTATGAAAAGAATTGACAGTATAGTCTAGCTTAGAATTATAACAGAAAAAAATACCTATTGAGTTTGAACTAGTCATACCTTTGGTTTCATTTGCATTCTTCAGATACACACCATCTCAGCAAGGAGTGGCTTTCAACTCTGGAGCTAAACAGAGAGTTATTCGGATGGTAGAAATGCAGAAAGATCCAATGGAGCCTCCAAGATTCAAGTAAGTAGATGGCTCCATGAGAATAAAGCATTATTCTTAAAAAAGATATTAGAGGAGAAAAATATCTCCAATGTCCATCAGTAAGTTAGTGGATAAGTAAATTGTGGGACATCTATACATGGAATAATATTGATATTAAAACAATTAAAACAATATTAATTGACAGTAACTTAATAAAAAATAAACTTTTAATACATGAAATAACATGGATAAATCTCAAAATTATTATGCTGAGTAAAAGAAACCAGACAAAAACAAGTACATTCTGTATGACTCCAATTATAAAAACTAGAAAATGCAAACTAATCTGTAGTGACAGGCCACAGAAAGCAGTGCTGAAAAGCATCCACAGTCACAAAAAAAAAGATCTGCATTTCAGCTGCATTCTGATGAGCCAAGACCCTACGTCTCTGAAGGCAGCCCACGTATTTTTGAAAGAGCACTCTAAGGAGAAACAAGCTTGATCCCTATGCCATCATCAGGTTCCCCAACTGAGTCAGCCATGAAGAAAATAGAAGACAACAACACACTTGTGTTCATCATAGATGTCAAGGCCAACAAGAACCAGATCAAACAGACTGTGAAGAAGCTCTACGACATTGATGTGGCCAGGATCAACACCTTGATCAGGCCTGATAGGGGAACAAAGCATATGTTTGACTGGCTCCTGACTATGATGCTTTGGATGTTGCCAGCAAAATTGGGATCATCTAAACTGAGTCCAGCTGGCTATAAATCTAAATTTTTTCACTATAACAAAAAAAAAAAAAGCACATTACTCTATGAAATGATAATGATATTGTGGAGGTGAGGTGGGTAGTGATGGTGACAAGGTTGGCTGTGTTTTAACGGTTGTGGAAGCTGAGTGATGTGTGATAGATGAGCATTCATTATACACTCTGTTTTTGTATATGTTTGAAGCTTTACAAAAATGGGAAGAAGAGATTTGAGACAAATTAACCAAAATGGAAAAAAATGTATAACACTCTGGTTGTGCTTTGATTTATCCTTCAGGATTAATAAGAAAATTCCCCGAGGACCACCTTCTCCTCCTGCACCTGTCATGCATTCTCCTAGCCGAAAGGTAGTTTTTGCTGTAGTCTAGCTAATCTTTTTTTATCATAGTTACTAATTTTATTAAAAAAAAAACCTCACACAGAACAAAGCCTAGATGCATATACAGGTACATTTTACTACACTTAACTATTTTTTAATTTGTTTTTTAAGCTCAAATAGGGACCCACTCAGGACTATAATGTGTAGTTCCAGAGTGCTTATGAGAATGTATATAAAATGTTAGCTATTAGTTTTCTTGCTATTAGCCTGACCCCTGCTCTTAATGGAATGAACAGGGTCTGCTCTTTGACAAGCAAGATATTATCAATAGTTATAGGAATTGAATACCTAGGACTAATAGGCCCCTGATAATCTGAATGACATTTTTTAGGTATGATTTATTATCCAACTTAAAGAACAACTTTTCACTTCAAAGAAGTTTTATCACTTTGTTTTTTAATAGATCAATTCTTTATTTTTTTTAAAGATTTATCTATTTATTTTGGAGAGTAAATGGGGGGAGGGGCAGAGAGAGAGAGAATCCCAAGCAGACTCCCCGCTAGCACAGAGCCCAAATTGGGCTCTGTCCCATGACCCTGAGATTGTGACCTGAGCCAAAACCAAGAATCAGACATTTAACTGACTGAGCCACCCTGGCTCCCCTCATGTCACTTTAAATACAGAAAAATACTAATTAGCATTTATAAGTATCAAAAATGACTTCTAGATTATTTTCCGTTTTTTAAATTAAATTTATTACTAAAAACCATGGTATGGGAACATAGTATATAGAGCTACCAAACAAATGGAATTTTGGCCTTTGACTAAATCTATTCATATGTCAATGTCTGTTGAATTGTCTTTGAAGGGAAAGATTGCACATGGTTTTTAGATGGACTGCAAATCTAAAAGTGTCTCCTTCCATTCTTTTGTCTACTCAGATGACTGTGAAGGAGCAACAAGAATGGAAGATTCCTCCTTGTATTTCAAACTGGAAAAATGCAAAGGTAATTAAGTTGTCATAAAATCAGTCTCCTACTATTAGAACCTACTGGAAAACAGGAAAGAGCTTCAGCCTCAGAAACTTTCACTAATCCTGAGCATCTCACTTAACTGAATGTTTTTCAAAAAGGAACACCCAACTTATGTGACTTTCTTTTTTTCAATGTAATAGAAGCCTAGTATGCCAGTCACATGAATACTATAGAAAAGAAGCATATAGAAAAGGAATAGAATAGAGTAACAACATATCAATGAATGATAGTATTCTTTAGAAAATTTAGAAATTGATATCTAAAACTATTTCTGAAAGAAAACAGTATAAATGATAATATGACAAAACAGAGTAAATGTTTGGATATATTCAGTCTTTTAATTTTTAAACATTTTTTTTCTGTTTATAACAATATGCGTGAACTATTTAAATCCTAGATAGATAGATAGATAGATAGATAGATAGATAGATAGATAGATCTCTAAGCATCAATGCTTCCGGGTGTCATAAAGAATCTGCAAAACAATGTAAAATATATTTTCTTTTCCTTTTTTTTTAAGATTTTATTTATTTATTTACTTATTTATTTATTTATTTGAAATAACGCACGTGCATCCTCAAGGGAGAGGAGGAACAGAGGGAATGGGACAAGCAGACTGCACTGAGCATGGAGCCCACCTCAGGGCTCAATCCCAGGACCTTGGGATCGTGACCTGAGCCAAAACCAAAAGACACTTAACTGACTGAACCACCCAGGCACCCATGAAACATATATTTTCTAATCACTATTTCCTTTTTCCTCCAAATCATGTTTCGTAATTCTATTTTTTTTTTTGGTGAAGAAGACTACTTTAATTTGTAGATTAAATATAAATTATTTCTTAAAGGAAGTTACGTACTCATACCAAAACAAAAAGATTATTGGATGATCCAGTTTGGGTTGATTAACCTATATATAATTATGTGATATCTTGAGCTGATTCTGTAACACTCCCATTTATTGGGAATAAAGACTATGGACAAGAGGTCAACATTTGGGAATGTAGTCAAAAATCTGGAAAAATAAAGCTAAGCCTGAAATGTCCTGGATGTTCAAGCATATTCCTTGAGTTATTGAAAATAGGATGCAAAATTTCAGTTGAAACAGTGCACATTAAACTACCTCTATGTACTCTTAGTGTCTTGTTTCATTTTTATATGACTGTTAAATTACTTGAAAAACAGCTATCTAGCTATTTGCTAGTGATTTCCTTTTATTATAACTCATTATTAACACGAAAATATTTTGCTCAGAGCTTGGGCTCTAACGTCACACTACCCAAGTTTAAATTTTAGCTCATCTGTTATTAACTGTGTGCCCTTGGGGACATTATCTAAGCTCCCTACCTCAGTAGCAGCATCTGTGAAACGGAAACACAGTGTTAATCAGCCTTCCAGAGTCACAGTGAAGGTGAAATGGGACTACAGTGTGAAGTGCTTTTAAATTGGCCTCCATAGGAAGCCCTCCATGTTAGCTGCTGCTGCTGTTATATAACTGTGAAAAAAGATATAAGAAAAAAAACTTCAGTTCAGTGGTGGTCAAAATGGACATTTAAATCTGTTTTTAAAGAATATATTGCTGCTCTTTTATGACTGGTATTTTCTGCCTGCTGTCACACAGGGGTATACAATTCCATTAGACAAACGTCTGGCTGCTGATGGAAGAGGCCTGCAGACAGTTCACATCAATGAGAATTTTGCTAAGCTGGCCGAAGCCCTCTATATTGCTGATCGGAAGGTTGGTCTGTTATAATTAAATGGTTTAATGCTCTTGATAATTTGTAAATCCATTTTTGGTTACCTAAGATATTGTTTGTTCATTCCAGTTTAATTGACATATCACTGTAAATTTTAAGCCATATAGCATGATGGTTTGATTTACCTAAGATACTGCCATTTATGCTACAGTACTCAGTACCCAGAGAGGCTCTCACCTGCAGCATGTGTGCCAGAGGTGGCAGGTGCTATTTACAGTTCTATACCTGGTCTAGCCTTTGTAGACTTACACACATACCCTACCACTGGCAGTCCAGCTTCCACATTCTAGAACGATGGTTTGCTAGGCCGATCTCATTTTGAAGGAGATTGCCGACTGCTGTTTTTAGATTTCATGATTTATTTATTTTAAATATAGATGCCTCCCAAAAGGTTGGTAGCATAGAAGGGCAAATAAACATTTTGATATTTGAATGCTATAGAAAATGATAGTTATAATATTGGTTGTCTTTTAATATTATGGCATTAATACTATTAATGTCTGACTTAGAAGTTCACATACATTATGGCATGCATCTAAAGCATAGAGAAGTATATCTCCTGTATCATAGCAAGAACCCTTATAAAAATCATTTCTTGCTAAGGCTTTATCTTGAATAGACTTGCTTGATTTTGAACACATGCTATGTTACTGATATTGAAAATTTCTTTACTGGAATCTTTTTATATTTTGGGTTGTTTCTGAGAAAGCACTAGTGAAACAGTGATTTATAAGATTGATTGGGGTCCTACCTATACTTTCAGCCACTAAAATATTTTCCAGAGTGAAAATCTAAGTTTGCATTGTATTCCAGGCAAGGTTTCTTTAGTGGACAAGAATCTTTGTTTTAATCAGCAATAACAAATCTAAATTCTTTATAACTTCTCTTTCAAGCCAGACTTTAGTTACAGTGTTGGATGATAGCTGTAACTTACCCCTAGTCGTGTCTTATTTAACATTCAATCTTACTAACAGGCTCGTGAAGCTGTAGAAATGCGTGCTCAAGTAGAGAGAAAGATGGCACAAAAAGAAAAGGAGAAACATGAAGAGAAACTTAGAGAAATGGCCCAGAAAGCTAGAGAGAGAAGAGCTGGGATTAAAACTCATGTGGAAAAAGGTATGACATTCTCTTTACTAAGTTGAATTTACATTGTAAACAATACATACCTCATTTTAGAGAATCGCTGTTGTTTTTACTGCACATAAAATTAATACACACCTATAAAGAAAACGTAGAGGTTTCTAAGATCCTGGAATCGAGTCCTGCATCAGGCTCCCTGCAGGGAGCCTGCTTCTCCCTCTACCTATATCTCTGCCTCTGTCTCTGTGTCGCTCATGAATAAATAAATAAAATATTTTTTTAAAAAGTCTTTGGGATGCCTGGTGGCTCAGCGGTTAGGTGTCTGCCTTCAGCTCAGGGCATGATCCTGGAGTCCCGGAATCAAGTCCCACATGGGGCTCCCTGCATGGAGTCTGCTTCCCCCTCTGTCTGGGCCTCTGCCTCTCTTGTGTCTCTCATGAATAAATAAATATAATCTTTTAAAAAGAAAAAGAAAATGCCAATGTTTTACAAATAACATAAAAATGAAAGAATAACTTCTATTAATGAGCTGTAGTAGTAGAAAATAAAGACTATATGTTTAAGGAAGTATGGGACTACACTAGACGTTTTTAAGGTTCAGAGTAATAATAGATTTAAAAATCACATTCAAATGATGGGCTTGATTTGTCTCTCATTTTAATTTTCTTAAAACTTAGAAAATTGAGGGGCAGCCCAGGTGGCTCAGTGGTTTAGCGCCACCTTCAGCCCAGAGCCTGGTCCTGGAGACCCTGGATTGAATCCCGCATTGGGCTCCCTCGGGCATGAAGCCTGCTTCTCCCTCTGCCTGTGTCTCTACCTCTCTCTCTCTCTCTCTCTCTCTTTCTCTCTCTCTCTCTTTCTGTGTGTGTCTCTCTCATGAGTAAAATAAATAAAATCTTTTAAAAAAAATAGAAAATTGAGATCCCCAACTGAATAATTCAGCTCCCCCACATAGTAAAATAATCCAGTTTTTCTATTTTATAGGCTAATACACCTATAATCATTAAATCTGCTAGTATTTTTCCTCTGGCTTTATTTAGTGGTCTACGCTACTTTAGTAATTCATTTAAAAGAGTAATTCTAATTCAAGAAAACTGTGAGGGTTGTT
Organism: Canis lupus baileyi; assembly: GCF_048164855.1. NCBI lineage: Eukaryota > Metazoa > Chordata > Mammalia > Carnivora > Canidae > Canis > Canis lupus. Next base: position 51,949,198 of record NC_132846.1, on the reverse strand, counting down.
TTTTTTTTTTTCATTAATAAATCCTAGACTAGTACAATTATTCATTCAACTCATATTGAGCACCTACTATATATAAGGTTCTCTTTTTTTTTTTTTTTAAGATTTTATTTATTTATTTATTTATTCATGAGAGACAGAGAGAGAGGCAGAGACACAGGCAGAGGAAGAAGTAGGCTCCATAGAGGGGGAGAGAGAGAGAGAGAGAGGGAGGGAGGGAGGGAGGCAGAGACACAGGCAGAAGGAGAAGCAGGCTCCATGCAGGGTGCCCGACATGGGACTCGATCCCAGGTCTCCAGGATCAGACCCTGGGCCAAAGGTGGCGCTAAACTGCTGAGCCACCAGAACTGCCCAAGGTTCTCTTCTAGACATAAGGATTTCTGTTGTTGGAGGTATGGCAATAAACATTCTAGTGAGTGTAGAGAGACCAAAAAAGTTAATTATCATTACTAGATGATTAATAATAATAGTATAGTAATAATTGCTATGGAGACAAATAAAACAAGAAAAAGGGACAAAAGTGCCAGGAGAGGGTCAAGATGAACCTTACTTCTGAGATGGTAACATTAGCACAAAAAGTGAAGTAAGGAATTGAGCCTTATAGATATCTAGGGTTTTGAAGAGCATCCCAGATAGAAGGAACAGCAAGTGCAAGGGCCCTGAGTTGGGAGTACTCTTGGTATGTTAAAGGAAAAGCAGGGAGGCCAGTACAGCCAGATTGGAGCAAGAAAGCTAAGTAGTAGGAGACAAGGTATCAAAATAGAGTAAATAGGAAAGGTAGTAGCCAGATCATGTGTGGTCTTTTAGCCATTTAAGGAGGTGGCTTTTATTTCAAATAACAAGGGAAGAAGTTGAAGAGTTAAGCAGAACAACATGATCTACCATACATGAGCAGGCTGTGAAGTGGGCATGTGGGGGAGTAGGGAAGTCATTTGGAGGGCTAGTGCAGTAATCCAGATGAGAGATGATAATAAGAGAGGCAGGGAAAACACTGCCAAATACAGATGTATTTTGCAGGGAGAGCTGACAAAATTTGCTTATGGATTAGGTAGAGGTATGAAAAAAAAGAGTCAAGGATGACTCCAGAACTTTCTTTTTTAACTCCAGGACTTTTGACATGAGCAATTAGGAGGCATTAAGTTGCTATTTACTAATAGTGGGAAGATTGCAGGGGAAGCAGTTTGGGAGGAAAAGATTAGGAGTTTAGTTAGGTTTAAGGTGGAGGTATCAAGTAGGCATTTGGTTAGAGGAGTCCAGAGTTCAGCTATAGGGAGGTAACCAGGATTAGAAGTAGTGATCCATATCCTTGAATCATACATAAATGACTTAATGAGGCAAGTTATAAAAACCTGCCTATTGTACATACACTTAGCCACTGATGGTAATTAGAAGTAAGATTTCCCTATATCTTAGTCTCTACACTGGTAAGAAAAAAAAAAAAACAAAAATACAGAATGGCTCTTGAGGAATTAGGTAAAATTCTGAAAAATGTGTTGCCAGATAGTAAAAAGAACTAATGTTTATTGAGTACTTATTATGAAAGACACCACTCTGAGCACTTTACATGTATTGCCTTATGTAATCCCTCTAGTAACCCCTCACAGTGGTTCTAGGATTGTCAGTTTTTCAGAGGAGACTAAGGCTCAGAGTGGTTGGGTAACCTGCACAAGGTCACATGGCTAATCTGTCATAGGAACAGGATTTGAATCCAGACAAGCTGGCTCCAAAGCTGTGTCCCTTCAGATTGGAGAGAGAAGAGAAAATGAAGATAGACATAAACACAATAGGTAGAGATCAAGATGTAACCAGTCCCTGTGTACCACCAGCAAAAGGTTCTTTATTCATTTGGTCTTTGAAAATATAAGGGTAAATTTACACATAATTTTTTCCTGAAATTTTAATATGACCATTACACACCAAAAAGTTGAAAAAATTATACAAGGAACACCTTTCTATCTCCACCACCACCCAGATTCTACTAGATTCCACCACCTAGATTAACTTTTCTTTTAACAATTGACATTGCTAGGGATGCCTGAGTAGCTCAGCAGTTGGGCATCTACCTTCAGCCCAGGGTGTGATCCTGGAGTCCCAGGATGAGTCCCACATCGGACTCCCTGCATGGAGCCTGTTTCTCCCTCTGCCTGTGCCTCTGCCTCTCTCTTTCTCTCTGTCATGAATAAATAAAATCTTAAAAAAACAAAAAAACAATTGACATTGTTAAATTTATTTTATCACCTATCTGCTAATCTCTCTATCCACCTTACAGTTTTGATGCATTGCAAAGTCAAAGTCATCAGTATACTTTACCTCTAAACATTTGAGCTGCATGCATGATTCTGGAATTCATATTCAAAAATTAAACCAATACTGTTGGATTTAAGTTAATTGCAAGTGAGTTAAAAGGGCTGAATGTGACTATAAAGAAATTTATGGAATTATCGGTCATGGTTAAAGAATATTTTCATTCTAAATATTAATGTGTAATATAGTGATGAGGAATTTTCAACTCTGTTTACACAGAGGATGGGGAGGCACGTGAGAGGGATGAAATCCGGCATGACAGGCGAAAAGAGAGACAACACGACCGGAATCTTTCCAGGGCAGCTCCTGATAAGCGGTAGGTGCTATTTGAGATAAATACAAATTGTGAGGAGTGGCTCTGTGAATCCTTTTGAGAAGAGGTTTAGTCCACTGGGACCAGTTTTGCTTCTCTCCCTTTCCTCTCTTAATTTGATAATCTACTAAATCAGCACTTACTTTCCTACACTAAACTACTTATTTTTTCTTAGCAGAAGAATTAACTCCCTGGAAGAAATCCTTTCTCATCACCTTGTAGAGTCAGCTAGATTGCGAATGATAGGAATATAGAAAAGGGAATTCAGATCTTGTTTATGAAAAGAAGGCAGTAGGTAGGCTTGTTCTGGTCTGTTCTTTCCTATTTCAAGTGGTAGGACAAACTGATTATGTGCGTATTCCTCTAGACAGGGAAGAAGCTTCTGTACCTGCATTGAGATCCTCTTATATGCAGAGGGCTGTCCCAAGTACAGTGGAGGAGGAGAGCAGGTTTTGTGAGAAGTGAGAATTGGCCTCTTCTCATAAGTAGTTCTCTTAAAATTCAGAAAGACAAAGCTTATAAAATTATTTGAGAATATTAACAAAGCACTGCTAATAAGTACAGGCCTGCTTGGAACAAACAAAATACATGTATGGGGACTCACACTAAAGTAGGGATTGGTAAAGTTTATGCTTCACCAAAGGCTGAGCGCTGAATTCTGAGTGAGTGTTAAATGCAAATATAAAACATTTTCTTTCTCATCACTTTGGTGGCTGATACAATCCATTTTTTCAAGTTATGTCTTAAACATTGAAAAAGAAGATTCCTGCCAGTATTGTTTTTTAATGGCATAGCTCATCTCCCTGGATAAGTGAAACCATGGAGAAGCAGAAAATCTGAATTTAGAATTGTAGGTAAATGTGCAGTGTAGAAGAGAGAGGAATGAAATGTGAAAGTGCACAATTAAAGATACTAATGGTCTGAAATTCCTAAGCTGTAAAAGTCAAAATGGCTCTGTAGATAAATTGGGCCCTTAAAACTAGTAAAGTGGTTATGAGAATTGATAATTTAGAAAAGCTGTAAATTTGTGATTCGATGAAAATCTGGTCGTCTATAGAAAATATTTTAAGACCTGGGTTTCTGGTAAAATAAATGATGACAGTTACCATGGTTTCACTGCGATGTAGATTGCATACATACTGAAACAGCAGGGGAATTAAGATAATCTGAATATTGAAAATCATACTGAGTAATTCAGTCATTGACATGTTTTCCTCAAAATTCTAATAGGGTAAAATTACTAAATGTGGTTTAGGTAAAGAACAGAATTTGGCTTATTGAAAGTGATTCATATACGTCTAATTTGCATCCATTCCCTCCCCCCGCAACCATCATGTAATAGCAAATACAGACCGTAGCAATTTCATATCTCAGCATGCTCTTTCTGTAAGGTGATTGCTTATATTAAAAACTTCATGTCAAGAGTGAGTCTCTTGACAGTTCTTTTCAGCTAACAGGAAGGCCTGATTGTAAAACCCCACCTCTTCTAATAATTCTGTCTCTGAGATGCTGTAAGGACTACCAGCCTGATTATGCATTATCAAGGAATATATGTTCACAAGATATGAACAGGACATATTCATTAACTTTGCTTCTAAGATTGGTTGTATTTAAATTGAAATTCGGCTTGTCTGTGAAGAGTTTTCAGTTAGTGATATTGTATTTTGAAACAGGTCAAAACTACAGAGAAATGAAAATCGAGATATCAGTGAAGTCATTGCTCTTGGTGTGCCCAATCCGCGGACGTCCAATGAAGTTCAGTATGACCAAAGGCTCTTCAACCAGTCGAAGGTATAAGGAGTTTAGAAATAGCAGGTCTTAGTTAATGTGATTTAATCCTCAGGGAAAAGAAAATTCACATACCATAGATTTGGATCAGCCTAAAATATGCTGGCATGAGAGGGAAAAATTAGAAGTTGTGTGATGTAACTTACAGAACCATTTTATCTTATTTCGTCATATCTAAGGGTAAACAGTTCTGATTTTGACCTCTTACAGTTGGCTAAAATTTAAGACACTATTAGAAAATGAAAGAAATATGTGACAAAATTTGATTTGGGTATATAAGTCTTATTTATAAGGTAGAGCCAGTGTCCTACAAAAGTATCTCTTGGGTTTCTTGTTAATCTTTGAAAAAAAAATGTAATGCTAAAGAAACATAACTTGAGATCTTTAAAAGATGAAGCTGTAAAACTAAATTTAAGTGCTAGACTAGTTTGTCAGGAAATCTGATTTCAAGTACCTATTGTTATGAACTAGCTAGGACACATTAGGCCTGAAAAAGTGCTTTTATGTGTTAATCCACCCAACATTGATTGCGTACTATGCATAAGACAGTGAGATCAAAGATAGATGTACTTTTGCTGTGAAGGAGCCTTCAAGTCTACTGGAAAAGACATGTGTATAAATAAGGACAAGGCAGACTGCAATAATGATAAAGTATAAAAAGTTCTACTGGGATACAGAGGGGAAATATTTATTATGACTTGAAGGCCTTAAGATTGGAAGGTAGAATGTACTTTTTTACATTCTTGGCAGGGTTCTAAAGTCTCTCACTTTCATTATCTCACTTAATCCTTATATAGACCTTATGAAGTCATACTATTTATTATCATCTCTATTTGTATATGAGAAAATTGAGATACATAGAGGTTTAGCTAGAAATTGGTAGAAGATTCAAACATTTGTTTTCAAAGGTTGTGTTCTTCAATGCTATATATACAGTGGTACGGTATATATATGCAATATTAGCAGCCTAAGGTTAGGCGTGAAAATTCCACAAAAGTAAATATTTATGACAGTCACCTCTTACAAGCTTAAATTTTTTCAAAGCTATAATATAAATTTTTCCTAAAAAAGCACATCCCTTTATTAAGGAACCACCCAAATATATTAAACAAGTTTGTTGTTGACTTGGGATTTTCATTAAGAGCCTTATTGTCTCATGCTATAATAATGATGTTTTCAGGGAGTTAAGATATATAACACTATTATTCTAAATGACATGAGATACTGTCAGTACAGTGTACACCTCTTGATCTTGGGGTTGTGGTTCAAGCTCCATGTTAGGCATAGAACTTACTATGTTATGAACTTAATAAATGACATCAGGTACATGCTTTACAGTTCTATCTTCTTGCCATTGTCCAACAGAAATTGCCAAGTACCTGCTTATACTGTCCTGCAATTTTAATAACTTCACTAAAATTGTCAAACTTGTTAATTACCCCTTTACTTAATCTAAGGACCAAAGGTGATAAGAATAAAAGTTTATGGACTTTGTGAGTTTTTATGAAGATCTTTTTAATTTGCAGTTCAGATTGCTGAAAATGTGAGCTATAAATGATTACATGAATGTAATCAGATCCAACTTTTAATAATACATTTTTATTTAATGTCCTTTTCCCACAGGGTATGGACAGTGGTTTTGCAGGTGGAGAAGATGAAATTTACAATGTTTATGATCAAGCCTGGAGAGGTGGTAAAGATATGGCCCAGAATATTTACAGGCCCAGTAAAAATCTGGACAAGGACATGTATGGTGATGACCTAGAAGCCAGAATAAAGACCAACAGGTACTAAAGCAGACAGCTCAGTTTCATTGTTTGCACTAGTGAAAACAAAGTAGTTCATAGTCCTTTCTCTTTTTCCTCTAGATTTGTTCCCGATAAGGAGTTTTCTGGTTCAGACCGTAGGCAAAGAGGCCGAGAAGGACCAGTTCAGTTTGAGGAAGATCCTTTTGGTTTGGACAAGTTTTTGGAAGAGGCCAAACAGCACGGTGGCTCTAAAAGACCCTCAGACAGCAGCCGCCCCAAGGAACATGAGCATGAAGGCAAGAAGAGGAGGAAGGAGTAGATGCACCTCTCTTCAAAATGAATGAACTTTTATCGATAACCCTAATGATGCAAGTCAGATGGGGAAATACTTTGTAAATGGCCAGGATAAAAACCAAATCTGGGTGTCAGAACCCAGCACTACTTTTTATTATGGGAATAAGGGGGGGATGGAAAATTCTTTGAACTATTTAGTTTTTTTTAAAGAGTGGGTTGTGTTTGTGCTTCTCCTACCTTTTGGCATTTATAGAACATACAGCCCCACACATGAAACTAAGACCACTTCCTTTTGTGTGACATTAGTACTTTGGGGTTAATATTTTGTGTAAGAATGACTGCTGATGAATAAAGTTGCCCCAGCCACAGTGAGTAGAAGGATGTTCACGTACTGGAACTATCCTGACGTTTGCCCCTATTACACTCTGTTTTAATTTGGAGTGGGGAAGTAAGCTCTTGCTCGGTGCAACTATTTGTTTCAAATAAAAACATTTAGACAAAATTTTTAATTTTTTTACTTTATTTACTAGGTAGAAATAGTCTCAAATATCTTTCTCTTCATCAGATGTTTGACCCCCTTGCAAAACTTTTGGTCGCCGAGCTTGAATGTGGAGCTAAAAAAAAGAAAAGAAAAATCAAGTAAGCATTGTAAGGAATGACAGTATCTACAAAAACATTACAACTGAAAACTGCCCCGTTTAGGCTGCCTTTTTATAAGGGAGTCAACACCAATAGGTCAAAAGAATGTTATTTGTTCCCCGTTCTGAAGACTAAATCAAATGAGTTTAACCAAAGGTTGCACGGAAAGTGGAAAAGCCAGGTTTCGACCCCTCTCCCTACCTTGCAAGTAGACTGCTGTTGCCACTGTTGTGTTAGATTGCTAATCATTAAAGGGTCTTCCTAAACTACCCTCCCCAGACATTTTAGAACAGGCACTCTATCACCACCACCATTCTTTAACCAATATTAAGGGAACCTCAGTTACAAATTTCCCAAAGTCCTTGTCATTCGACACTTCTGACCTACTGATATACAGAAAGCCTGTGATAATATACAGAAAAATAATTACCTTTACACCATCAATAATATGCTTTTCTTGTTGTAGTGCATTCTGAAGATCTTCTTCTGAAGAAAAATGAACCCAACCCATACCTCTATGAAATCCTGTCTCTTTGTCCTAAAAATTCAAAATTTAGAAAAGATTAACATCAACATGGAAGTTTCCATGAGTTAGAAATCAAGCTACCAACTTTATCTGCCAAAATGGGATAACTGACATTTCAATAAACATCAAAAACTTTGCTTTAATACAGGCTTACCCTCCTAGTTACCAAAGGCTTAACTCCTTTGTTAATCTTAACATTCTGCTTTTCTGCTGCCATTGGAGGAAGTAAGATATGGTAGTAATGTTTCTGTCATGCAAGATACAAACTACACTAACAATGATAATCATGGGATATTTTGATCACATAAAGAAATACTCTGTTTCTAACTTCTTCACTTATAGGAACTAAAAACTTAAGCCTCAAAACCTAGTTCATTTCTGGTAATTTTGGAGACCAATTACTCATCACCACCACTACCATTATAATCACATACTCCTAATGAAAAATAGTAAAAAATATATATATAACCCTTACTTACCTAGCTCGACTTAATAGTAACACTACTTCCCTTTGCGTAAAAAGCAGAGTGCTTATCCTTCAACCTATACATTAGCACATGTGGAGATGATTCTAACCCACACCACCAGCCCTACTATTTAAACAGATACAAAGATGTCCATTCACTCAGTATACATGGTCAATCTTGTTACAAAGTTATGCTGTGCACCACCCCCCAAACCAAATTTTCAGAAATTGCCCTATTTTTTTTTTTAAGATTTTATTTATTTATTCATGAGATACACACACACAGAGAGAGGCAGAGACACAGGCAGAGGGAGAAGCAGGCTCCATGCAGGGAACCCGACATGGGACTTGATCCTGGGTCTCCAGGATCATGCTCTGGGCTGAAGGCGGCGCTAAACCGCTGAGCCACCCAGGCTGCCCGCCCTCCTATTTTAAAGGTGACTTTTTAATACTTAAAATTCTTTAGTATTAACCTAGACTGCAGGAAAAGTTTCTGGTAACATCCCAGTGATTCACTCTTTACCTCAGATAGCTACAATTTCTCCTCTACTTCCATATGGCCATTTCCATAAGTAAAACCCTTAAAAAATTTGTGTTTGTAAAAACTTAGGTACTATGTATCTAAGATAGGAACCTGGGGACGCCTGGGTGGCTCAGCAGTTGAACGGTTGAACGTCTGCCTTTGGCTCAGGTCCTGATCCAGAGGTCCTGGAATGATCGAGTCCCACATCAGGCTCCCAGCATGGAGCCTGCTTCTCTCTCTGCCTCTCACTTTCTGTCTCTCATGAATAAATAAAATAAAATCTTAAAAAAAAAAATAGGAACCTGGATTTCTAATATGAGTATATGAACTTGTTAATCAGAAACTAACTTTTCTCCTGTTATATTTAGTTTTACCAAGAGTCAAAGTTCTCTTTGAAGATCTGTTAACTCCAGGTCTTTTTTTTTTTTTTTTTTTTTTTAATTCATGAGAGACCCAGAGAGAGGCAGAGACACAGACAGAGGGAGAAGCAGGCCCCACGCAGGGAGCCCGATGTGACACTCGATCCTGGGGCCCAGGTCATGCCTTGGGCCAAAGGTAGATGCTCAACCACTGAGCCACCCAGGCGTCCCAACTCCAGGTCTTGAATAATTTTGTTTATACTTTTAAGAAGCAAATGGCAATCAAGAAAAATGTGTTACTATTTTTGAAGAAATTTTTAAGTAGGTTCCATGTCTAGGGTGGAGCTAAATGCGTGGCTTGAACTCACCACCCTGAGATCAAGAATAGGACATTTAACGGACTGAGCCACTCAGGTGTTCCTGGAGAAATTTTTTTTAATGCTTTTCAAAAAAATAGAAATTTCAAAAAAAACAAAATTCATCCTCTTTATAAAATTAGTTTTTAAACTTATAGAAACATTTTTGGGTAATAGTTGTGCCTCATTCTTTTAATCTACTGTATAAAACTCCATTGTATCAATAAATTAATATCTATTTAATCCCATTAATGAACATTTAGGTTCTTTCCACTTATTAAATAAGGCTGCTTTGAACATTTTTTATCATACCATTTCTGGAGAATAAATTCCAAAAATGGAATTGCTAGATAAAGCAAATATAAATTCTTAATTTTACCAAATTACCCTTCAGAAATGAAGTACATTTCTGAACAATTTCAGTACCAGCTTCCCTACACTCTCACTAGCACTAGATAGGAGTAATCTATTAGATCCCTGGAAGGCAGCTAACATTAAACCAAGAGTTAACAATTTTAATTACTTTAGGTTATTATTTTGCCATAGCCTTTTCTGTGCCATGAGGAAAAAGGGGGCAGTTTTAATGAAGCATGTGTAAACTTCATGTGCACCCACATCCCACCCCCAAAAACCCAGTAATTCTAGAAAGCCTACAGAAAAATAAGCTCAAATAAAGTAGAACAATTTATAAACTGATTTTTATATCTTCCTTAGCAAAGAAAATATAACAAATGTAAAAACACTAAAAGAAAAAAAAACACTCCACTTAAATAAGGATAAAAGTTAAAATAGATATTCTCTGCCAATTAGGTTTTTTTTTTTTAATTTTTATTTATTTATGATAGTCACAGAGAGAGAGAGAGAGAGGCAGAGACATAGGCAGAGGGAGAAGCAGGCTCCATGCACCGGGAGCCCGATGTGGGATTCGATCCCGGGTCTCCAGGATCGTGCCCTGGGCCAAAGGCAGGCGCCAAACTGCTGCGCCACCCAGGGATCCCCCCTCTGCCAATTAGTTTTATTATAAAATCATTCTCCAGTATCAAGTCCTTATTATTATAATAGGTATAATTCTAAGATGGTCCCATAATTTCCACATGTCCCACCATGTTGTCCCACTATGTATAATCCCCTCTGTATGTGGAACCTGTGACATACTTCTGACCAATAGAAAATAGCAAAACTGATGGTATGTTGCTCCCCTGCCCAGGTTATATAGTGAAGGTGATGGGATATCATTCTTGTGACTTTGTTATAAGATAACAGACTAGAGAAACTCCTCTTACTCCTCTTTGAAGAAGTAAGCTGCCATGTTGGGAGACCTGCCAGGTAACACAGAACTACACATAGTCCCTACAAGCTGAAAGCCAGCAAAAAAGTAGATATCTCAGTCTGCCAGTTCAAAGATGACTTCTGCCAACAACCTGAGAGAGCCTGAAAATCAATCTTTCCCAGGTGAGCCTTTGAGCCTCTGATGAGACCAAAGCCCCAGCTGATACCAGACTGTAAGCTATGCGAGACCCTGAGCAAAGGATCCAGCAAGGCTATGCCGACTTCTCATCTGTAAAAACTGTGAGATAATATATGTGTGTTTATTTGAGTCATTACATTTGTGGTAATTTGTTACATAGGGTAAGGTTTTTTTACTTTTTAATCGATACCACCCTCAATTTTATCAATAAAGACTCTGAACAGCTTCACTCCAATAAAGTCATATAAGTTGGTATGCTTTAACAAAAGTCGAGAATTCGAGGATAAAATTAGAGGATCCAATAATTAAGGGATAACTTTTTTTTTTTTTTTAAAGATAATACTCACAAAAGGTACAGTGCACTTTCGTACATGGCCAAACTGTGCAAAGTGTTCTCTCAGCTCACCTGTATAGGAGAAGAAAACATGTTAAAAGTAGTTAATATATTTTGGAGCACCTGGCTGGCTCAGCTGGTAGAGGATGTGACTCTTGATTTCAGAGTTCTGAGTTCAAGCCCCACATTAGGCATAGAGATTTTTTTTTTTTTTTGAGATTACTTTAAAAAAAAAAGTAATTAATGTATTTTGTATCCTCCAACCTAGATTGTAGCCAGAAACCAAAAGGGGAACGTAGAGTCCTCAAATTTTGTGAATAGAACTACTTGGCATTTCCTTGAAGCCTTGAGATTTAGGAAGGAGCTATGGTATTGACTACAGATTTTCAAGTTATGATGGGGCTACATCTGATAAAGCTATTATAAGTTGAAAATACCCTAAGTCGAAAATGCATTTAATATACCTAACCCGCTGAACATCATAGCTTAGTCTAGCCTACCTTAAACATGCTCAGAACACTTACACTAGCCTACAGTTGGGCAAAACCATATAACACAAAGCCTGTTTCATAATAAAGTGTTGAATTTCTCAGGTAATTTATTGGCTACTAAAAATGAAAACCAGAATGGTTACATGGGCACAAAATGGCTGTAAGTCTATCAGTTGTTTACCCTTATGATCACATGGCTGAGTGGGAGCTGCATGCACATGGCTGATGCTGCTGCCTTGCATCACAAGAGACTATCATACTGCATAACACTATGCAGTATGGAAAAAAATCAAAATTAAAAATTTGAAGTATAGTTTCTTCGGAATACATATCACTTTTATACCACTGCAAAGTCAAAAAACTGTAAATCAAAACATTGTTGAGTCAGGAACCATCTGTATAAAACTGCAATGTACCAGAGATTTGGGGAGACGATAAGGTAGGGGCATACACAAATAAATTGCTGAGTTGACTATAGTAATCATTCCCACCGGATAATGAGCATCATCATCACAGTTACTGCACTAGGTGCACGGATAATAATCCCTGTGAGAAACTCATAGAAGACAGATAATTAAAATACAGTGTCTTGATAGCCATATTCTAGATTTTCAAGTAAAAGCTCAATTTACTTGCCTTTCATAAAATTTATACTAGGTTAAATAGTTAACACTCTAAAATTTGCTGAGATGACCCTACTTTCCTGCCTTATTACCCATCGGTGGCCCATAGTGACTCTCTAGTAAGCAAATTAAATTCTATGTATCTGTTCTGTGGGTTCCCATCTTTACCTGTTGTTCTTCCCCCTTGGTAGGTCAATAATCCTATCTCTTCCTGCCTAAATTATAACTCTCCTTCAGGACCCAGGCCAAATATATCCACTGAATGTTATTTTATTGGGCTTCTACTGCAATACAAGGCAATGTACTACTCCGTGAGATAATAGCAGGTAAGATACATAGTAGATAATCTTAAAGTTCAAAAATTACATGATCTCTTCTGAACTACAGTGCTTGTACTTTCACTGGCTTATACTTCATATTACCAGGTTATTTCTCCCTGGTTCATCTAAATGTCACTGGCTCAACAACTGCCTGTATCTGCTGTAAGTCTCCTCACCTTCACCACTATATCATAAACTTCCTAAGTGATGAGTCCACTATGTCAAAAGCAATTGATACACAGAAGCGCAATACTTGCTGAATGAATAAATGCTTAGTAATTCTTCAACAACCCACAGGAACTAAATTTCTGAAGAGCTCCAACAGTTGGTCAAACCATTTGGCAATATTAGGACCTCATGGAACATGTTACTGGAGAATAAACAAAATAGTGTTAAATATGCATGTTTTAAACCATGTATTAAAAGTTCTAGAAAATATTCTCTTCCAAAACAAGCTCTGGAACGTAGCTCTCTTGCCAAATTACCTATAACTATTATGGGAAAACAGATGTAAGCACCAAAAACAATGCCCACCACACACAGATACTCCTTAAATATTTGCTGAATGAATGAATGAATGAATGAATGAAGACTGTTTCAAAGCTTTATATTCATCTGCTTCAAATTAAGAAGATGGGACCCATATCAATCTATTATCCACTCTACTACTCACACCTGAACCACAAAAACAGGTAAGCAATCCGATTTCCATTTCTTTGTTTAAGGGAGATGACCTGACACATGAATACCTACAAAAGTGACCATAGATTTTTAATTTTTGGTAAGCAAGTGTAAAAACCCTTTCTCAAAATTGCAACTGACGAAAATCAAAGCTGGTGAGAGACTTCAATACTAGTTACTCCCAACCCTCTATCTCCAGCCTAGGCCTCTCCCACGAGTTTCAATTATAGCAATCATGAAAATGACAATCATTTATGGAGTACTCGTTCTGTGTCTAGCACAAGTCTGTGGTTTACATATAAACTCATTTAATCTTATCAAAAATCCTATCAAGAAGGTATTACTGACCTCGCTTCATAGATGAAACCGTGTGTGAGCCCTTTTCCCAAGTGCCTCCCCTGTAAGTCGGGTTACCTAACGACTGAAGGGCCGAGGTGGCCTTCTAACCGAAGCCGTAGGGCTTCAAGGGGCACTTCTCAGTCAATGACACACATCTCCTCCGTCCAACTGCGTGATGGAGAACTCACAGGTTTTTCTCAAACTCAACACATTTAAATGTTACTCTTCATCGTCTTTAAACCCGCCTCCCCTATCTTCTAATCACCAACGCTAAAAACCAACGCTAAAAAGTCGTTCTTCCCCTTCCCTCATTCCGCACTCTTTCCCCTATTCAAGCCATCGCGAAAAGCCGTGGATTTTAACATAAGTGGATATGACCCCCTTTCCACCACTATCCTACTTCAGGTCCTCGTCTTTGGACTAAATTACTGAAACTGCCTTTTAACGCGTCTCCTCGCCTTCGGTCTTGCCAGTTTGAATCCATCCTCCACACCGCAGTCAAAATAACCCCTTCTAAATCGTCCATCTTAAAGTTTGCAAGTAACGAACCGTTCCACCGAATCACTCTGAAAGGCAGGAGGCCGTGAATACGTGCCGCAAAAACTCAGTGGCATCCCTGAACGACTCATTGCAAATTATAATATTATATTATATATACTATATGATACATATTGATATATAGTTTGATATAAATATGATATATAGATATATAGAGATATATATTTTACATTGATATATTGATATATATAGATTGATAGATTATATAGATAGATATTGATATATTTTATTTATTTATCTATTTATCTATTATTTATTTATTTCTGCTCACTGGCTTGCTCAGGAGCCACAGCTCTTAATCCAGCCACCACGCCGATTTAAGTGTTCAGCCGAAAGCAGGGCTTTCGAAGACCGCTTGTACCTAAAACTTACGTCCCTAATACGTTTCCATCACTCACTCGAGGCCGCAGTCCAGGGAATTTTTCTGACAAAAGCCACCCGCCGGCCAATCCTGGTACGCAGCACCACAGCGCCCCTCGCTGCTGAAGCCGCCATCTTTAGATTGAGGACCTCTGTGACCTGTGGTCGCCACCCCGGAAGAAACTGGCGGATCCGGGGCACGCAATCTGCTTCCGGGTCAGAAGAACCCGGACGACGACATGGGGAAGATGGCGGCGGCCGTGGGCTCTGTAGCGACGCTTGCGGCGGAGCCAGGGGAGGACGCTTTTCGGAAGCTTTTCCGCTTCTACCGGCAGAGCCGCCCGGGAACAGCAGACCTGGGAGCAGTCATTGACTTCTCGGCGGCCCACACAGCCCGGGGCACGGGGCCTGGTGCCCGCAAGGTACGGACAGAGGAGAGGACCGCGCCCCGGGTCAGCTGACCTCTCCCGGCTTCTTGGAGGACCTTTAGGGCCCTGCTCACCTCTTTTCTCTTCCAGACTCTTAGTAATTCCCGCTCTCCGTGGGCGCGGAGTTTAATTGTCCACGAAGTGTCTCACTTTGGCGTGAAGAGCTGCGTTGCCGGCATCTCCACTCGGCCATTCCTGGCTGCGGCCTCAAAGAATGCTTGGGAATTGGTGTTCGTGCCTAACATTAAGTGTGCATTTGCATCTCTACTTTGATGTGTGTGAAAATCCATAAACCGTATTCGTAGATGTTAGGATAGCACTCAGCAGCTTGGGAAAAAAAAAAAAAAGAAAGAACTACGCGAGTTATCCCAGAATTGAGAGAGATCAATGTTAATTAAACCGTTGTCCATAAAACTAGTTCCTGTCGTCTCCGGGCCTTTTAGAAAGAGGGCGTTGAAAGATTGAGGTAATCTCTGCACTTTTGAAAATAAAGGGCACACGAATCCAAGCGCTGCCCATTATTTCTACCTTTCCCCCATAGAAAGTAAGAAAAGAAACATAAAGGATGACAGAGGGCACAGGGGAAATTTCAACTATACAATAATGCATAATTTCTTTACAACCGCTGTAACACTAGGAATCCCTGATCCCTTAATTTGCCCTTGATGTTGTCCACAGATGGCTGGTTGAAGGGTTCTTTCTAAGCTTAGTAACAGCTCGGAACAAAATTGGAGCTACAGCAATACCATGTTTGTCAAGAACTCCGCTTTCTAGGAGCTTCATTTGTTAGCAGAAATGGTCTTAGAGTTGTCAAAATCACTGACAGAAAGTTTGCACTCTAAGAATAATATACACGGACAGACCTTCAGACCCTCATTCAGTTCCTTTAGCCTATGTTTTGCTGCAGTGCTTAAATACTTACAGAATGAGGGTGCCTTGGTTAAGCATCTGCCTGGATTTCAGCTCAGATCATGATCTCAGTGTCACCAGGTCGATTCCCCTCCACACTCAGTGCAGAGCCTGCTTAAGATTCTCTCCTGCCCACCTTGCTGTGCTGACACTCACTCTCTCAAAAAAAAAAAAAAAAAAACATACTTTTTAGAATGTAAGCAAGCCTCTGAGAAAAGGATATTGTGTCTAGCACAGTATCAAACAGCACTCAATAAATGTCCTATCCATTGAGTATATAAAACTTAGTGCTTCTCCCTCTGCCTATGTCTCTGCCTCTCTCTCCGTGTCTCTGATGATAAATAAAATCTTAAAAAAAAAAAAAAAAGGGTAACTAGTTCCCCAGCTCAAAATGGATTGAAAGTAGCAAATTGGAGAAGTTGCTATGAGAGCAAGTGATGAGCAGGGAAGAAAATCATGGCTAACAGGCAAGGGAGGAAGGAGAACCTTTTTTGAAACACAGAGGTTTGTTTCAGCTTGGCATGGAGGTCTACAAACTTCAGATAGGAGGGTGTTGCTCAATTACAGTGGACTATTAAGTATAGTCTATTTAAGAAATAGTTACAAAATGTTTGAAATAAAAACATCTTAACCAGTACCTGGCTCAGAGTTCCAGATAACATTTTATTACAGAGACTGGTAATACACCAGCCACTACTTGGTATTTTTTTCTGTAAATCTCTACTCTTGGTGAAGTTAATAGGATAAGTGATCATGTCATTTTGGAAGAGAGCATTTGATGTATTCTAAGACAAGACAGACTCTTCAGAGTTTTTTTAAGATTTTATTGCTTCATTTGACAGAGCACAAGCAGAGGGAGCTGCAGGCAGAGTAAAAAAGAGAAGCAGACTGTCAAGCAAGTAGGGAGCCTGATATGGGGCCAATTATAGGACCCCAGGCTCATGACCTGAGCTGAAGGCAGACACTCAACCGACTGAACCACCCAGGCTCCCCTCTAAGTTTATTATTAATGGAAGAATAAAGAATACTTGTTTTATGAATGTCCTCTGTCTTCAGTGACTAAATATTGGATCCCTTAACCAATTTAATGAGCCATCAGTAAGATGCTCTTATATGCAAAGAAAACTTGAGCTCCTGAAAAGCTTAATTTCTAAGTAACTAACAAAGGCAAAAGCTCTGAGTTTAAATTTGAAGTTTCATCTAATCTAAAAGAGAATAAATATTCTGCTTTTAGCAAACAAACTTTCTAGTGTTACTGAAACAGTTATTCTGTCTGGTTGGAGCACTCTCTTCCAGTCTCTTAACCTCCCCTGCCTGTTGTTCCTCATGAGTTTGTTTAAATAGCAACTGTGTACTAGTGCCTTGGAAGCATTATGTTGGGCCACATTGAGGTGAATAGAATTCTGACAGGACATTTCAGTACACTTTTCACAATTTAGAGTCTTTTTTTTTTTTTTTTTTTTAAGATTTTATTCATGAGAGACACAGAGAGAGAGGCAGAGACACAGGCAAAGGGAGAAGCAGGCTCCATGCAGGGAGCCCGACATGGGACTCGATCCCGGTCTCCAGGATCACGCCCTGGGCTGAAGGCGATGCTAAACCGCTGAGCCACCCGGGCTGCCCACAATTTAATCTTACAAGAAATCCACAAAGCTGTGGTGTCATCCAAAAAGGTAATCTGGAAGGCCAAAATCATCCTGCTTCTCATTACTGCTTAATTTTAAATCACTTTCTAGTATTTGTTAGTACATAGATGAGAAAACTGAGGCTCTAAGAAGTGACTTCTGTAAGTCTTACATCAACCAAGTGGTAGAACTGAGTTTAGGAGCCCAGACTTAGGACTCCTAATTTTGCCTTATACCAGAAATATCTTCAGAAATTTGGAATTCTCAGAGCTGACCTGCAAAATAGCTTTAGCCCTCTGATTTCTCTTTCCTTCCTGTCAGGTGGTCAAATCTCAGCTGAGTGTGTCTTCTGTCAGTGACCAGGATGCACATAGAGCAGGACTTCAGCCAGTCAGCAAGTGGCAAGCCTATGGACTCCAAGGCTATCCTGGTGAGTGCAACTGACCTCAGAAAACAAAATCATTTAATCATTTGTCTAATTTTAGGGGAGGAGTTATAGTACATGAAAACTAAACACAAATATTTTACTCCCAAACTCCTTTTAAATTCTCCCTCATCAAAGATTTACATCTATTTAACACTCCCAAAAGTTAGGATAGGGGTCAGTAGTGCCTCCCTTACAGTACAGAAAGTGACACACCAGATACAAATAAAAAATTAGGACATTGATTCTGAGCTCCCTGCCACAACTCCAAACACCTACTCTGGCAGAAGAACTACATTGAATAATCGAATAATTCATAATAGTTGCTCTAGTCACAAAATATCTGTGTTCTCGTGTGGGGAAAAAACACACAACAACTTAAAAATTGTTGATATTAAGACTGAGCTTTTGAAAAGAACATTAGAGTTAATAGGATCATAAGTCCTAATAGGCTAAATAATCTAGCATTTTGAACTTCAGTAATATTGGGTAGCTCACTTTACAGATACAGAAATTAAGAACATAATGAAAAATGGATAATGTTTTTAATTTTTTTTTTTGAGTAACCTCTACTTACAACCCTAAGGTTGAGAGTCACATCATACTGACTAAGCCAGACAAGTGCCCTTATTATTATTTTTTTTTAATTGTGGGGCCATTGTAGATTAATTATTATGAGCTATTTAGAAAATACAGAAATACCTTATTTGGCCATATAATCTTTTATCTGTCATCCTTTTTCTTGGAGAGAACATAAAGTTAACATTGTATTTGTGATTTCAAATACGGATTAAAAGCAAGAAGAATTCCTAAAAAGAAATAATTAATTTTCAGGGCACCTGGGTGGCTTAGTGGTTGAGCGTCCTGGGATCAAGTCCCACATCAGGCTCCCCACAAGGAGTCTGCTTCTCCCTCTGCCTCTCTGTCTCTCATGAGTAAATAAATAAAATCTTTAAAAAAAATACTAATTTTCATTATGCCACGGGCCAGGTCTGTGTCATACTCTTAGTATGTTAGGACTACTGATGTATTTGTTAATAATATAGGACAGCATAATGGCTTCAATACTTACCTAAAAGCTGTCATGCACTTTAGTTCTTCATGAAAGAAGAGTCACAGCATGGCTCCCTGTGAGTTTGGATGAATGAGTGTGCATCACCAGTAGTCTTTTATGTACTTTCTGTTCTTGAAGGCTGCCCTTGACCTTTCAGGCCTATCTTCTATTTTCAAGGCTGTGTTTCTCTGTTCCTATGCCCTCTTCCCTTAACACGTTGTTCAGACTACAGAGTTTTCAACCCCACTTTGGTTTTCTATTGTCCAATATTAATTTTGAGGTTTTCTAGGATTTCACACAACTCACATTTTGTGAGTTCGTACCTCATTTTGTCCTTAGGGACTTCATTCTATCTTCCCTAACATTGTAAGCTGCATTTAATAAAAGTGCAATGTCCAGAACATGGAAAATGACAGTCTCCCCTTATTCAGACTTGATCCGAAGGATGGTGTTTCCTTCTGGATTCTGCTTATTGTGAAAGAACCTAAGTAACCACAACCTATCCTTATAAGAATGAGCAGGTCAGGGTCTGAAAGAAGAGTAAAACCTGAGAGGGAACCTGACAGCACTCAACATTTGAAAGGTTGTCATACACACAAAGGGATGGGAGCATTGCATACTAGTGGTTAAGGTTCTGACACCCAAGCTACCTGGGTTCAAGTCATCATTCTACCATCCACTGTGTGACCTTGGGCAAATTTCTTAATATCTCTTGGTCTCAGTTTCCTGATGCATAAAATGTGAAAAAGATGCTCACTTTGTAAGGTTTTTATGAAGATTAAATGTGAGTACATTAAAGTACTTGGGTCTGCCTAGCACACAGTAAATGATTGATAAATGTTAGCTGGAAAGCTAGAGGTATTTTTTAAAGACCAAGAAACTAATTTGGGGGTTGCTCTATGTGTCCCAATCTAATAAGATCAATGCATGAAAATTTAAAGGCAAATTTTAATTCAATAAAAAGAAGGCCAGCAGTTGTCTAGAGTAGATTGCTTTAAGAGGTATTCATTCATCTGTCTGTCACTGGGTCAGTGGTATCCAGTATTTGAGGGAATGTTATAATCTTTATTTTGTGAAATAATGCTGTTAGGTGGGTAAGTTGCTGGGGATTTTTTCATGTCTTTTTTTTCCCCTCTCAAAATATTGACAGTCTTGTCACACTCTTAAATTATTTGGAGAATTTTGCTAGTCATGAAATGCAAAAGTGGCAAAAACACTCAGAAACAAATGTTCTCATTCCTGTCCTCCGATTTTAGAGGAAGAGGAGCACCTTCTGTTCAAAGCCAGTCCCTTCACCTTGTTGATCCCACCTTCTTTAATCTCTTCCAGTTTTCAAGACCTTGCTCTGCTCCTTTCCCGTCTTTTTTTCCTCTCTGCTAGTTCTTTCCTCATAATCTGTAATCATGCTTAGACTTTTCCATACCCCCCAAAAAACATAAATCTACTCTTAAATTCTTTATTCTTCCATGACTGCTCCTCAAACTCGATTCCTTTCATACCCAGTCTTCTGCAAGGTGTTATCTGCATAAATCACTGCCGTCCTGGACAGCCCAGGTGGCTCAGCAGTTTAGCGCCACCTTCAGTCCAGGGCATGATCCCGGAGACCTGGGATCGAGTCCCACCTCAGGCTCCCTGCATTGGGCCTGCTTCTCCCTCTGCCTATGTCTCTGTGTCTCTATGAATAAATAAATAAAATCTTAAAAAAAAAATCACTGCTGTCCTTTCTCCAAGGGGCTTCACTAGGGACAGTTTTTCATCTCTAATTCTTAAGAAAGTACATAGTGTGTGTTTGTTGAATGTTTGATGAATGGATCCTTACCACACAAAGGATTCTGGGTAAATATTGTTATTCCTTTTCTACACGGGAGAAAAATGGCGTTAGATTACGTACAAGATCACAAAAGACCTTTTCAGCACACATGCTGTAGGTATTTGCATCATGCCATACTGAGCAGATGTACTTCACACTATTTCTCTTCCCTGTTCTGTCATTCAGATTTCAACAGGAGGCAGAAGTCACACCAATTATTTTAACTGAGAGAATTTAATATAAGTATTGTTAGACAGATATTAGAAAACAAAAAAGGCCAAGGGGGAACACTAAGATATCACAAAGGTAGTAATAGCAGGAAGCAGCTACTATCTTTGTAAATGATAAATACCTAGTACAAATTTGAGGGTGACTTGGCATTATCAATTCTAAAGTTTGCTTTGGAGTAACAGTTAATAATTGTGGAGTATTTATTTTTCCTGAGAATTTGTTTTTCTCTCTCCTTCCTCTGAAATTGGAGAATAGAAGCATATGCTTATAAATGTGGAAGCCATAAAGCATGAGCAAAAGGGGATGGGGAATAAGTAATAAAGTAGTAGGTATAAGGATGTCAACGAAAATAAATTATCTCAACTGACAGAGAATTTCCTTCTCTCCTTTTTTTCCCCATCTTTGGATAGGATTTATTTTCATCCCAAACCCCTTCCTCCCAGGTTACCAGTGGCACTGGGTGAAGCAGTGCCTTAAATTATATTCCCAGAAACCTAATGTATGTAATCTGGACAAGCACATGAGCCAAGAAGAGACCCAGGACTTGTGGGAACAGAGCAAAGAGCTCCTCAGGTAAGTGTTCATATTCAGCTTAGGTCACTGCACATCTTTAGAGGAACTACCCCAGAACAATGCAGTGAAATTAACTGACCTATTTTTCCTTGTTTCCATGCAAATACAGCACAATTATATTCTTTCCCCTGGGAACATTTGGACAAATGCTTGACAGTTACATTAAATTGAGATCCATTTTAAAGATTTCCTTATCATAGCTTGAATCTCAGATTCATCCTCATTAATCATCAGCTGGTCCATTTTCATTCAGCTTCAGCCCTTTTTCTAGTTAAAGTGAGTTCCAGCCAGGTAACCTGGCTGGCTCAGGTGGTAAAGCATGTAACTTGATGTTGGGGTTGAGAGTTCAAGCCCCACATTGTGTGTGGAGATTATTTAAACAGTAAAATCTGGGGCACCTTGGTGGCTCAGTCAGCTAGGCGCCTGCCTTTGGCTCAAACCATGATCTTGGGTCCTGTGATCTAGCCCCGTTTCAGGCTCTCTGCGCAGTGCAGGAGAGCCCCTCCACCTGGCTTGTGCTCTCACTCGCTCTCAAATAAAGAAATAAAATATTTTTTTAAAAAATAAAGTGAGTTTCTTTGAAGACTTAATATTCTAGAAAAAATTAACACTAAAAGCTCTTTATTTCTGCTTTCCTAGATGAAGTTAGGAATTAGTTAGTTAGTAGCAGTTAGTAGAAACTGCTACTAAGAATTTTATGGTAGGTCAGTTGTTCCTCATGAAAACTAATCTGTGCACCTTAATGTTGAATCAACCTTTATTCATTGACAAATACAAATATGTAAATAAATAAATATGTGTATGTGTGTGTATGGTGTTTTTTAAGTTTTTTAAGTCAGGTGCCCCATCATTCCACAAGTATTTATTGAAGGTTAGTTGTGTCCCAGGCATGATGCTATAAGCACTGGAAGTACAAAGATTCACAGGACACAGTCCTTGTATTCAGAAGTGCATAGTCTGTGGCAGGAATTCAATGTCAACAGGAATAATTATTATAATAGAGCTTAGAAAGTGTTAGGATAGGTGTTCAGAAAAATGCTCTGGAGGCCGGAGGGAGAAATAATTCCTCTAGGCAGAAAGAGATGTCAAAAGAAGAAAAAATTATTTTTTAATTGTATCTATTTCCTCTTTTTCCTCCTTCCATTTGAACTGGGTCTTCAGAAGCAATTAGGAGTTTTCCTGTCAAAAGCAAGAAAGCTGTTTGGGGTAGAGAAAGCAGACTGAGCAAAGAGGTAATATTCAAGGCAGAGTAAATTGGTCTGTGAAATAGCATAGGATATGGGAGTTCGTGTGTTTGTTCAACAAATACCTATTGAGTGTCCACTATGCATCAGATACTGTGCTTGAGTGTTAGAGATTCAAAGACAGATAAGACACAGGTCCTGCTTTCAAGGAATTTGTAAGTTAGTTGAGGGCAGAGACATAATTAAATAGTTTGGCAGGTACAGAGATAGAATTTATACGATATTATGGGAACAGTCATTCAGGTGGCTAGATTAGAGGTATTTTATAGAACATGTTTCCTGAAAGTGATGGATAGAATTGGTAAGAGATGAAGCAGAAAAGTTAGATTAAGGCCAGAGGATAAAGGGTTTAGTGACCTAAAGCACTAGGTCCAGAGTCCAATCGCCTGGGTTCACATCTCAGGTCTGCCAATTACTAGATGTATAAATTTTAGCAAGTTTCTTAACCTTTCTATGCCTCATAGTACTCCTTCCCTCGCTGAATAGTATGAGGATTAAACAAGGTAGTATGTGAGACATCTTTAGAACAGCCTATTAAAACCACTGTGCTGGCTTTGTGTATTTTATTTGAACTCAGGATCTCTAATAGTTCACTCTTCCTAAACTGTGTCTATACTAATTCCATAGGGGAAATAGAAGATTTCCTTTAGTTGAAACAGGCAAAGAAACCTAAAACTCATTGGTTTTCCTTTCAAGACTTCTTGGTCTGCAGGTTATGGGAAAGGCAAAGGAGCAGTGGGAAACACCCTCTGTAAGCTTTCAGTGACGTCTTCTTTAGAACTGAAAGTAAAGGAAGGTTATGGTTGATTGAAATTAGAAATATTAGAGTTTGCTGTTAAACCAGCCTGTATTTTCAAGTAATTGATTTTTTTCCTTCTGACAAATGACTGCATAAATCTGAATTGTCATTTTCTAAGATAGTTCAGATGAACCTCTTTAATAAATCATTCTCTAAACAGTGGTGAGGGGTTTTTGTTTTGTTTTATCTAGCAAATCAGCAAAAATAAAAATACGGTGGTCTTCTGTTGTCAAGGATTGGAAGAAAGTGATAGGCTCAGACATTGCTGATGGCATCAAAAATCGATTAGGACTTTATTTTTCCTCTTTCATTATATGATATATATTTGGATTTCCTCATTTGGGAACAAAGGGATTGGACTTGATAAGCCATTTCAGGTGGTTGGATCATGGTCAGAATCAACCTGGACGATACATGCTAGCTCTCCCCACTTTCCCAGAGCAAGTCAGAAAGAAAGAGGGTCTATCACTGAAGAAGATTAGTTTCCCTAGAGATTCTTATTATTGACCGTAACATCTGTATTGAGAGCTGTTGAACCAGAAGACCTCTAAGGATCCTTTCCATTTTAACTTTCTATGGTCAGAGGAGAAACTTTTTTTTTCCCCCAGAGGAGAAACTTTTAAGTAGGAAATGAAGAAAGACTTGAACTTAGAGGAAAAAATAGATCTGTTGACAAAATTAGGGCTATTTCATTCAGAGTTTATTGTGAGTGATAGTGTAGCTAGAGATTCTTGCACAAGACTATAGTAGCTAGGTATATGCATCTTTATTGCGGCATTGTTCATAATGGAAAAAATGAGAAACAATTTAAGTGTCAGCAAGAGATCAGGTAAACCAAGTATAACATACCACAGCAGTAGAATATAGCCACTGTGCAGCCATTCAAAGATCTTAAATCCAACTCTTTAGCAAATATAGTAGGGCTACCGTCATAATAAGTAAAATCGATTTTCAGCATCTCTGTCACAGCCACCTTAGACTAAGCCACCACCATTTACTGCATAGCCTCCTAGCCTGTCTCCCTGTGTTTGTTCTAATGCCTCTTCAGTCTGTTTTCTTCTTTTTAAGATTTTACTTATTTATTTGAGGGAGAGAGAATGTGCATGCATATGCGCATGAGTGGGGGGAGGGGGTAAGGCAGAGAGAAAAGCAGACTCCCCACTGGATGGGTAGCCTGCTACAAGGCTTGATCCTAGGACTCCAAGATCATGACCTGAGCAAAAAGTCAAAGCCACCCAGGCGCCTCTCTTCAGTCTGTTTTCTAATTAAGTGTAGGAATCAAAGCACCTCTCTTACAGTTTCTCATCTGTAGTACTGCAGTTCAGTTCTGATGCAGTCATTCAAAGTCGATAATCACAAGTTGAGAGCATGCCCTCCAACCAAGTCACTGTCACTTTTGACACCAGCCACAAGTTTGGGAGATCCCTAGCTACCCACAGTTCTGACCAACTGACTACAAACTGACTACAAATTATGCGTTCCATAACCATGACCCTCTCAAGTTCACAACTCACAGAATTCAGGAAAGCATTTGTACTTATGATTACAGTTTTATTATAAAGGATACAGGGGGGCAGCCCCCGTGGCTCAGAGGTTTAGTGCCACCTTCAGCCAGGGGTGTGATCCTGGAGACCTGGGATTGAGTCCCACATCGGGCTCCCTGCCTGGAGCCTACTTCTCCCTCTGCCTGTGTCTCTGCCTCTTTCTCTCTCTCTGTGTCTCTCATCAATCAATAAATAAAATCTTAAAAATAAATAAATAAGGGATACAGGGATGCCTTGGTGGCTCAGTGGTTGAGCATCTGCCTACGTCTTCAGTTCAGGGCGTGATCCTCAAGTCCCAGGATCGAGTCCCACATCAGGCTTCCTGCATGGAACCCACTTCTCCCTCTGCCTATTTCTCTGCCTCTCTCTTTCTGTGTCTCTCATGAATAAATAAATAAAATATTTTTTTAAAAAAAGATACAAATCAGGACCATTCAACAAGGAAACATGTAGGACAATGTCTGGGAGGGTCCTGAATGCAGAATTTCCATGGAATCAGGATGTGTCATTTTCCCATGAATCTCTCCCAAACTTAGTATTTGGTTTTTTTGGAAGGTTTCACTATTTAGGCATGATTGAATTATTAGCTACATGATTTTACTCAATATCTAGCCCCCAAACCAGCCCCTGAGGTTCATCTAACATCACTTGACTGAAAGCCTCAATCCCTCTAATTAACATGGTTGGTCTTTCTAGCTTGACAAGCTCACATCCTGAATTATCTCCTTAACTGTGGTCCTAGGGCCCACTGTGAAACAAAGATACTCCAATTCCTCCTGGAAATTTTAGGATTTAAAAGCTTTCTCCCCCCTGGGTGTTCTACTATATGTTGGCAAATCAAATTCCAATAAAAAGATATACTAAATAAATAAAAGCTCTCTCCCAAGAACCAGGGACAAAGGCCAGTGAAAATTCATTAATGCAACTCCATCACCTTAGAATAAATCAAAAGTTTTTACCATAGCCTATAAGACCTTGGTGAACCAGCCCCCAGCCATCTCTCCAATCTTACCTACTGCCATTCCTTTTCATTTATTCTGCTCCAGCTTTTGTAGCCTCCAGCTGTTCCTTTAAACACATCAAACATGCTCACATTATTGTACAAACTGTTCCTTCTACTTGGAAAGCTCTTCCTTTAGATAACCAATGACTTAGACCACCTGGGTGGCTTGGTCAGTTGGCCGTATGCCTTTGGCCCAGGTCATGATCTCAGGGTCCTGGGATCAAGTCCCATGGTGGGTTCTTTGCTCAGCAGGGAGCCCGTTTCTCGCTCTCTCTGTGCCTGCTGTTCCTCCAGCTTATACTCTCTGTCAAATAAAATCTTAAAAAACAAACAAAAAAAAAAAAAAACTAACCAATGATTTGCTTCCTTCAAGTCTTTTGGGTGTTGTCATCTTATAAGAGACGATTCCCTTATCATTAAATTAAAAATAGTCTGCCATTTTCATTTACTCTTTATCGCCTTGCCCTCTGTTTTTAGTCTTCAGTGCTTGGTAATTACCAAATAAATATTGTGGAATTAATTAGTGGGTTCTTTCTTATACCTTTTGAATTTTGTGAATATATTATCTATTCAAAAATAACTTTTTAAAGAATAAGACAAGGGGACATATTAATTCAAATAAAGCAACTTTGCTTTCTCTAACCCATGACTTAGCTTGTGAAATACTTTACATTCATTTTTGTATGTGTGAACGCTTTTCCCATTAATATCCTCAGTGTGGACACAGAATT
Source organism: Canis lupus baileyi (assembly GCF_048164855.1). NCBI lineage: Eukaryota > Metazoa > Chordata > Mammalia > Carnivora > Canidae > Canis > Canis lupus. Next base: position 51,922,336 of record NC_132846.1, on the reverse strand, counting down.
AGTCCCTTCCCTTTTCCACTCCTTTAAGACTCTTTCTGATGCTGTTATAAGCACTTGTTATAGTGTATCCAGTCATGGTGCCCTTCTCCCTCCCATTGCCTGTCATGCCCCTCCTCTGCCTCAGACCTTGAAGTGTTTGTAACCTTGATGCCTACCACAGTTCTTTGTATATACTAGAAAGCGCTTTTTAAATATTATTTTAAATTAATAGCCCCTTGCTGAATTTGAGAAGGATCAATTAAAGACTATATAGTACCTTTCCATCTTATTTTCATTAATTGATTAAATAATATACTTTTGTATTTTAGGAAATATCTGATGGTAAGAGAGATAGGAAGATTAAAGTCCCTGCCTTTGAGGAAGGGACTGTTAAAGGAAGAATTTGGGTACTTACCTACGGAATTTAGAATTTACACCGAAGCCTGTAGGCAAATAGAAGTTGCAAGGCGTACTATAGGGGCACAGTGGAGGGAGAGCCTGAAACTAGGAAAAAGATTTCCCTGAAGAAGTAAGGTTAAACTGTGTGTGAAAAAGCAAGTCGGAAAAATCTGCCGTACAGAGAGTAGAATAGGAGAGAAGAGGGCATTTTAGTAGAGAAAACTGTATGGCCAAAATTGAAAGATGGAGGGTAGGGCACCCTATGGGAAAAGATAGGAGGTGAGACTAGAAAGGTGAGAACCAGAAAATGTAAGGGGGGGTTGCATGCCTTACGGCAAGTATGGGCTTTATCCTATAAACAGTGGGAATTCATCAGATTAATAACAGATTTTTCACTTTAGAAAGGTAATTTTTCTGGCAGTGAGGAAAATGGACTGAAAATACAGTCATTGCAAAAACACAATAAAAAATTTAGCTTGGGGCACCAAGGTGGCTCAGTGGTTGAGCATCTGTCTTTGGCTCAGGTCGTGATCCTGGGATCTCTGTATCTCATGAATAAATTTAAATTTTTTTTTAATTTAAAGAGAATTTAGCTTAAAAGCCATACAAAAAATGATAAAGGCCTGGAAAAGACATTGTCAGCAAGGCTTGGTGACCAAGAGATCATAAAAAAGAGACAAGTTAAGGATTATCCACAAATTTATTGCTAGCACTTCTAGGGTAAAAATGGGGTTTTATCCCAGTTTTATTGACGTAATTGACATAAAACATTATATTAGTTCGAAGTGTACAACAATTTGATATGTGTATATTGCAAAACAGTTATTGTGGTGAGTTAACAACAGTTACCTCACATAGTTAGAAATTTTTTTCTCATGATGAGAACTTTTAAAATCTACTCTCTTAGGAAATAACACAATACAGTATTGTTAACTGTAGTCACCATGCTGTACATTAAATCCTCAGAACTTACTTATAAGTAACTGGAAGTTTGTACATTTTGACCACATTGTCACCTCACCCATACCCACCCACGCTTACCTTTGGCAGCTTCCAGTCTTTTCTGTTTCTACAAGTTTAGATTTTTTAGATACCACATGTAAGTATGATCATATAGTATTTGTCTTTGCCTGTTTGACATTTCACTTAGCACAGTGCCCTCAAGGTTCATGTCACAAAGGTAGGATTTCTGTTTTTATGGCTAGATAATACTTGTATTATGTGTTGTGTATCACATTTTCTTTATCCCATTCATCTATCAATGGACACTCAGGTGTTTCTTTGTTTTGGCTGTTGTAAATAACACTGTAATTATTTATGTAAAACTGTGAAGGTTCCTCAAAAAAATGTTAAAAATAAATAAATAAATAAAATTTTTTCGAAGATTAAAAAAATTAGGGATCCCTGGGTGGTGCAGCGGTTTAGCGCCTGCCCTTTGGCCCAGGGCGCGATCCTGGAGACCCAGGATCAAATCCCACATCAGGCTCCCAGTGCATGGAGCCTGCTTCTCCCTCTGCCTGTGTCTCTGCCTCTGTGTGTGTGTGTGTGTGTGTGTGTGTGTGTGTGTGTGTGTGAGACTATCATAAATAAATAAAAATTTTTAAAAAAGATTATAAAATTTAAAAATAGGATTACCAGAAGATTAATAACTCCACTTCTGGGTATATATCCAAAAGAAACAAAATCACTGTCTCAAAAAGATATCTGCATCTCCATGTTCATTTTAACATTATATATATTAAGATTTTTAATGGAAATAGGATTAGAGGAGAAGGAGCAGAGATAATCCTTAGTGTAGTTTAAGGATTCAAGTTTTTGAAATACCTGTGGAGTATGCAGATGGAGATGTCCAGTATACCTTTGGAAATAGGGAACTGAGTTGGGAATGAAGTCAGAGGGAGATATGGGAGTTACACATAAAGACCATAGTAAAGTGGGGTGTGCAGCTGGCTCAGTCAGTAGAGCAACTCTTGATCTTGGGATTGTGAGTTCAATTCCCATATTGAGTGTAGAGATTACTTAAGTAAATAAAAATTGTTTTAAATGATTGAAAAAAATATTTGGGACACCTGGGTGGCTCAGCGGTTGAGCGTCTGCCTTTGGCTCAGGGGGTGATCCCAGGGTCCCACATTGGGCCTGCTTCTGCCTCTGCCTATGTCGCTGCCTCTCTATCTCTGTGTCTCTTATAAATAAATAATAAATTCTTTAAATAAAGAAGAAGAAAGGGGGATCCCTGGGTGGCTCAGCAGTTTAGCGCCTACCTTCAGCCCAGGGCATGATCCTGGAGACCCGGGATCAAGTCCCGCATCAGGCCCCCTGCATGGAGCCTGCTTCTCCCTCTGCCTGTGTCTCTGCCCCCGCCCCCCTCTGTGTGTGTCTCTCTCACGAATAAATAAAATATTTTTTTAAAAAATAAAAATATTTGTAATAGGATTTTTAAGGCTTTTTATCATAAACAACCTGAGATCTTTTCTGCCTGAGTACTTTTGCTTTCAGTAATTCACTACTGTTCCTTGAAACAAGGAAGGAAAGGAAATACCAGCACTTAGTTATGAGACAGGAAAGGAAATACCAGCGCTTAGTTATGAGACAAACTACCCACTACACAAAGAGTGGACAAGCAGGACAGTTCATTTCCACCCAGCTAGGATGCAGGTGAAAGAAGCATTATGGGATGTGATTGTGGAGAGAAATACCAGCACTTAGAGAAAGCGCTTATCCATGACAGAAAGTGAGCAAACTGCTATCCAGGGGAGAAGGTGGCCAGCTTGCCCATCCGTCCTCCTGCTGGTGCCTAGAGCTACAACAAGGGCAGGGAGCTTAGTGTTTTTCTCTTTGTAGTAAGAACCAAGAATCAAGGTCATACTTGCTTGAAAACATTCTTTTGGATAATTGGATAAAGATTCAAAGTTAGATGCCAGCATATCCTGCGCATTCCTTAGACTGGATTTGGCAGCTCTGTTGGCACTGAGCCTTCTTGGCCACCTTTTGGACAGGTCGGGTTTAAAAAGAGAACAGCGTACTCTCTGTATTAATCCATCAGTATTTCCTGCTTGAAGGTCATCTGGGAGTGTGTTAAACTTGGTTTTGGCCTTAAACAATTCACAGTGTTCGAGAGTGAATTTTTTGGAGTCTTTGTTACCCAAAGGTCACAGGGACCAGAATGGTCCCCAAGTAGTGCTAAGACAGGAAATGGCTAGTGTTGGCCTGCCCTGCTCATATCTTGAAGGCAAGTTTTATAATGTTACTTTCCTACCAGAAATTCAATACAAAGACAAAAATTGAAATTGTGTTATCAAATAGGAAGTGACAGGTGGAACCTTATATCTACATGGGTCTGACACATTACACAAAATGTGTATTTGTGTGTAGAATCATCCTCAAAATGGTGCACCCAGTGATCACAACTTTTCTTTTACTATACAATTTTTTTTAAGATTTTTATTTATTCATCAGAGACACAGAGAAAGAGGTAGAGACACAGGCAGAGGGAGAAGTAGGTTCCATGCAGGGAGCCCAATGCGGGACTCCATCCTGGATCCCGACCTGGGCTGAAGGCAGCGCTAAACCGCTGAGCCAGCCAGGCTGCCCTATTCAAGTCTTTTAAGCTTTTTTTTCCTTTTTGTTAGATGGCCTGGGCTTAATGTTTTTACACCCTTGCACCAGTCCCCCTCAGTAATACAAGGCAAAGCCCAGAGCCTTCCTTATAGTGATACAATTAAGGCAGAAAACAGATCTTTTTTTGGTTTCCTAAGAACAAAATTTTAAATATATGTTACAGGACGATTCTACTCATGCTTGGTGATTACTATGATTTTGACAATTTTCTTATAATTCCATAAACCTGTGTTAATTATAATAGTGTATGCCCTGTTCTTAAGGAATTTTAGACTGACTCTTGATGTAAAAGCAGTTTGGTGATGCCATATCGAATGTCTAAATACCATCACCTTCTGAATTATTTTTATTTTTTTAGAGGGGGAGTTGGGAGAAGGGGCAGAGGGAGAGAGAGAGAATCCCAAGCAGGCTCTCTGCTCAGCACAGAGCCCAATGCAGTGCTCGATCTTACAACCCTGAGATCATGACATGAACCAAAATCAAGAGTCAGATGCTTAGCCGACTGAGCCACCCAGGTGCCCCCTGAATTATTTTTAGAGCTGCATTGTTATATTTGTTTAGATCAATCTAGTTTTGATATAATAATTGTATGAGTTCTTCATCAAGAATAAAATGATATTTTTATCAATCTAGAAATATGGAAAGTATTTTTTTTTTATTTTAGCTAGAATAGTGTTTCTCAACTGTCCCTGGTTCAGCAGCATCCCCATCTCTTGAGAACTTACTAGAAATGCAGATTCTTAGGCTCCATCCTAGACCTGCTGAATCAGAATTTATAGGTCTGGGTCTAGCCCTGTTAGTTTTAACTAGGTGATTCTCCTGAACATTAATATTTGGAAACTAAGTTGGGTACATACTATTAGCCACAGTATTCACAGGAGTCTAGTAATGAGAGATCATCCTTATTTTTCCATCTCATAGCTACTAAAATAGATTATGTTCTCCAGAGGGGATCATCAGGGAATTCTTTTATTTGTATCTTTAGCCAAAGAAACATTGGTAGAAGTCAGGTTGTGTTAGTAACTATGCATTCCTTTTTTTCCCCCCATTTTTAGTTCCTACACATAGAAGATGTAAATAATGAATGATGGTTTTACATGGTAGCTGTTCACATCAGCTAGCTGTACTCACTGGCCACACATATATAGTTTCCCCTAAATTGCTAATCATGTCTTGTGCCAGGTGTCCCCCAAGACCACACCCAAGGTTGGTGATTGACCAGGAGGGTTCAGCACATAGTTGTCCTCGTAGATAAGATTTATTCCAGTTCAAAGAATCCAAAATTAGTGAAGGGAAAAGATGCATTGAGCAAAGTCCTGGAAAAACCGGGCTCAATCTTCCGGGGTTTTCTCCCCGTGAAGTCACACAAAGTATGCTTAATTCTACCAATAACAAGTTGTGACAACACGTGTGAAAGATTGTTTATGAAGCTCAGTGCCCAGTCACATAGTCTCTGTGTGACACATTCCAAATTCAGACTCTCAGAAGGAAAGCAGCTGTGTAACATAAACCATATTGTTTTGCACAGAAAGTTTAGGCACAGTGAGCAGCAGTTCTGGGAATGACATGAACCTCCCCAAATTCCAAGTTCCAGATGCCTGCCAACAACCAACCTTGTAAGCAAGCCTTTCAAAGGATAGCATTCAGATCTGCTCTGCCTCTTTTCAGCACTGCTCTCCTTAGTAAACCAGTGTTGATACCATTCCTTTTAGCAACTGGCCTTGATGTGTGTCTGTGTCATGATGTCCTAAGAATGTAAACTCTGTGAGGACAGATAGGATCTATTATGTAAACGCTGTCAAACATCAGGACGAGTGCCACTTACAGTATGAACCTCTAATTAAAGTCCTTTGCTTCTGCTCATGTGGTATGCTTGTATTGCCCACTGAGGCCTTAACTGATTAGACAGCTAACTTTGAGCTCTCCTTTTTCTTAATTCCAGTGGCCCTCAAAATCTCGTGCTATTCAGTTCAGTACAGATTTCATATTGCCTTGAACTTTCCCTTCATTTTTTCTTATACTTATCTGTCATCTCTTGTCAAAATATGAACTCCTAAAGCAGACTAATCTTTTCTTTTTTTAAACAGCAGTGGTCCTTGGACCAAAAAAAAATTTGATCGATTAATGATGCAAATTACATAGCATTAGACTTAGCATTCTTGTATTTTTAGATATTTAAAGGTAAATCAAAGAAGCTTCTTTCTCTTTAGAAAAAGAGTAGTTAATCCCATAGATTTGATCAGATAAGATGTAATTACAGAAAGGGCACCTCTCTGTTTTACAGAAACCTCCTGTATTTGAACAAGGAGATGTCAGAAACCAAATTAATTACAGAGGTCCTTAATTGTTAGCTAAGCCTCAGTTCTCTAAGCTATGTCATACAGGGTTGAAGAAGTCATGTTAAACCAGTTATTTTTGATTGTATACAATGTATATTTTGCCAAAATTTTTCCCCAACCTGTAATTCTGGGAAACCACCAGCATTATAAACATAGTGATTGCTATGATTAATCATACCCTACCTACTCCTAGCAAACCAAATGGAACATGTTCTATTAGCCAAATTTAAATTACCCATGGTGCCCTTGGTCCCATTTCCAATGGATAGGTAAAGATATTTCTGTTTTCCTTTTTTTATCATTATTGCCATGCTGGAGACTTGCCATTTAAAATTGATCCCATTCAGCAAAGGATTTAGAATCAAGGTCTAAAAATTAGAAATGCTAACATGGGAGGAGGTGCCTGGGTGGCTCAGTCAGTTGAGCATCTGACTCTTGATTTTGGCTTAGGTCATGATCTCAGGGTCCTGAGGTCAAGCCCTGCATCCACCTCCCTGTTCAGTAGAGTCTGCTTGGGTTCTTTCCCTTTGCACCCCCCCTGCCACCACACACATAAACGCACGTGCACCCATGCACATTCTCTCTCTCTCTTTCTCTCTCTAATGAATACATCTATATAAATCTTTCTTTTTTTAAAAGATTTTATTTATTTGACAGGGAGAGCACATAGGCAGGGAGAGCGGGAGAGGGAGAGGGAGAAGCAGGCCCTCTACCAAGCAGGGAGCCCAAAGCAGGGCTCGATTCCAGGACCCTGGGATCATGACCTGAGCTGAAGGCAGACGCTTAACTGACTGAGCCACCCAGGCACCCCAATCTATAAATCTTTTTTAAAAATGCAAACCTGTTTTTTAGTGTTTTTATATTTTGATCAGTTCCTTTGTTCTCACTTCCTCTGTCAAGATCTTGACTAATAATAACTTATACCAAAGAATACCAAATTCCATCATGCAAAGGGCAATTGCTGTCATTGAGGTGAATAAATCTTCTTTTGCCCCCAATCTTCACAGGTATAAAGAAGTGAATAAACGGAGACCCAGAAGTTTACTAGAGAAGTTGCGCTGGGTGACCCTAGGCTACCATTATAACTGGGATAGTAAGGTATGCAGATTTCCTTGTGAATTCCATGGTCTTTTGCTTTTACACTCCTTGGGCTCAGGAGATTGATGTCTTCCTGGCCAAGCTTTTAAAGTATCAGATTATCAATTTGTGAGAGGATCTTTCATTTATCTCTTAAAATCCTCTTGATAACAATGTCTCAAGAGGAATGAATAGTTTCTCTGAAGAGAAAATTTCTTCTCATATGCCCTTAGGTCATAATATTTCATCAGAAGTCATTGGTGCTTTCTCTAAATATGTTTCAGGGATAGATGTTTCTTTATTTTTTTTTTAAATATGTATATTTCTTTTCTTTTTTTATATATTTATGATAGGGACACAGTGAAAGAGAGAGAGGGGCACAGACACAGGCAGAGGGAGAAGCAGGCTCCATGCACCAGGAGCCCGACGTGGGATTCAATCCTGGATCTCCAGGATCGCGCCCTGGGCCAAAGGCAGGTGCTAAACCACTGCGCCACCCAGGGATCCCTAAATGTTTCTTTATTGCATTCAAGAGCAATTCTCGATTAAAACTTTTATTTCTGGGATCCCTGGGTGGCACAGCGGTTTGGCGCTTGCCTTTGGCCCGGGGCCTGATCCTGGAGACCCAGGATCGAGTCCCACATCAGGCTCCCTGCATGGAGCCTGCTTCTCCCTCTGCCTGTGTCTCTGCCTCTCTCTCTCTCTCTCTCTCTCTCTCTCTCTATGACTATCATAAATAAATAAAAATTTAAAAATAAATTAATTAATTAATAAAAACTTTTATTTCTGTTATTGTTTAATGTTTGCTGAGCTTTTATTTTCTATGTAATATCTGTTTGGAGTAAAATAATGTCCATCAACTCATAAAAGATACCTTTGCCAACTATATAAGGTCTGAGCAAGACACAGATGGGAAAGAATGTCCTACAGTTAACAAAGTTCTGTTTTGTTTTTTTTTGAGGTAGCTGCTGCTTTGCTGACCTCTGTGCTTCTGAAAGTGCCTCCTTTATCACAGGCAGCCTAGTGCCTCTTGTCTGCATGAGATGTTTGCCACCAAGGAAGGACTAATTCTGAAAATAAATTGAATAAACCAATTAGTAGAGATCATCTTCCTACTAACTCGTTACTTTCTAAAAGTTCCATAGTGGGGATCCCTGGGTGGCTCAGCGGTTTGGCGCCTGCCTTTGGCCTAGGGAGTGATCTTGGAGTCCCGGGATCGAGTCCCATATCGGGCTCCCTGCATGGAGCCTGCTTCTCCCTCTGCCTGTGTCTCTGCCTCTCTCTGTCTCTCATGAATAAATTTTTAAAATCTTTTTAAAAATATAAAATAAATGATTTAGAATATAATAGATTTAAAAAGTAAATGAATAAATAAAAATTCCATAGTTTCAGTCAACCCAGCTTATTAACAAATATATTAACTACTTAAAATAATGATGAATGTCGCACAAAAATGTTCATGGTATAATTCTCACTTTCAGTAATGCAGATTCAATGGAAGACTGGATACCTGTGTTTGGGGAAATAGCCAGGTGATTCTCTCTGGGTTAGCTGGCCCCAGTGTGAATCTGCCTTCCAGGGGATAGTGCATTCCTCATAAAGGAGGGTGCAAACGTCAGACACTTAATGTCCACATCGTGATTACAGCAGTGCCCGGTTGTTCTGAGCAGTTAAATGCATTAACACAATACATGTTAGTTTATTGTTTTTTGTTTTGTTTTGTTTTAGTTTATTGTTTTTTTAGAATGTTATATTTATTGTCAATACTGTTATTCCTCAACGACTTAAAGTTACTCTCATTTACTAAGAAAAATGTGGAGTGAAAAATTATCAGAAACCCTGAATGAGTAATCAGAGAAAAGGGGAAGAGAAGTAGGGAGATTCGTGCGTAGACTGTCTGGACAGGGTTGAAAACCCACAGAGGTAACCTAGTTCTGGAATAGCAGCTCTGAGTAGTTCATCTTTTGGAGGACTGCCTTGAAGTTCTCTAGCTGTATCCTTAGTGTTGGGAAATTAAATAGGAACTCTTCTTATGGGCAGTTCGGGAAAAGAAGGAAAAAATAAAACAAATTTCATCTGTGAGGAGGCTTGGCCATCCATCAGACTTTTCACAAAAGTCTTCCTTAACCTTAAGTGAAAGCTTGCTTCTGCCAAAGTGAAGACATGATCTCCAGGGCTATGGTTCTGGTGCTACAGTTGGAGTACCTCAGGGCACTAGTGGAGATGTGAGACAGGAGACAGGAGTGGGTTTGCTAATAGGTCTGAAGTTGTAGGGCTGAGGGAACCATGAGAGCAGTAGCAGGACAGAGGAGGGGCATCAGGCTGCCAGGCTAGGCTCACCCGAGCCAGAGCAGGCTGCACCCTCGTGTACATAGGAGACCGCCACCTTGTCCTTCTCCTTGGTTGCTGGATTTGGTAGAGAGAATGAGTGTTCTGCCCTTTGATTTGTTTTGTTTTACTTAAGAGAAAAAGGATATTTGTGATTTCTACATGTTAAAAATAGACATTTCCAGAAGGTAAATGCTGAAAATTACTTCCATTTTAACATCCTGCCTTGACTGTAGTCTAAGTTTCCATTTAGATGTTTTGAGCATGTCATCTCATCAGACTGACCAATAAAATGGGCAGCAAGCCATGTTATGGGCTGAGGGCCCAAAATCAAACTGGCTATCATATTTGAATTACTTTCTTTATTTTTCTTAAATAAGTTTTGTATTTTAGAATAGTTTTAGATTTGCAGAAAAGTTGAAAAGATAGTACAGAGTTCCCATAGACCCCACACCCAGTTCTCCCTCTTATTAACATTTTACATTCTTTTGGTTCCTTTGTCTCAATTAGTGAACCATGTTAATGCATTATTTCAATAGTAATAGTGAAGTCCATATTTCATTCATGGTTTCTTAGCTTTCCTTCAGTTTTCTTAGTTTTTAACTGATATCCTTTTTCTGTTCCAGGATACCACTTTACAGTTAGTCATCAAATACCTCTTGGCAGTGACAGTGTTGCGTTGCTTTTTTATCCTATGAGAATGATCCTATTTAGGATGAAAGTACACCAAAGAGAGACTTAGTAATTGCTTCATGACTCCAGGCAGAGAGAATTTGTCTGATTTATCACTGCATAGCATAGTGCCTATCATGTAATAGGTGCTCAGTATTTTGAACATCTCATTATTAGATTACTGGATGCCTCAAAAACAGATGGATAAATTATGTTATTGTCTTACATGTAAGTTAAATTTTAAAGATAGATAAAAAATATTAAAGTTAGATAATTTAATGCCACAGTTTCCTGTTTTCCTGAGATCATTGTTTATTTTTCTTATTTTCCCTACTTTTATCAAAGAAATACTCAGCCGATCATTATACACCTTTCCCTTCTGACCTGGCTTTCCTCTCAGAGCAAGTAGCTGCAGCCTGTGGATTTCAGGGTTTCCGAGCTGAAGCAGGTATCCTGAATTACTACCGATTGGACTCTACACTGGGAATCCACGTAGACAGATCTGAACTAGATCACTCCAAACCCCTGCTGTCTTTCAGGTAAGCTGGTTTGAGATTACTTTCTATTACTTCATACCTTTTTCTAAACCATTTCTAGCTAAGATAAATAAAAACAGAGACTTTAAGAAATGGTTGGACTCTATAGTCTTTACTTCTGGGTGTCTTAGCAATGATATCATAAGTAAAATTAGCCTTGTCCTGAAGAGTAGTAACCAAATTACAGTTAATATTTCTGTTTGGGCAGCCCGGGTGGCTCAGCGGTTTAGCACCGCCTTCGGCCCGGGGCGTGATCCTGTAGACCCGGGATCGAGTCCCACGTCGGGCTCCCTGCATGGAGCCTGCTTCTCCCTCTGCCTGTGTCTCTACCTCTCTCTCTCGCTGTGTGTCTCTAATAAATAAATAAAATCTTAAAAAAATAATAATAATAATAATATTTGTTTAAAATGCATGGAATCTGCCTTTTGTGTGTGTGTGTGTGTGGTTTTTTTTAAGATTTTTATTTATTTATTCACGAGAGACACAGAGAGGCAAAGACACAGGCAGAGGGAGAAGCAGGTTGCATGCAGGGAGCCTGACGCAGGACTCGATCCCGAATCTCTAGGATCATGCTCTGGGCCGAAGGCAGATGTGTAACCACTGAGCCACCCAGGTATCCGTGCCTTTTGTATTGAGAGGTATCGTCAGTGTCTGTGGAATAGGCAAGTGGAAGGCTGTAAGGTGAAGTGAAGCAACCTTTTTTGGAATAGGGAAGAGTAAAGCAGAGAAGCCTGAGTAATGTACTCTCCTTGTCTCCCTAAACATAAGTTTAAATTGGGCAAAGTGCTGTGCTTGTATCACACAAAGAAAGTGCCTGAACAGTCTTTTATTAATTGCCTTATCTTTAAAGTGAGCAGGCATGGTATAGGAAAGGACTCAAATAATTCATTGGAAGGCTTAAATCTTAAAGATTCATCTTACAAAACTTATATGGGTAATAGTAAAACTAAATTTTTAATCTGCTTATTTAACTGCTTCAGGGGGATCCCTGGGTGGCGCAGTGGTTTGGCGCCTGCCTTTGGCCCAGGACGCGATCCTGGAGACCCGGGATCGAATCCCACATCGGGCTCCCGGTGCATGGAGCCTGCTTCTCCCTCTGCCTATGTCTCTACCCCTGTCTCTCTCTCTCTCTCTCTTTCTCTGTGACTATCATAAATAAATAAAAATTTAAAAAAAAATTTTTTTAACTGCTTCAGATTTTATTTTGTAGCAGTCCTGTGGTCTTTGAGCAGTTTGAGCAGCAGATCATGGGTTGTTCACTTATAGACACGAGCCAGAAGAGAAGGGTCTGAGCACAGTTTTAAAAAGAGGATGCCTGGGTGGCTCAGTGGCTTGGCGCCTGCCTTTGGCCCAGGGCGCGATCCTGGAGTCCCGGGATCGAGTCCCACATCGGGCTCCCTGCATGGAGCCTGCTTCTCCCTCCTCCTGTGTCTCTGCCTCTCTCTTTCTCTCTCTATATCTATCATGAATAAATAAATAAGTAAATCTTTTAAAAAAAAAAAAGGATGTGAGAGCAGTAAGTGCCAAGCTGAAATGAGAAAAGAAGGCAGTTGGCAGTAACTTTCCAAGCCATGGTTAGTAAAGGAACTGACTCTTGTGTATTGTTGTACTTATTTTATTTTAGCTTTGGACAGTCTGCCATCTTCCTCCTGGGCGGCCTCAAAAGAGACGAAGCTCCCACAGCCATGTTTATGCACAGTGGTGACATCATGGTAATGTCAGGTTTCAGTCGCCTGTTGAACCATGCAGTCCCAAGAGTCCTTCCAAGTCCTCAGGGGGAAAGCCTGCCATGCTGCCTGGAGACGCCTCTGCCGGCCGTTCTCCCCAGAGACTCCGTGGTACAACCCTGCTCTGAGGAGGACTGGCAAGTGTGCACCCGCTACTTGAAAACTGCTCGTGTTAACATGACTGTCCGACAGGTACTGGCCGCAGACCAGGACTTCCCTTCAGAACCCGTGGAGGAGAATCAGAGAGACCTCACCCTGGAAGGATTCTGCCACCTGGACGATGACAGTAGCCAAGTAAAACGAATGAAGCTCGACCCTGACAGCTGAGACTTGGAGAGCTGGTTCCTTTACTCAGGCAGGTCTTACGGTGAACGACCACGCTTTCTTATATTGCCATAGACTTTAGCACCAAGACAAGCCAAAAACAGACAGGGAGCAACTCATCACTGATCACAGTGTTGCCTTGGAACGCATCCTGAAGAGTAAAGCAGTTGGCCACTTTGCTCAGAGACATGTTTGACATGGTCCAGTCCGGTTTGATGTTGCCACTAATGTATGGGATAAGTCCAAGGAGTTCTGACCTTCCAGAACAGTCTTCCCAACCTCTGCTCTTACCTGTGAGGGAAATAGAAGTGAGTTTCCATGTTATTGGAGCCTTAAATACCTCAGATTTTATAAGTGGGAAACTTGACACCCCTCCAACTACCCCATCTAGTGATTTGTGGTAAAATCGTGGTTCCAAGAACCAGCCATTAATCTCACCCTCATTCTTCCAGCCATCATCAAAGTCTGATCTTCTGTCTTCTCTGGCCTTCACAGAAGAATCCTATATATATTAAGACAACGGAACTAAAAACCTCATCTCCTAAGAAAGAAATTAATCACAGCTATCTCTCTTGCCTAAAAGATAAAATATATATAAGCCCAAGGAAAGAGGGGCAGTAGTTTCTTCAGATTTCTTTTAGGTCTAAACTCTTCCTGTTGGCTTTTTAATGCAATTTTAATTGTTGGATGAAAAAAGCCCCAAGGGTGTTCGGTAACTGTTTTCTCCATGAATAAACTTTCTCTATCTTAAATTAAAGATCTGTATCAATCTTTGAGGGTTAGCAAATCTGGGATTAGTTTTTACTTGCTGCGTTGTTGCTGCTGTTGAAGCCCTCCAGCTGCTTCTGCCCTGCATCATCCTGCTCTGCCCTAAGTATTCTCTGTGACTGTCTCACAGAAGAGAAAATTCTTTGATATTCCAGTCACTGCTGTCTTTTGTGATCGTGGACAGCTTGGAAACTGCATGAAGTACCAAGTTTTAATCTTCATACCCCTACCAGCTTAACTCACCATACCCCTAGCTGAGCTGCTTTACATTTCTCTGGGCCTCAGTTTCCTCATCCATGACATGAAGATAGTATTAACTACCATCTTCCTAGAAGGATATTAATATTTTAAATGTAATAGGAATTTAGAGCTCCTTTATAACAAAGTGTCAAGCTTTTATTACTACATAGGGCCTTTTGTTTGTGTGGACGACTGGCTGAAAGCCACTTGGATACCTGCTGCTTGAGACAAGACTTGCCAAATCTGCATTTCTCTGTCTTGCCTTTTTTCTTCTTAGGAATATTGCATATTGAGTTCATATTTTGATACTTGTTTTTTTTTTTTTTTTTGGTACTTTTTTTTTTTTTTAAGAAACGGAAATTAATAGATTCGTCCCTTACCTGTAAATAGCTAGGTTCAAAACTTAGTTCCGTGATGGGAAAATTTTATATAATTAAAATTACCATTGGAAAAAATCCCTTAAATTCTCCATAGTATATATTGTATGTGACCCATTGGAAACCCACATATTGTCACTTAGCAAATCCAGTAGGTCAACCTATCCTTCAGCATTAGAATAGTTTTCTCTTTAGTCAATTAGGTATCAGATAAAGGTGCTGACTTGTGTTTAGAAAACACTGTGGTACAAAAAGTACTTACTTAAACTGTAAACTAACACTTCATGAAGTGAGATATATGTGCTGTGAGAAGCATGTAGAGACAGGCCAGCCAAGAGAAGAGCAGATTCCGGTCTCCCAGCCCACACTCCCTCTAGGGATGTGCCGATTGAGTGGGATGGTGAGAAAAATTGTTTACATCATCAAATTCTCTGTCTCCCTCATTTTTATTTATGTTTATTTTTGGAACATGTAGTTGAAGATCTATAATGCAACTCTACTTTCACAGCAGAAGATTATGGAATTGTGGAGAAAGGAAAACCGGGGATTTTTTTTTTCTACCTTTTACATGAGGATGGTCCCTCTAGGGTTTTAGTTGTCTACCAGACATTTTCTAACTCAAGAAGCAGCAAATGCTGACTGACCTCCTGTTTTTGTATTGCCCACAGACTAAGAATAGTGTTAACGTTCCCAAGTGGCTGGGGAGAAGACATCAAAAGGAGAATGGTATTTTATGACACATGAAAATGAGAAGAAATCCAGATTTCTGTGTCTGTAGTAAATAAAGTCTTATCAGAACACAGTCACAGTCATTTAGAGATGCCCTGTGGTTGCTTCCTCATGCTAGCATGACCATTAAAGTGGATGCAGGGGAGACCATAGAGCCTAGGTGATCTGGCCCTGCACAGAAGGTGTTTATGGGATGCTCAGAAAGGAAACTAGACACCTAAGTAGGAACCTGAAACCAGAGGAAGGGGCCAAGGGGAAGATCTTTTTTTTCCTCCATTATTTTGTGCCAAAAATGCCCAAGTAGATATTCAGTACGATGTAGGATATATGCAGTATGAAGAGTAGAGTCACAGTGTTAGACATGGAGCAAACAATACTCAGATGACACCCTGCCAGGAGGAATGTAATTGCAGTCCTAAATTCTGTCCCCTTGTCCTCTCAGAAGTGATATGGTTTAATGATAAACTAGATGGTCATCTCCATTTTGTTTTAAAGTGTTTATCATCTGACCCAATGTCACTTAGAGGAGTTGAGTCTAAAGAAGTCATTAGAGCTGTCCATAAGATTTTTGTGTAAGAATGTAATAGTGAAAGTCCAAAATAAGCTCAATATCCAGCAACAGGGAATTGGTTGATTAAGTTCATGTATTTATTTATTCGAGAAGTGATTATTGAGCACTGTTCTTTATCAAGAGGCACTGTTCTCTCGCTCTCTTTTTTTTTTTTTATTTTTATTAGAAACAGAGAGAGAGAGAGAGACAGGCAGAGGGAGAAGCAGGCTCCATGCAGGGAGCCCGACATGGAACTCTGTCCCGGGTCCCCAGGATCACGCCCTGGGCTGAAGGCAGCGATAAACCGCTAAGCCACCGGGGCTGCCCAAGAGGCACTGTTCTTTGACCACAAAGTACTTGCCTTTCTGGTTCTATCCTAGTGAGTGTGACATCACCATACAATGGAAATCTGTAGCCATTTAAAGTTCTGTTTTGGAAGAATAGAGATTTGAGAAAATACTCCTACTATATCTAATGAGAAAATTCTCTTACAAAACCATGTATAATTTTGTATGTGTTTTTTTAAAAACTAAAAGGATAGGCATATACCAAAATGTGAATGATGGTGCGATTGTAGTTGATGTTTATTTTGTTCTTTTTCTGTATTTCTGATCTTTTTTTTTTTTCCACATTGAAAATCTTTTGAAATCTCTCTTTTTTAAAGAGTAAATGTTTGTGGGATTTTTGGTTTTTTTGTTTTGTTTTGTTTTGTTTTGTTTTTCTTTAAGAAACACTATGACCTGGAACGTCTGGGTGGCTCAGCAGTTGAGCATCTGCCTCCTTCGGCTCAGGGCGTGATCCCAGGGTCTGGGGTCAAGCCCCGCATCAGTTTCTTGCCTGGAGCCTGCTTCTCCCTCTGCCTGTGTCTCTGCCTCTCTTTCTTGTTTCTCATGAATAAATAAATTTTTAAAAATAAAAATAATAAATTAAAAAACATTCTGACCTGGTAATTCTACCTCTACCTGAAATTTGTGAGTCTCCAAATCTAGAAACATCAACATAGTCTAACAAAAGAAGCTTGTTTGAGGGAAAGTTTTATGTAATAAAATATTTTGTGGCCACTATCAATCATGTAGAGACATATTAAGTACATGGAGAAAATGCTTAATATGTTAACTGAGAAAAACAGCTTAAAAATAGTAGGCTTAGCCTTTTGCCAGGGTTTTTTGTGTGCACAGAGTAGCAGCACAGAAAAGGCTAGAGGGTTCTGGTATTTTTGTATCTCCTAAGTGCTCTGTAGCTAGCATAACTGCTCTTTTGAAGAAGGTCTTTGTGATCCTCTTTGAAAGGGGGCAGCTCTGGTATGCACAGGGCTCATCAGCAGTAGCTTTGCCAAGGCTCCGTTCACCTCTGCAAGTATGTGCATCATCACTTCCAGTCCAGTCTGGGCTATTTCAGTCTTTCTGATCTTTAAAATATGGCTGGTCAAGTCAGCAGAGCATGGGGCTCCAGATCCCAGGGTCATGAGGTCAAGCTGGGCATAGAACTTTAAAAAACAAATGTCTGGCTAAGGTGGAGCCTCTGGTGACTCTTTGCTTATTACATCAGTAGAGCCCCTTGCCTGTTTCCAGCACCCTCCATCAGGTTTTTCCTAGAAGGACCCCAAGCCTTCAGTGAGACAGCTTTGTTGCTGAACAAGACCAATTCAGCAAGAGTTGGCTTGCCAGGTTCTAATTTTCCCAATTCCTTTTCACTAAGATAAGCTAGTCTTATCCCTTTTCTCTTTTCCCTTAATCTAAAAGGTTGGTTTATTAGAGTAGGAAAAAAATTATACTCACACCTTCGGTGAATTCTACTAAGGCAAATTAGAACGGTAATGAGGCGGAAAGAAGCCGAATGATTATTGATCTCAGCATGGCTCAGGGGCCTGAGGGCTGGGCAGGAAAGACACCCCGCCCCTTCTCTCCTTTTTCAAAGGTTAGAGTGGGAAAAAAAGGCGATGCAAATCCAGTGGCTCAGCCTGGGGAGTACATTTTGATTAACATTCCTTTTGATCAACTGTCCTATCCAAATGTGAACCCTCATGGAGATGAGTTTATTGGCCTTCATTAGTTTTATTGGTAAAAAAAAGATTTCTTAATAAGATGGTATAGTAGATGGAAAGTGAAATAGAGGTGTGATCAGGAAAGCTAAATTTTAGTAATGGTTCCCACACTGAACTGTGTGACCTTGAATAAATTACCCAACTGAACCCCAGTTTTCTCCTCTATAAAGAGATTTGACCAAGTAATCCTGGGTTACCTGCCAGCTCAGCAATGCTGTAATTTTTTTTTTTTTTTAAGATTTTATTTATTTGAGAGAGAGAGAGAGAGCATGAAAGGGAGGAGAGGGAGAAGCAGGCTCCCTGCTGAGGAGGGAGTCCAGTGCAGGGCTCCATCCCAGGACCTGGGATCATGACCTGAGCCGAAGGCAGAAGCTTAACAGACTGAACCACCCAGGCGCCCTACTGTATTTCTAAAATGAGAAATTAACCTCAGAGTTTGGATAAACAGCAAGCAAAACTGCCCCCAAGACAAGATTTTTGTTAAGGAAATTATGCATTAACCAGAGGAAAGGACAGGAAAACTGGAACTTCTCAAGGAGATAATTCAAGTAGCCAATAAACATGTGGAAAGAAGCTAACCTTGCTAAAAGATAGGGAAATGCAAATTAAAGCAGGAGATGTAACTGTCCACGTGGCAAAATCAAGATTATAATCTCCTGACTCCTCACTCACCAATTTCTATTCCCAAATAACTGTTGGCTCTACCTTCATAGTATCCTGAATCTAACCACTTTTCTTCACCTCACTGCTACTGCCCTGCCCAAGGCTCTCTCAACTCAAGTGGATTATTGTGGCAACCTCCCAACTGACTCCTATGCTCGCGCTCGCCCCTGACTCCATAGTTTACTCCTAACAGAGCAGCCAGGGTGAGGCCATTGCACCAAAGTAGATCATATCACTCTTGTGCTCAAAACTTTCTAATCTGGGGCGCCTGGGTGGCTCAGTGGTTGAGTGTATGCCTTTGGCTCAGGGTGTGATGCCGGGGTCCTGGGATCCAGTCCCACATTGGGCTCCCAATGTGGGAGGGACCCCACTTTTCCCTCTGCCTATGTCTCTGTGTCTCTCATGAATAAATAAAATCTTAAAAAAAAAAATTTCTAATCTCACTCCATTGCCTGCAAATCCCTACCCATCCTGGCCCCCATTTCCTCTTGATCTTCTCATCCACTCTCTTCAGGTCACACTGACCTCCTTTCTGCACCTTTAGACAGACCTAGACTTAGCACATCCTTGCTCTGAGCCTTGGTCATGGGCTTCTCCCTTTGCAGAAAATTCACTCTCCTTTCCTTCAAAGGCTCAGATATCACCCTGGGGATGCCTTCTCAGCTATTCAAAATCTCAACACCAAAGGCATTCCTGATTTTCTTTACCGTACTGTTTTGTTCTAACATTTATGATATAACATTCTATATAATTTACTAAGAAAGGAAATCATACTTTTTAAGAAAATCTGACATGATAAAAAAATTACTTCCCTCCTTACTACTGTAAGGGCCACAAGGCAGAGATGTGCCCTAATTTTCTGGGACAGTGCCTGGCCCATAATAATTACTCATTATATATTTGTAGAATGGATGGATGGATGTGGTCAATGGTACATGTGAAATGGGCACTTTACACTATAGTGAGAATGTAAATTGATCAAGTCATTATCAGTGTTTAGCGAAACTTTTTTTTTTAATTTTTTTTTTTTTTTTTTTTTTATTTATGATAGTCACACAGAGAGAGAGGGAGAGGCAGAGACACAGGCAGAGGGAGAAGCAGGCTCCATGCACCGGAAGCCCGACGTGGGATTCGATCCCGGGTCTCCAGGATCACGCCCTGGGCCAAAGGCAGGCGCTAAACCGCTGCGCCACCCAGGGATCCCTGTTTAGCGAAACTTTGACCTGGCAATTCTACTTCCAGGTATCTTCCCAATAGAAATGCCTATGCAGGGAGGTGCCTGGGTGGTGCTATCCGTTAAACATCTAACCTTTGGTTTTGGCTCAGGTCATGATCTCAGGGTCATGGGATCGAGCCCCAAGTTGGGCTCCCTGTTCAGCAAAGAGTCTGCCTGAGACTCTTTCTCTCTCTCCCTCTGCACCTCCCTGCCACACTTGTGATCGTTCACTCACTGTCTCTCTCTCAAATAAATTTTTAAAAAAGAAAAAAAGAAATGCCTATGCAGGGACACAATGGTATGTGTAAAAAGATGTTCATTACAGTGTTGTTCATCACAGAGGCAGGACAAGGTGTGTAGCCATAACAGACAACTGGAGATTAGGATAGACAAAACCATGACAGAGGCTGCTTCTCTAGCTGGCCCAAGGAGAACCCAACCCAGGAATCACAACTAAAGCCTTGGCGGGAGCAGCTAAAACTGGCTTCCTGCTTCATTGCTTGACGCAATACCAGATCTTATCTATAAAGTTATCTCCGGAGTCTGGGAAAAGACGAATTTCCTCTGGTTCTTATTACTGAACGATTCTTTCTAGGGTCTGCTATGGATAACTTTGAGTTGAGGGACCCAACTCAAATGTTAGTAGGAAAAGAGTTCACTGAGTAATGGCTCCTATATACTTTGGGATATTAAGACTACCCCCTTCACAAGAATGGGTGATAGAAAAGGACTCTAAGATACATGGTTATTTGAAAAATAAGAAATTGTGAAATTGTACATACAGTAAAAACCAAGGTATAAAGCTATTATGTATATGTAAATGTACATATAAAGAGTACTTTGTAAAAACTAAGACTATTATCTGCATATGCACTTACTGGTTGGTAGATACATAGCAGGAAAGATACATCCACATGTAATAGTGGGAAGGAGAGTGGAAAGCAGTAGGATTCTTTGTATGCTAAGAGCATATGTATGCATTACCTATATAAATCCTTTAAGTTATGCATAGCAGACCCTAGAAAGAATCGTTCAGTAATAAGAACCAGAGGAAATTCGTCTTTTCCCAGACTCCGGAGATAACTTTATAGATAAGATCTGGTATTGCGTCAAGCAATGAAGCAGGAAGCCAGTTTTAGCTGCCCCCGCCAAGGCTTTAGTTGTGATTCCTGGGTTGGGTTCTCCTTGGGCCAGCTAGAGAAGCAGCCTCTGTCATGGTTTTGTCTATCCTAATCTCCAGTTGTCTGTTATGGCTACACACCTTGTCCTGCCTCTGTGATGAAAATACCAGCTGGCTTTGGTTAAGGCAATGAGCAGTCAACACAGTCAACACTGAGCTGCTTTGTGAGGGCCACAGCTCTCTCCCCTGGAGAGGATGACCATATTCTCGGACCACAGCTGGGCAGATAGTGTCAGTGGTGTATTATTTCTGTTAGCTCCATGATGAGAACAAGATAGAGGAGAGGTAAAATCTGCCAATTTGGACACGCTGGTGGGTGCATGTACTTGTACATTGCCTGGGTGCCTTGTGTGTTCCCTTTTGTTAACACGTCAATGGTCCTGTCCCCAAAGTGGGATTAGGCCTACCAGTGTCCCCCCACCAATGGCTGGCTACTTTCCTTGCTCCTGACACCTCCTGAGAGCCCCCAAATACAGGCCCTGTAGAGGCCTTTGCTTCTTCATCTTTAAGAGGTGCTCAGCCCAAAGGTTCCTATCTCAACAGCTGGAAAAGAGTGAACAAACCACCTCTCTTGGGTTTCTGGCTGTGGAATATTTTTCTCTTATTTCTGAAGAGAGTCATGCCATGTCTGTGTCATTAACCAACTACATCTGCTTTTGGAGGGGTCACACGGTGGGAGAATCACCTACAGAAGTAAAAGAAACATCAGCGTTGATGCTGGTGGCCAGGCACCAACCCTTTCGTTTATTCATCCAGCAACTATTTATTGAGCATCTGTGAAGCATGAGTCACTGTGTGATGTGAATGTGACAGGCATCACATTTCTGCCCTCAGGTCCCAGAGTGAGTGGCCAAAACACCCACATAAGCAGGCATCACCATAAAGTATGCCATGATGGGCTGAATAAGGTGCAGTGGGAGAGGCACTTAATGCAGAGGTGGTAGGGAAAGGCTCCCTGTAGGAAGTAACATAAAAGCCAACAAAGAATCAGCTAGAGTTAGCTTCACTACCCTCCTCTTTGGCTAAAGGCCATTTATTATCTCTTTGGTTTCATCTGGAAACTTTTGAGGATTTTTTCCAAACCCTGATAGTGGATCCTGTACAACTCACATTGAGAGATTTGTTTATTTTGTTCATAGCCTTTAGCAATGTCTGCTGTTACATATATATCCTTTGTTCACTCTATGATCTGTGTCCTCCAAAGAAAAGCTCCTTCAGGGCAGGCTTTTTTCCTGTCATATTCACTGACATTTCCCTGACACCTAGAATACTGCCTGGTAAATAGTAGCTGCTCAATAAAATATCATTGATGATTGAAGAAAATTTTCTTGGTCATATTTTTTTTCAAGATTTATTTATTTTAGAGAGAGAGAGAGCACAAGCAGGGAGAGGAGCAGAGGGAGAAAATCTTCAAGCAGACTCCCCGCAGAGCATGGAGCCCAACACAGCCCATGAGATCACAACCTGAGCCAAAACCAAGAGTTGGAGCCTCACCAACTGAGCCACCCAGGCTCCCCTTTGTCATACTCTTCATGTGACATTGTGTATCATGAAGGTTCTTTGCAAATAATTGGCTGCAGAAAGGTAGCAGCCACATTTTGCGTGTATATACATATATATATATACATATATATAAAACATACTCCTTTGCATATATATACATATAGGTGTGTGTATATATATTTGCAAAGGTATATATATATGCAAAAGAACCTTTTTTAAAGAGAGTGGCTCCTTATCCTGAGTAGAAACGTGGCTAGAAAAGTGCTTCCAGAATCATCAGCCAAGCTCTACCCAAGTACTCCTGATGCCTTAATCAGGGATCAGTCCGCTCTAAGACACAAACCCATCAGATGACAAAAAGCAAGTAAAGGCAGGAAGTGCACCCCGCCTCCCTGAGAACTGGAATCAGGAAAGACATCAGGACCACAGCAACTGCCGTATTTCCCTCCTCCACCTCTCCCGCCCTCGGCCTCCCAGGATCTTGGCTGCCCTCTGCCTGTCTGCTTCTGTTTGCAGCCCCTCTGTGCTGACTTTACTAACACAGGGCTGCCCCCAAGTGGCACCTTCAGTCCCTGCCCCTCCAGGTTGGTTGCATATTAACCCAAATCCAAGGTGCTGGAAGAGAATCAGCTTGCTATTCTTTGGGTCGGTTGCCTACCCCAGTCCAGTCCGCTGTGGCCAAGGGAGGCACAGATACTTTCCCCTTCAAAGGGAAGACAATGGACGGAAGGCAAGGAAATGACTAGTAGAAGAAATGATTGGTATCTCTACTGACGTTCATTGTGCAATTTGCCTTCTAGAATGAAGTGCTGGAGAATGTTGAGCCCTGATCACTGGACCAGGAAATAATAGAAGTGGGGTGTGTCCATGGCTCCCCCCAACCTCCTTCGCCAGAGGCTACTCCCAGGCCCTCCCCCAGACAAAATTCATTAGTGCCCCATCCACCTCTCCCCCTTCCCCTTATCACCTCTGGCGCTTTGGAGATGAGGGTGAGGCATCTGGCGCCCCCACAGTCCCATGGCTTTGGAGACCAGAGGCAATTGAGGTGCTTTCAGCCAGAAAAACATAATTTAAGGGCTTTGGCATCTGGCTGGGAGCAGAGAGCTGTGTTGCCATGGCAATGCCTCGCTTCATTTAACAGCAGCATATCCCCGAGTTTGGTCACATCCACACTCAGGCACATGGGGCGCCCCGTCACCAGCCCCCGCGACTTGCACACACATTCCTCTGGCAGCCCTCCCTCTCTGCAGGCCCCCTCCCGCTCTGGACACCCACACTCACCCTTCCTTTCCTGCAGCACCTGAGCCAATCACGCAGGTCCGAAAGCACCCCCGGACAGGAGAGAGGGAATGCGGGGCGCCAGAGCCTGCTGGGGTCCATATGCTCCCGACGTCCCAAGCACACAGCCCCATCTCCATGGCCTTTATAAATCTCCTTGGTGGGATCCCTGGGTGGCGCAGCGGTTTGGCACCTGCCTTTGGCCCAGGGCACGATCCTGGAGACCCGGGATCAAATCCCACGTTGGGCTCCCTGCATGGAGCCTGCTTCTCCCTCTGCCTGTCTCTGCCTCTCTCTCTCTCTCTCTCTCTCTCTCTCTCTCTCTCTCTGTGTGTGTGTGTGACTATCATAAATAAATTTAAAAAAAAATTTTTTTAAATAAATAAATCTCCTTGGTGTGTCATGTCCAACCCATTAATCAGGCAGGGGACAGGGACGGGGAGAGGGAGGGAGGTGGCCCTGGGGCAGACGTGCTTCTCTGTTTTTTTGAGAGGAGAGGGGTTAGGCCAAAACCTGGCAGGTACCTAAGCACCCCCTGACATCCTGTCTCTGCCCACCCTTGCCTCCAGGTGGGGCACAGGGTGAGTCAGAGCAGGGAGACAGGAGGGCCCCAGGACGTTCACCGGATGCTCTTGTAGCAGCAAAAAATCAGAAACAGCGTCACCGTCCGTGAGCAAGGCCTAGGTACACGGACGGCAGTACCTCGCGCAACAACGCGCTCTGTCGAGGTCTAGGAGGCACCTAATCATCGGTCTCCCCGGGAGAATGTGTCGGTGTGTAAAGTGTCATCACACTCCTGTGTTTGGGGCCGTGTGGTTCTGGCATGGGGGCCCTTGCGGTGTGCCCCAACAGGGAAGGGGAAGCCCGGCAACCCCCGCCCAGAGCAGGAGATTCAAGACACCCAGAGCCCTACTCTCCTTCCTGACTCGGTGGGTGGGCTAGGTCGCTCCTGCGCTGGGCCCCCCTGAGCTCTGACCCGGCTGCAGTGATGGGTGACAGCCACCACCCGGCCTCCTCAGCCTCAGTGGCCTCTCGCTGCGGCGAGCCACACAGGGAGCAGCACGCCGGCCACCGCCACGCTCCGGCCATCCAAGCAGGTCCAAGGGCGGCCCAGTTCGAGGGCCGAGGAAAGCACCCACCTCCTGATGACGGGAATGACAGAGTGACAGTGCCAACGGGCAGCTGTAGTGGGATGGGAAGAACTTGTCAACAAACAGCCACGGGCACCTCTCACCTTTTACTCGAAGATTCCAGACTCCGTGTTCCTGTGTGACTCAGGTAAACTGAAACATGCAAGAGGGCGAATCTGAGAGACCTATCCAAGGGCAATGAGGACTTTGTTGACACATAATTCGGTTGGAAGTCAAAGATGACCTCAAGGTTAGTGGCAAAGTTGTTTTGTGTTTTTTTTTTTAAGTAATCTCTATGCCCAGCATGGGGTTCAAACTCACGACCCCACAATCAAGAAGAGTCGCATACCCCACTGACGGAGCAGCCAAATGCCCCGCAAGTTTGTTTGTGTCTTGTTTTTTGTTGTTGTTTTTTAAACACAACTGTGAGAAAATGGAGCTTGGCATAGCCGAGCCCAGAGATGCGATGTGTTGACTAGTGAGAAGTGTGACCCTTGGGGCTCCTGGGTGGCTCAGCGGTTGAGCGTCTGCCTTTGGCCCGGGTCATGATCCTGAGGTCCTGGGATCGAGTCCCACATTGGGCTCCCTGCATGGAGCCTGCTTCTCCCTCTGCCTGTGTCTCTGCCTCTCTCTCTCTCTCTCTGTGTCTCTCATGAATAAATAAATAAATAAAATCTTAAAAAAAAAGTGTGACCCTTAGAGAAAGAGCAAAGGAAGGAAGTAGCAATATTCTTAGATTCCCGACACTAAGAAATAAATGTGATCAGACCCTGAAGTAGCTGTGCCTATGAAACAGTACGTATTATTACTGAGCTATGCAAAAGGATGATGGGATTTTCCATTCTCTCCTGGCTCTCTGCCACTGCTTGCTGGTCATTAAATGCTTTCCCAGAACCACATTCCCACCCAGTGAAAAAAAGTCATGATTCCACATGTATACAGTGTTCCTGCAGAGCTGGTTTGGTCCATCAACGATTTAACAGAACAGTACCACCAAAAGCTGGGGGAAAGAGGCCCGGATGACAAGAAAATCCTCCCTTTCAAAATGACAAGTTGGAAGCATCATGATTCCCTGTTATGTCCAGAGTGACAGACAAGCCCCCAAATTAACCAGGACATCCCAGGACATGATGGGGAGAGGCAGAAGAATGAAAGCAGTAGCCAGATTCCAAGGATGGCAGAGTCACCCCCCACCCCCCACCATGAGATGTTGACCCTGTGGGGAAGAAAGAGGTCACATGCATGGGAAAGGCCCAGAGACAGATGGAAGGGGAGGGTTTGGGGATCCCTGGGTGGCGCAGCGGTTTGGCGCCTGCCTTTGGCCCAGGGCGCGATCCTGGAGACCCGGGATCGAATCCCACATCGGGCTCCCGGTGCATGGAGCCTGCTTCTCCCTCTGCCTGTGTCTCTGCCTCTCTCTCTCTCTCTCTGTGTGACTATCATAAATAAATAAAAAATAAATAAAAAGGAAGGGGAGGGTTTGCCATGGGAGACTTCTTCCCCACTTTTGACAAGAAGGGAAGCATCTTTATCGAGACTTCTAGAACTCTCTTTGCCCCACTTCTCCTGCCCTGGTGGGGGACAGTATGAGCAGTGATTTACTGTCAATTTTTGCAAGAACATGTGGGCATCCTTGACTCAGACCCACACCTTGTCTCTCTCTTGGTCAAGTAGAAATTCTCCCCTTCATGCTTTTATTTCCCCTCTGGAACCTTCTGTGAAGGGAGGCTTGTCTCCACCAAGTGTTTCTTTGGACTGGGTGAGGAAGTCTGCCTAAATTCTCCATTCAGCATGAGCTGCCTCAGCTGGTCAAAGCCCGGCCTCTTGCCACTAATAAATAGGCGACACTTCACCTTTCACATTTGCTTTTGATTTATTTTTTGACATATAGGAAACCTAAGCAAGAAATAGGAGTGCTATTTTTTAGAGTCCTCTTGAAGCCTGTGGTGGTAACTTATTGCTTCATAACAAATCACCCTCAATGTAATGACAGAAAGTGATAAATATGTATTCTCTCACACTGTTGCTCAACTTAGCTAAGCAACTTGGCTACCCGAGTGTTCTCTTGACACAGCAGCTGTTTCTCCTGAGCGCAGGCTAAGTGATAAAGGGGAGAAAGTCACAGTGCCTTTAGGACTTAGTTCCCAAAGTAGCATGTCCACCCTCTCAAGTCACTGCTAGGCTGGCCCAGAGGGGGAATTAGGCCCCATTTCTTCTGGAGGGTGTCGGAGGACTTGTGGATCTTTCCAACCCCAGAACTCTCTACAAAGGAAAAGCAACCGGGCTCTCTCACATACGAAGCCAGTCAAGAGCCGGAGAAGGAGAAGTCATTCATTCAAACAGCTTTTATTGAAAACCCAGTAGCTGCTAGGCTCCTTGCCAAATGTTGTGTGTAAAGGCAGAAATAACACGAGATACTTTCACTCAAGATCTGGCTGAAAGAGGACACATCCTTGGGTTCCTCCTTTAACCACGTCCCTCCCCTAGAGGAGACTCATTCACTGGCCAAAAGAAAGTGCCTATACCTAGAGCCCTTCACCCCTTTCTAGACTGTGCCCTGATCACCCAAGACCCCAGAATTCTCTCCTCTAATGGCCCACGTCTCTCCCCGGGTCTACACAGGCCTCATCCTCAGGTGCACCCCGGGGCTAATGGTAGACTTATGGGCAAAGCTTGGTCATGTGGATGGGGTGTCCACATACTTGGGGTGGGCCAGAGCCAGGAATAGGAAAAGGGGGAGAATGAACTGGGAGGGAGATGAAAAGCCCAGTTAGTTGTTAGATGCATGGAAATCAAGATTCCCACGGCACATCCTGTCTTTTCTTCCAAACTTGCCAGTACCCTTGTCTGTGATATGGCAAGTCTACCTCAGCCCAGGTGAGGTGCTATTGTGAGTCGAGATCTGGCTGCCTCCGTGGCGCCCCTACTCTCCCACCAGGGACCTGCAAGCCCCTCAACAGCACTAGGTGTGACTAGGTGTGGTGCCACTACTGAGCCCAGGCCTCCCTCTAGTGACCAGTCTGGGGACAACAGCCAGAGGCTCCTGGCCTCTCTACAGAATGGACACTTCTTCCAGAACCTACTTTTCAGAACTTATATCAGTTTCTACTATTCTTTGCTTAATAAACCTCAAAAATACAACCAATGCTCTTCCGCCTCCTCACTCCACAGCCCCTGTGCCTTCAAAGGAAAGATAAAGCCCAAGGCCGTTAGCCTGGTTTACAAGGTCTTTCTCAAGTTTAGTCTCTCAAGAGCAGCCTCTCTCTCTGTCTCTGTCTCTCTGTCTCTGTCTCTCTCACACACACATAGACACACACACACAGCCACCATCTTCAACAACCCGCCATATATTTCCGTGTCTCATTTCTTTTGCTGGCAATAGATTGCCCACCTTTGTCCATCAAACAAACACTTACTCCTTCATAAAGACCCCCTTTGTGCCTCTGCGGCTTCCTTGGCCCCCTGTGGGGGAATCCCTGGCCCTCACAGAGTTCCCCTGAGCATTTATGCACTGAACAATAGCTTACACTGAATATTTAATGCCAGGCCCTGTGCTAAGGGTTCCAGAGGCATTATCTCTCTAATCCTCACAATAACCCTAAAAACCAGGCACTATGACCATCCCTGTTTTACAGGTGAGGAAACTGAGAAGAGAGGGGTCAGGTCATGTGCCCCAGGTCATATAGACATAGACAGCAAGTGAAAGAGCCCTGTCATCACGAGTGCCCTCTCCACCTCCAAGCCACCTCCTCCACCGCAGCTCATAGATGGATGTCCTTGTTTCCTGCCTCTGAGCTCCTCTGAAGAGAGGCCTGTTCTCTTGTCTCTGCATCCCCAGCATGGACCCCAAAGACCTCAGTGCCTGGAAAGCATTCAAGTGATTACCTGAACCGAACTGCAGACAGGAAGGGTTGGCTTTGCCTGCTACACTTTTTCTCAGTAAATCTCCCACCTCAGGCTCAAAATCTTGTTCTGGACTCAGAGCCAGTCAGTCGAACATTCTAGACAAGTGAGGGCAGAAGCAGTGCACAGAGCTCGCAGCATAAAGATTCACTGAGGATAAGAAATAGTGCCTAACTTGGGGCTGGTTGCCAAAGCACTGATCCTTAATCCCCCCATCTCTCAATTAATTCGCCCCAGACAGGCCAGCACCCTTAGGGTTTGCCAAGACACACCCAGCCACTCCCAGAGGACTGCCTGCCGTCCTCCTTCTCCGCTCCTCCCTCTGTCCTTCCTCTGGCCTTCCTGCCTGCCTTCTCTACTCTGTGGTCTCTAATCCAGCAAACAGCATTAAATAGACACTTTTTCATCCACCTGCAGTATTCTAGCTACTGGCATCTGTTTCTTCTCTTCTTCAAAATGGAAATACAGGACTTTTTTTTCTTCCTGATTATGAAAGTAATAGTCCTGTTATATTAAAAAAAAAAAAAAGCACAAATATTTAAAGCAGAAAGTAAAAGTTGCCAGCCATCCCACTACAAGATAACCACTGTTTTCAATTTGGTTTATAGCATTCCACATTTGCGTGCGTGTGTGCGTGTGTTTTCATTTCACTTTAATCTGAATCATAAATGAAGAATTATCTCTCCCGGTAATTTTATTCCAGCAGTCCTAGGTTGAAATGATAATGCTGCTGTAAGGTCCTGGTCAAGAGCCCTCTAGATTCACTCTCAACAGAATTCTCTAACTTCCGCTGGAAAGGACTAAGAATAGGGGATACTGGAACCTTTCCTTTTTTTTTTTTTTTTTGGAACCTTTCATTTTAGAAGATTCCTGGGATCCTTATACCTGGTCATAAAAGGTCAAGGTATACAGTGGCCTTTACTGGGGCACCTGGGTGGCTCCAGTCAGTTGAGCAACTGATTCTTGATTTCAGCTCAGGTCATGATCTCAGGGTCCTGAGATTGAGCACTGGGTGGGGCTCCACGCTCAGTGGGGAGTCTTCTTGAGATTCTCTTTCTCTCCCTCTGCACCCACCCCTCCCCTTCTCTCTCTAAAATAAATACATTTTTAAAAATAAATAAATAAAGTGGCCTTTACCAAGCCAGGGGAAGCCTTCCTACACCACTTCCTCAGAGCAAGGCTCCTAACTTGCTCATATAACCAAAATGAAGGGAGGCCACTGGCATGATATTTCGCCTATAATAATGAAACATTGCTCTCAGGTAATTTGCTCTTCTCCCTGGGAGCCACGTGGAGGATGGCACAGTGCTGGAGGAGGGAGAGGGAAGGGGGTCACTTCAGCAGGCAGCAGGTTCACTCATTGCACAAGCATTGGCTGAGGAGCTAACACACAAGGTTCCCTCTCCATCCGTGGGAACCAGCCCTCTTCCCCTCAGAGAGGCGGAGACACCACCGAGAAAGCACACTGGCACTTTCTGGCAAAAGTAAGAAGCCAGACAGGGGTAAAGCAGAAATTATGCTCCACTGGACTGAATCACACAACCAAACTCACAAGAGATTGATGCATAAAGACCAGGAGAGCGGTTTAATTGTTTTCTAATGTGAAATAAAAGTTTTAAATGGATTGCTTGGCTTTTACAGGGCAATTACTTGTGTTTGATGATCAGCACCTTCTCTCCCTGTGGGCATGTGATCACATATGAAAGTAATCGGGATCCCTGGGTGGCGCAGTGGTTTGGCGCCTGCCTTTGGCCCAGGGCGCGATCCTGGAGACCCGGGATCGAATCCCACGTCGGGCTCCCGGTGCATGGAGCCTGCTTCTCCCTCTGCCTATGTCTCTGCCTCTCTCTCTCTCTCTCTCTGATGACTATCATAAATAAAATTAAAAAAAAAAAATTAAAAAAAAAAAGAAAGTAATCGCACACAAATAACACTAATGACAGGTATGGTTGCTCTTTGTCGCGTACTTGTACTATGAATACAGACAGTCCTGAGCGCGTTGTCTTCATCTTCTCATGTAAGTCTGTACGGCTATGTGGTGGACTACTTTATCCCCTCTTTGCCATAGGGTTCAGAGATTTAGGGTTTAGAGCAAATAAGTGGGGGACCCAGGATCCAAACCCCATTCTGCCTGCCTGCAGGACCCATGCTCTGAATTTGCCGCCTCTCTCCTGCTTCTCCAACCACCTGGGAAACCAGACTGCAATCTGGACTCCAAGCAAGGGGCATTTGGTGGAGACTCAAACACAGGGCAGGTGTAACTGGGCCTCTTTGCAGCCAGTCGCAACGCAATGATGCACCACAAAGAAAACACACATCCGACTCCCAGAGCCACCAATGCTGAGAGCCTGTTTTCCTAAAAGTTTTATGAAAAGGAGAGCAATGAGGTTCCACATCACAAAACTTTCTGAATTCCCTGTCTCAACATCTGTCTTTTCCCCTAGGTCCCTGCCGTCCAGGGACAAACCACATGCTTGTCCTCCTGGCTCTCTGCTCCATCTCACATTTCCCCTTTGGGGGAATCTGCTCTCCAGATTTCTCCTTCCCGCAAGATCTATACCTCAGTCACCTGCCTCAGGGATAGCAGAGTTACAGCCCCCAAACATAGCCTGCGAAGATGCCTATTTGGCCTATGCTGTATTTTACAATTTTGAATGCCAATATTTAAAACCAGCAGATTTCGCATAGAAATTTGATTTCCAACTTAAAGGAGGGGGAGAGTTTTCTCTATAGCAACAACTGGCTAGAGCTGAACAGTAGTTGTTTCTTTTAAAAGTACAGGCAGGGTCTCCACTTCATCGGTCTCCTCTCTTTCCACAGCCTGCTGACAATGTGTTGGAGTGTCAGTGCTCTTTCTTATCCTTTGGCCACCTAAGTTATCAGCCTGGCCCCTCCAGGTATTGGAATTTCCAAGACCTCTCTGTTTCTTTATTTGGATACCACAACATGATAACCACCGTACTTTGGAGTGCTCCTTAGGGTGAATTCTCCTGCCTATGTCTATGACTATATTTGAACGCCTTGTAAATGGCATACTGATTAGGAACACTGGTTCAGTAGTTCAGTACTGGTTCTTATTGAAAATTCCAGGCCTGGGCATGGCTGCTCAGGTGAAATTATCCAAGTGGATGCATCCCTAGAGCACATGCTCTCTGTACCCTACTGAATGCTGAGCAAAGGTCAGGTCAGGTGTATCTCCTAGAGACATACTTTTATCACAGGGCTAAGAATCAGTTGGGCAGTAAAAAGTGAATGCTTAACCCATCACATGGTGAGAGTGACAAAATGTAAATACTTTAATGCTTGGTTTCAGATGGATGCTTCTAGTCTCACTTTTATATTTCGGAGTAGTGATAAGCTCAGTGCTTAGTGAGTCTACTTTGAAACAAATTTTCTCATTTTTGTTTCTAGCTTGGAGTATCATGTAATTAGAGAACTCAAGATTGCCAGGTGAGTTCTTATCAATTCTAAGGATTTTTCTGTTATTCCAGATTTCTGCAGTGTTTTGCTGTGATAGATGGTATTGTTGCTGACAAGTATTCACTGCTTCCCCCTTGGATGGGATTATATTTCCTTGCCTTGTTGATCTCAGGCTTCACTATGTGATTTCTTTGGGCCAATAAAATGTGAGTGGAAGTAATGCCACTTCAGAAACAGAGCTCTAAAAGCTAGCAGATATTCACCATGGTTCTTTCTTCTCTTGGCCACGATGAAGATGGGCATGCACTGGAGGGAAGGCAACACAGTGCAGAACCTGTGCTTGCTGGACACTGAGCCTGAGTGAGAAATAAACCTTTGTTATGTGCTACTGAAATGTTGGGGTCATCTGTTATGGCAGCATAACCTAACCTATCCTGGGGCACCTGGGTGGCTCAGTTGGTTAAGCATCTGCCTTCAGCTCAGGTGCTGATCTCAGGGTCCTGGGAATTAAGCCCCTGCTCAGTGGGCTTTAAGTGGAAATTAAGCCCTGCTCTATCCCTCCCCACTGCTTGTGCTCTCTCTCTAATAAATAAATAAAATATTAAAAAAAAAAAAAAACTAACAGGGGGATCCCTGGGTGGCTCAGCGGTTTAGCGCCAGCCTTTGGCCCAGGGCGTGATCCTGGGGTCCCGGGATCGAGTCCTACATCGGGCTCCCGGCATGGAGCCTGCTTCTCCCTCCTCCTGTGTCTCTGCCTCTCTCTCTCTATCATAAATAAATCTTTTAAAAAAATAAAAAAAAAAAACAAACTAACATATCCTGACCAAGACATGTGTAAACAAACCAAAAAACACTAACTCTGATGCCGAAGCTGATAGCACAATAGATGGCAATAATCTCCATTTTTCTATTTATCAAAAATATATATTTTTTTCTCACTGAGAAGTAAACGCCATAAATTTAAACTTACAAAATAATTGTATTCTGGGATCCCTGGGTGGCTCAGCGGTTTGGCCCAGGGCCTGATCCTGGAGTCCAGGGATCAAGTCCCACGTCTGGCTCCCTGCATGGAGCCTACTTCTCCCTCTGCCTGTGTCTCTGCCTCTCTGTGTGTGTGTCTCTCATGGATAAATAAATAAAATATTTTAAAATAATAATTATTATATTCTAATATAATTTTATATGTCACATAAAAAAATATATATATAGTAACCCCTTTCTAACAGACATATTCTTTCTTAAGATATATCAATGGGTTATGGGTTTTTTTAAGCATTTTTTAAAGTTCACTTGTTTAAGTAATCTCTACATCCAGTAGGGCTCAAACTCAATGCCAAGATTAAAAGTCACATGCTCCTCCAACTGAGCCAGCCAGGTGCCCCATTAGATAAATGGTTTCGATCAGGCTACCATGTCAAGTTTTGCTAATCCTGAAGGCACTCTGTGTCCTTAAGGTAGTTGTGCATATCTTGGCTCAAATTCATTATGAGTGAAATAGTTTTAATTAATTGTAGTGACACGTATATTAAATACACACCAGCATATGATATAAGTAAATCCTTCCTTCTTTCCCCAACCCTCAGTACCACGTTACAGAAGTAATCATGTTAGGAGTTTCTTATCAGGGCTGACGTCATGGGTGAATGATCTCTGCAGTCACCCAGGCCCTCACGCTTAGAAGGACACTTACTCCTCTGCCATGGCCATCTTGACATTTTTCATAATTTTTTTAACAAGAGGCCTAACATTTCTATTTCTCCCTGGGCCTCCAAATTATGTCACTTGTCCTGCTTCCTACGTATCCTGCCAGAAACATTGTTAGGCATAAACAAGCATAGGTTTGCTCCTTTTTAAATACGGTGGCTCAAGGCTCCCCAACCAGGAGCAAGAGAATTTCTGTGAAGCTCTTTGGGCCAGTCCAAGCACCCAAATCTATCTTCCCTCTTCCCCTGCTCTGTGTCACAGTGGGACTGACTCCTACAGACTGCATTTCTCACATTTCCCAGGACTTTCTGAGTCAGCTGGCTTCCTGCTCAGTTTGACTAGAGACAGGAGACAAAAAGGCACAAGAGAGGGAAAAGCCAGGTATTTCCCCCTTCTCTGTCTGCCATGGGCAGCATCTTCAGCAGCTGCTGAACCTTTTCTGTGCCTCTGGCTCCTGCCAGTCAGGCCCACCACCGTTCTCTGAAACCAACTGAGCCCATCCCTGGGCTCTGTAACATCAACTCCATTCTTTACCTGTTATGGATGGAATGTTTGTGTCACCCCACCTCAAATTCTTATGTTAAAGCCCTAATCCTCAAGTGACTGTATTTACAGATAGGAGCCTTTAGGGAGGTAATTAAGGTTAGATGAGACCATCAGGATGATGGTCCAGATCTGATGGCATTAGTACCCTAATAAGAAGAGACACCAGATAGTTTGTTGTCCCTCTTTGCTCAAAAACAGAGAAGAGGTCATGGAAGCACAGGGTGAGGTGGCAACCCCCTACAAGCCAAGAGGAGAGGCCTCAGGATGAATTTTACCTTGCCGGCACCTTGATCTCAGACTTCCCAGGCCCCAGAACTCTAAGAAATAAATTCCTGTTGTTTAAGCCACCCAGTCTGTGGCGTTTCATTATGGCAACCTGAATAGCCTAAGACACCTTTTCAGCTTATGAGTGCTGGTAGCTTTCTGTTTTTGCTAATTCTGGGCTGTCTTATTGTCTCCCACAGGCTTCTCAGCTTTTCTCTCACCAGTTCTCTGCATCCCACTCCCCTCTATTTCAAGTGCTCATAGTGGTTCCCCTTCTCCCAATCAGACCCTGGATGATTCACTGGGTCTCAGGGGGCATTACATAGACTAGGATGTACCCAACTCCTGTCACTGGCCATACAGCATGCTACTTAAGTAATACACCATCGGGGTGCTGGGGTGGCTCAGTTGGCTGGGTGTCCCACTCTTGATTTCAGCTCAGGTCATTATCTTGGGGTCATAGGATCAAGCCCCGTGCTCAGTGGGGAGTCTGCTTCTTTTCCTCTTCCTCTGTCCATCCCTCTCCTTGCATACAGGCACTCTTTCTAAAATAAATAAATCTTTTAAAAAAGAAGAAGAAAAAATAAAAAATAAAAATAAAAAAGAAGAAATACACTATAAAATTAGGCTGATCTGTATTTGGATCCTGACCCCTTCCACTTCCTTGTTCAGTCTCCACAGTGGGATGTTAGTCTCACTAAGCCTTAGTTTCCTCATCTGCAAAATGGAGATAAAAAATATAAAGTCTTGGGCAGCTGGGTGGCTCAGTTGGTTAGATGCCTTCAGCTCAGGTCATGGTCCTGGGTCCTGGGCTCCCTGCTTAGCAAAAAACCTGCTTCTCCCTCTCCCTCTGCCCCTGCCCCTGCTTCGACATCTGTGTTCTCTCTCTCTCATTCAAACAAATAAATAAAATCTTTAAAAAAATACTAGTGTACCCTATAGAATAAGTAATGTTTGAAAGGTACTTAGCATAGTGCCTGGCACAGAAAATGTTCAATAAGTACTAGCTAATATATAGGAGGAAGGATAGAGCTTGGTGAGAAGATGACATTGTACACCATCATTACTAGAGTGTCCTTCCAACTCATGATGTGTAGACAGTCTTCAAACAGCACTGTAAGCCTCCTGTGTAGCATCCTAGGAACTGTTTATAAACCCTACAGTGCACAGAACAGAACACGGGAGAGTCACAGAAAGTCAGGTTGTCCCTGATATCATTATTACCTAGTTCAGGTTAGGCCTGCTCTCTTTCCTGTGCTGCCTATAGCTGGTTTTCTAGGCCTCTAATCAAAGGACCCCAATATCTGCAGTCCTCCCTCTCCTTACCACTCACTGTCACATATTCCACCCAGACCCCAGCATCTAAAGCTTTCTGAAGTAGTTGAAAACCTAAGGAACCACAGAATTCCATACCTGAAGTAAACAAACTTTCTTTGTAAAGGGCCAAATGGCAAATATTTCAGGCCACTTACAGTTTGTATACTAACTACTCAGTTCTGCCTTTGTAGTGCTGAAAGCAGCAGTAAGTGAATGGGCATGGCTGTGTGCCAATAAAACTTTATTTGTGGCCCCTGACAAGTGAGTTTCATATAATCACAAGTCACAAAATAATATTTTTGATTTTTTTATTCATATAAAACTGTAAAAAACATTCTTCAATCTCAAGATGTACAAAAACAGGCAATAAATAGATCTGGACTGCAGGCTATCATTTTCTCTTGGCTTCTATTCAAGTTCCTGTGGTTTTTTAGTTGTTGCCTTCTTTCTTTCCTTCCTTGCCATATGACACTGAGTAAGTCACTTAGCCTCTCTGGGCTTCAGTTCTCTTTTATTTTTAACTTTTTTTTTTTTTTTTTTTTTTGCTTTTTAAGATTTTATTTATTTATTCATGAGAGAGAGACACAGAGAGAGAGAGAGAGAGAGGCAGAGACAGAGGGAGAAGCAGGCTCCATGCACAAGCCGATGTGGGACTGGATCCCGGGTCTCCAGGATCAGGCCCTGGCTGAAGGCAGCGCTAAACTGCTGAGCCACCTGCGCTGCCCTAGTTCTCTCTCTCTTTTTTTTTTTTTAGTTAAATTTTTTACTTGCTTTTTTCAGTTAATTTAAGATATAATTGACATACAACACTGTATACGTTTAAGATGTACAGCATAATGACTTGACACTCATATTTTTCTAAGATTGCATTTATTTATTTGAGAGGGTGTGCAGAGAGAGAGAGAGCACATGAGTGGAGGGGATGCAGAGTGTCAATACAGAGCAGAGCAGGCTTCCCCCCTGAGCAGGGAGCCAGCCAACTGTGGAGCTCCATCCCAGGACCCCAGGATCAGGACCTGAGCTAAGGCAGAGGTTCAACAGACTGAGCCACCCAGGCATGCCTTGACATATGTATATTATGAGTTCAAGAGTCCCATGCTGTATGGACCTAAACAGCCAGGCACCGGATGAATGTTTTTGAAAACCAGCTCTTCACTGAAGATGGGGGCAGGAGAGCAACTATTGGTTTTGTTATAGTTGTTAATCTCTGTTATTTGTTTAGGCTTCCAGGTGAAATTTCATGTAAACAGGGGGATGCCTGGGTGGCTCAGAGGTTCAGCGCCTGCCTTTGGCCCAGGGCGTGATCCTGGGGTCCGGGACATCGCGTTCCCTGCATGGGGCCTGCTTCTCCCTCTGCCTGTGTCTCTGCCTGTGTGTGTGTGTGTGTGTGTGTGTGTGTGTGTGTGTCTCCATGAATAAATAAATAAAATCTTTAAAAAAAAATCTTGTAAACAAAAATACGAATTAATTTGGGAAATCACTAATTGGTCCATTGGTTCCAAACCTTTTCTCCAGCCTCCTCCGTCTACCAGCACAAAAACAATCCATCAGTAACAAGTCAGAGGGTGTAGCCAAAAAATGGTGTAAAGGTTACCCTTCTCGGGGAGCGCCCCCTTACTAGACAACCAACACATCTGCTTATTGTCTTGAGTCCTTTCTCCAGGTGACAAAGTCCCACGCACTTACTCATGAAGGAAATATTTTGCCCAGCACCTCCTATGTGCAGAGCACGCACGGGATGACCTGTAGTGAACCCAGCAGGAGCGATCCCTCCCCGTGGCCAGGCGGAAAGTGCGTGCCGGGGGCCCGCGGCCGTGCACGATAAATTATGCAGGAATGCAGAGAAGGAGGGAGGGAGGGAGGAAGGGGGTTGGGTGCAAGTCGACCCCAGCCTCTGTGTTCCCAGAATTGTCCAGGGTGACTCCACAGGCCTCGCTATCGGGCCGCCCTGCCTTCCTTCCTGCGCTTTCCGGGCGCACGTCCCCCCGCTTCCCTGGGGCCTTCCCTGGGGCCTTCCCTGGGGCCGGGGCCGGGCCGGCAACTGCGCCTGCGCACACCTTCCTCCCGGCCCCTGCCCCGCGCCCAGCGCCCAGCGCCCAGGAGATGGGGCTCGGGGCCGCGCCCCTGTGACCCGGGCGCCCTGCACCCCCTCCCGCGGGCCCGGGGCTGTCGCCTCCACGTGGGGGGCCGGTGACCCCCGGGGCAGCGCTCCGGCCCCCACGCACACTGCTCATCTCTGGGTTGGGGGGGCTCGGAGGCTGCCCCCAGTCTGCTCCGGGGACCTCGTCTCCGCACCCCGCGGCGGCGGCGGGACTTCGGCCAGAAAGACACAGGCCCGGGCTTTCCCTCCTGGGGGGCGGGGGGGGGGGGAGAGGCGCGTCCACTGACAACCTCGCCCTTCCCCAGGGCAACTCCTTCTCTTCCTTGTTTCTCTGCTCCCCCGCCCCTTTTCCTCCCTCATTCAAGGAAAGTCCCTCTTTTGGCTTCTAAGGAATTTCTTAGCCACCCCTGGAAACAGTGTATCCCTCCCCCAGTTTCCCTCTTGCTGCCAAAATCTTTCCATCTCTCTCTCTCTCTCTCTCTCTCTCTCTCTTTCTCTCTCTCTCTCTCTCTCCCTCCCTTCCCACCCACTGTCTCACATCCCTAACCTGGCGTTTATCTCCTTTCCTCTTTTGCTCGGCCCATTAGGTAGGTGGTTAGGGATATGTGGTTTGGTTTATTTGTTTTGTTTTGTTTTGTTTTTAAGATTTTATTTATTTATTCATGAGAGACACAGAGAGAGAGGCAGAGACACAGGCAGAGGGAGAAGCAGGCTCCACGCCAGGAGCCAGGTGAGGTACTGGATCCCAGGACCCCGGGATCACACCCTGAGTAGAAGGCCGAGGCTCAACCACGGAGCCACCCAGGTGTCCCTAGTTAGGGGTGTCTTTTAGCCCATGCCTCCCCTTCTTTGAGAATCTCACACACACATGGGTGCGCCCTTGGCAGCTGTGTTCCAGCGTGTGACTTTGCCCCTAGTGTGTCCGAGAAGTCCAGGACCCACAACCAGGTCAAGCCTCCTCTCTCTTCTAAAGGCTTTGGAATTGAGCTTGAGATGCTGTTGCAGCCTGAGCTGGTCTCTTAGATGCAAGCAACGCAGACAGGGATGGCACTGCCGTGTGAATGCCGAGCCAGTGAAAACCGGTCTGTAGACCAGAGTGGAGAAAGACAGGTTCTCAGGGAGAAGACGAGAGGAGGCTGGATGAGAGATAACTGCCCGGGAGTGTGACAACTTCCCAGTTCCTGCTTCCTGTTTGAGAGCAGCTGCCCTGGGCTTCCCTGATACTAATCACTACAAGTGTGGTGTAAGTGTGCAGGAGTTAGGATGTCTTTGACCACAAGAGGTAACCTGAGTGACTGTGGCTTGAACCATCAGGACACATTGCTTCCTTAAGAAGTCTGGGGGCAAAAAAAAAAAAAAAAAAAGAAGTCTGGGGGCAGACATAACCAGGGTGTGTTCAGTGCAGCTGTGTCATCAAGGACCCAGACTCTCCAGACAGAAAGAGGCTTAATTTTTCCTAATAATGAAAAAGCCCCTCTTTCTTAGAGTCTCCAGAGAAGTCTTCCTCTTACATCCTACTGGCTAGAGCTGTTTCATGTATTAACTCTACCTGCAAGACAGGCTGGAAAAGTGAGTGCCTGGCAAGGAAAAGGGAATTGGGTTTCCATGATTATGATGCATGGGGCTGGCAGGACATCTGCTTCTCTGAGATCAAGGGATTCCTCCCTGTACCTGAACAAAATTAGCAGGGGAAAAGTATTCAGTGCTTATTTTTATTTTCTATTATTTTTAAAGCTTTTATTTATTTACTCATGAGAGACACAGAGAGAGGCAGAGACATAGGCAGAGGGAGAAGCAGGCTCCTCTCAGGGAGCCCGATGTGGGACTTGATCCTAGGGCTAGGATCACATCCTGAGCCGAAGGCAAAGGCTCAACTACTGAGCCACCCAGGCATCCCTATTTTTACTTTTAAAATTTATCTATTTATTTAGGTAACCTCTACACCCAGCATGGAGCTTGAACTCATGACCCCAAGATCAAGAGACACACTCTTCCAACTGAGCCAGCCCTGGGCACCCCTTGGTGTTGCTTTGAAACAAACACTATTGGCAGCACCTTTTCAACACATCCTGTTCCATTTAAGCTAATTTGATTCTATCTGTCAGTTGTATCTGTTGTTACTTGACTGCTCCGGTTAAGGGAATGTTTCCCCATTTCTCTGATTTATCTAATCATTCTTGGCCTCCTGCCCCATCCTGTACCCCTCCCCAGGGAGGTGGAGTCAGCACCTGGTTGGCATGGGCTAGATTTCTCCACTGGATGGGAGGGATTTATCAATGGTCCTGGCTTGGAGGATCTGGTCTCTTTCTTTCACCTTTTCGCTTGAACCAGTGGGAATGAATACACATTGCAGACTCAAACTTTCCCTTAGGTGGGCTGCCCACAGCCTAGATTGGAGGTTAGAAGTTGGCTGTCATGGGGTCCCTGGGTGCTCAGTCAGTTAAGCATCCGCCTTGGCTCAAGTCATGATCTCAGGGTCCTGGGATCCAACTCCCTGCTCAGTGGGGAGTCTGCCTTCCTCTCTCCCTCTCCCCCTCCCCTGCTCTTAAGTGTGCACTCTCTAATAAATAAAATCTAAAAAAAAAAAAAAAAAAAAAAAAAGGTTGGTTATCACACTCAAGCCACATGCTCCCAGACCCCTTAAAACAGTAATAGGGATGCCTGGGTTGGTGGCTGCCTTTGGCTCAGGTCATGATCCCAGGATCCAGGATCCAGTCCCACATTAGGCTCCCTACATGGAGCCTGCTTCTCCCTCTGCCTGTGTCTCTGCCTCTCTCTCTCTCTGTGTCTCTCATGAATAAATAAATCTTTAAAAAAATAAAATAAAAAATAAAACAGTCATAAATGTGATATTTTGTCAGATGACATTTTTGTCTGTTACATAATTGTGAGACCTAGTATAAAATGGAAAGGACCAAAAACTCTAAGACAATGATGGCAGAGCATTAAACCAAGTGCGACTCACCAATCCAATCCTGCACTTTGTGCATCTCTCACCCTTTTGTCTTATTTATCAGTTTCAGGACTTGATGATATGAACAAGAGTATTATTCATTGGGCCCCTTCGAATCCCAACAACACCTAATATGAATTTTCAGAAGCTACCCCTTTCCTTCCCTTGTTCATCTGTCACTGCCCTCATGCACTTGCCTATACAGTTCTCCAGCTCATATCAACATAGCTTCCAATCACCCCTATAGTTTCAAACCTTCATCAAAATTACAGAAATGAATATACAGAATATTGGCTTTGGCGTATATAGACTTGGGTTCTGATTTTTCCCTCCACTGTTCACTAGCATAAGGATTTGAATCAGCTTCTGATCCTCCAAAGAGATCCAGTTCCCTGATTTGCAAGGTGGCCAATGACAATGTGTTAGGTTCTTGGCACACTATAGAAAATGAATATTTTTTGAAGGAATTTCATAGTCATATCCATCCACCTCTTCCACCTTCCTTCCTTCCTTTTACTAAACTGTCATCAAGTCCTCCATGGGCTATGCACTGAGGTAAGTGTTGAAATTACACAATTTATAAAACACAATCCCTTCCCCATCAAGGGAGAGGACATTTTCCCTGTGAGAAGTTTTTATTTTATTTTATTTTTATTATTGTTAAATATTTTATTTATTTATTTGACAGAGAGAGAGAGAGAGAGAGAGAGCAAGCACAAGCAGAGGGAGTGGCCGAGGGAGAGGGAGAAGCACACTCCCTGCCGAACAGGGAGCCCTATGTAGGTCTCGATCCCAGGACCCTGAGCCAAAGGCAGACACCAACCAACTGAGTCATACAGGTGCCCCAAGAGGTTTTTGTTTTTTTTTTAAATAAAGTATCTTAGGTTTTGTTTTTTAAAGCTTTATTGAGATGTAGTTTATATGCCTTAAACTTCAACATCTATAGTATACAATGTAGACGTTTTAGTACATGTACAGAGTTGCACAGCCATTACCATAATTTTAGAACACCTTCATGGTCCCAAACAGAAACCTCATATTCATTAATAGTTAGTCCCAATCCCAGCTTCCTCCCCTTACCTTCTCTACACATACGTCAGCCTGACAATTACTAATTTATTTTCTGTCTCTGATTTGCCTATTTGGGACCAACATACAGTATTTTTATCTCACTGAGCATCAAGTTTTCTCACTGAGCATCAAGTTTTCAAGCTTCATGTATGTTGCGGCACATGTATTTCATTCCTTTTTATCCCATTGTGTGGATAGATGGCACTTTGTTTATCCATTCATCAGGTGATGTACATATGAGTCATTTCTACATTTTAGATACTATGCATAATGCTGCTATGAAGATTTGTATACAAATTTTTATGTTGGGATATGTTTTCATCTCTCCTGGGTAGGTACCTAGAGGAGTACAGTTGTCATATGTCATATGTCATAGTCATATGCTGACTCTATATTTAACATTTTGAGAGCCTGCCAAATTACAAAGCTTTTTTACAAAGCTGCTGCACCATTTTACATTTCCACCAGCAGTGTATGAGGATTCCAATTCCTCCACATACTCACTGACATTTGTTGTGTGGCTTTTAATTTTAGCTATCCTAGTAGGTATGACCTGGTATCTCACTCTGGTTTTGATTTACATTTCCTAAACAACGAATGAAGTTGAGCATGTTTCCATTTGCTTATTAGACATTTGCTCTTCTTTTTTTCTTTTGATCCATTTATTTTCTTGGTTCTTGAATTTTTTAAAAAATATTTATTTATTTATTTTTAGAGTTAGAGAGAGAGCACAAGAGCATGGGCGGGGGGGGGGGGTGGAGCAGAGGGAGAAAGAGTGAATTCTCAAGCAGACTCAGCGCTGAGCACGGAGCCCAACATGGGGCTCAATCCCAGGACCTTGGGATCATGACCTGAACTGAAGGCAGATGCTTAACTGACTGAGCCACCCAGGCTCTCACTTTTTTTTTTTTAAAGTATGCTCCACACCCAGCATGGAGCCGAACACAGGGCTTGAATTCACAGCTCTGAGATGAAGACGTGAGCTGAGATCAAGACTGGGGTGCTTAATCCACTGAGTCACCCAAGTACCCCATTTTGCACTTTCATAATGGTATCCTTTGAAGAATAAAAGTTCTTAAATTTGGGGTCCCTGGGTGGCGCAGCGGTTTGGCGCCTGCCTCTGGCCCAGGGCGCGATCCTGGAGACCCGGGATCGAATCCCACGTCGGGCTCCCTGCATGGAGCCTGCTTCTCCCTCTGCCTGTGTCTCTGCCTCTCTGTCTCTCTCTGTGTGACTATCATGAATAAATAAATAAAATCTTTAAAAAAAAAAAAAGTTCTTAAATTTGATGAAATCCAATCTATCTATTTTGGTTGCTTATGTTTTTGGTGTCATATCTAAAACCATTGCCTAATCCGTGGTCATGAAAATTTATACCTATATTTTCTTCTAAGGATTTTATAGTTTTAGTGCTTACATTTAGATCCTTGATATATTTTGATTTATTTTTTGTACATGGTTAGGGGTCCAACTTCATTATTTTGCATGGGGATACTTAGGTATACCAGCACCATTTGTTGAAAAGATCATTCTTTCTGTCTTTGAGTTGTCTAGGCACTGTTGTTGAAAATCAATTGATCATCAATATTCAGGTTTATTTCTGGATTCTGAATTCTATTCCATTGTTTATGCCTATCCTTATGCTACACATTGTCTTGATTATTGCAGCTGTATAGTAAAGTTTTGAAATCAGGAAGTGAAAATCCTCTAATTTTTTTTTTCAAGATTTCTTTTTTTTTTTAATTTTTTTTTAAAATTTATTTATGATAGTCACAGAGAGAGAGGCGCAGAGACACAGGCAGAGGGAGAAGCAGGCTCCATGCACCGGGAGCCCGACGTGGGATTCGATCCCGGGTCTCCAGGATCGCGCCCTGGGCCAAAGGCAGGCGCCAAACCGCTGCGCCACCCAGGGATCCCCAATTTTTTTTTTTTAATCAAGGTTATTTTGACTATTCTGGGTGCCTTGCAATTCCTTATGTGTTTTAAGATCAGCTT
Source organism: Canis lupus baileyi (assembly GCF_048164855.1). Taxonomy (NCBI): domain Eukaryota; kingdom Metazoa; phylum Chordata; class Mammalia; order Carnivora; family Canidae; genus Canis; species Canis lupus. The sequence goes on along the minus strand of NC_132846.1, from coordinate 51,878,385 downwards.
ATAAATGTCTCCAAAAAACATAGCTGGGATTTGGGTAGAGATGGCATTGAAACAGTGGTGTCATCTTTAAGTCTTTCGATCCCTGAATATGGGCTAATTTTCTATTATTTAGATTATATTTTTTCAATAATATTTTGTAGTTTTCAATGTATAAATCTTGTAATTTTTTGCTATTTTTTCTCTGTATACTAGTCTTTTGCAGGCTATTGTTTAATGGAATTGTTTTCAGAATTTCATTTTCAGAATGTTTATTGCTAGAATATAGAAATACTGATGATCTTTGTTTATTATACCCGGCAACCTTTGCATTTAACTTGTCATTCGTTCTTTTTTTTTTTTAAGATTTTATTTATTTATTCATGAGAGACAGAGAGACAGAGACACAGGCAGAGGGAGAAGCAGGCTCCATGCAGGAAGCCCAATGAGGGACTTGATCCCCGGACTCTGGGATCATGTCCTGAGCCAAAGGCAGCCGCTCAGCTGTTGAGCCACCCAGGCGTCCCTAACTTGTCTATTAGTTCTGATCATTTATTAGCGTACTCCTTGGTATTTTCTATGTATAAGATTGTGTCAACTGCAAATAGAGATTATTTTACTTCTTCCTTTCTAATCTGGATGACTTTAATCTCACTTTCTTGCTTAATTGCTCTGGCTAATTAGAAATGACAAATACCCACCATTTGCTTCGATGTGAAGGGACCTGGAGGGTATTATGCTGAGTGAAGTAAATCAATCGGAGAAGGACAAACATTCTATGGTCTCATTCATTTGGGGAATATAAAAATTAGTGAAAGGGAATAAAGGGAAAGGAGAGAAAATGGGTGAAAATATCAATGAGGGTGACAAAACATGAGAGACACCTAACTCTGGGAAATGAACAAGGGGTAGTGGAAGGGGAGGTGGGCGGGGGGTTGGGGTGACTGGGTGATGGGCACTGAGGGGGGCACTTGGTGGGATGAGCACTGGGTGTTATGCTATATGTTGGCAAATTGAACTCCAATAAAAAAAATTAAAAAAATTTTTAATTGCTCTGGCTAAAAAAGCTCCAGTACATGTTAAATAGAAGTGATGAAAAGTGGACATTCTTTTCTTGTTCTTGGTCTTAGAAAGAAAGAAGTCTGTCTTTCATCATTTACAGTAATGTTAATGTTGTTAACTGTAGGGTTTTTGCAAATGCCGTTTATCAGGTTGAGGTAGTTCTGTTCTATTCCTAGTTTGTTTTTCCTATTTTATTCCTAGTGTTTTTATCATGAAAGTGTTAGATTTTTGTCAAAAATTTTTAGCATCTATTAAAATGACCATGTGGTTTTCATCTTTTATCCTATTAAAATAATGCATTATGTTAATTTTTTTTTAATTTTTATTTATTTATGATAGTCACAGAGAGAGAGAGAGAGAGAGAGAGAGGGGGGCAGAGACATAGGCAGAGGGAGAAGCAGGCTCCATGCACCGGGAGCCCATGTGGGATTCGATCCCGGGTCTCCAGGATCACACCCTGGGCCAAAGGCAGGCGCCAAACCGCTGCGCCACCCAGGGATCCCCTATTTAATAATGCATTATGTTAATTTTTAAGAAGATTGAGAGAGAGCACATGCACACATGAGCATGAGCATGGGAGGGGCAAAGAGAGAGGGAGAAATAGATTTCCCATTGACCTCAGAGCCTGATGTGGGACTTGATCCCAGGACCCTGAGATCATGATCTGAGTTGAAGTCAGAGGCTTAACTGATTAAGCCATCCAGGTGCCCCTAGTATGTTAGTTAATTAATTAATTAGTTAATTTTTAAGATTTTTTAAAATTTATTTTAGGGGAAGAGAGAGTATGCACATGTGGAGGGAAGGACAGAAGGAGAGAATCTCAAACAGACTCCACATTGAGTGCAGAGCCCCACTTGGGACTCGATCTCACGACCCTGAGATCATGACCTTAGCTGAAATCAAGAGTCAGATGCTCACCCAACTGAACCACCCAGACACCCCTGTCCTTTATTCTATTTAAATAATGAATTATGTTAACTTTTTGAATGTTGAAGCAACTCTGGGGTCCCACTCTATCACTGTGATTTTAATTGTTGTAATTATAAATAGATTCATTTTTAAAAACTGAAAAGTAGAAAACAAAAAAAAAAAGAAAGAAAGAAAGAAAGAAAAGAAAAGAAAAGAAAAGAAAAGAAAAGAAAAGAAAAGAAAAGAAACTGAAAAGTAGGAATACATTTATTCATCCACAGCCTGAACACAGAATTCTTGGGTCTGATTCTTTGGGCTACAAATGCATGCAAACAAAATATACATAAATAACCCCACAAACTAACTGAATATATTTCACTAGTTTCTCCAGTGGATGAGAAAACAAGCACAAGTGGGTACATAAATACTTTGAGTATAAAATGGCTCATGTTGAATGCTATATTTCATTATGGGACTGTAGCAAGGAAACTACTCCTCTAAGACTCTGCTCCAGAAATAACAAATGGCTGTGTTGTTTGCCCACATTCTGTGCTGTTTTGTATCTTGGTGGCTTTCCATGCTGCTCATTTTGCCCGAGATTTTCTTCCCATCTTTCTTTCATCATTTTTTTTCTTTTGCTCATTATTCTTGGAAGGTCATATATCAATATATATTATGAGTGGTTTTTAATTTCTTCCCCTTTTGCTTATATTATATTCTAATATTCTAACTTGCCTATGTTATATATATGTTGCTTTTGTAATAGAAACAAATATTACCTTAAAAAAAAAAAAAAAAAAAAAGACTCCACCTAGAGGTCCATGAGAGCTGCACCTGGAGTACCCAGAGCTAGTTGCCAGAATGCAGGAAGCAGAACCTATGACTTGAGACAAAACAGTGCACTGGTGAATCATACACCCTGGTGGCTCCTCCTTTGTGCTCTTCCACTGTCTTTATTTTATTTTATTTTTTATTTTGTAAGATTTTATTTTTAAGTAATCCCTACACTCAATGTGGAACTTAAGTTCACAACCCCAAGATCAAGAGTTGCACGCCCTACTGACTGAGCCAGCCAGGTGCCCCTCTTTTATTGTCTTAAACAACAGCTCAGGGGTTCTGTAGAGATGGCTGGCTAATCTTACCAAATGGCTACTTGGCCACTATTGTGTTCTCTCCCAAGCATCTCTTCTCATTTTTTACAATAAAGGTAGGCTGAGAATTTGCAAAATCTTTAAGTTCTGCTTCCTTTTTGATTAACAATTTCATCTTAAAATCATTTCTTTTTTCATGCATTTTACCATAAACAGTCAAGAGGAAGCAGTCCACTTCTTCAAGACTTTGCTTAGATATTTTCTTAGCTAAATATCTAATATCATCACATACAAGTTATACCTTCCACGAAACACTAGGATATAAACACTATTCAGCCAAGTTCTTTGTCACTTTATAGCAAGGATGACCTTTCTTTTTCTTTCTTTTTTTTTTTAGATTTTATTTATTTATTCATGAGAGACACACAGAGAGAGAGAGAGAGAGAGAGAGTCAGAGGCAGAGACACAGGCAGAGGGAGAAGCAGGCTCCATGCAAGGAGCCCGATGTGGGACTAGATCCCGGGATCCCAGGATCATGCCCTGGGCCGAAGGCAGGCGCTCAACCGCTGAGCCACTCAAGTGTCCCTGGGCCTCTCTTTATAAAGACACTAATCCCATTCATGAAATGTCTACCTGCATGACCCAATCACCTCCCAAAGACCCCACCTCCTAATCATCAGTTTAGGGATTTGGATTTTAACCTATGAATTTGGGGGTTGGAGGGACACAGATATTTAGTGTATGGCACCCTATTCTTCCATTTATATAAAATTTAGATAATCCAAACCAGTCTATTGATAGAAAGGGATGGAGAAAGGTAGTGAAAGAGGGAGGGATTCCAAAAGGTACTGGGAATCTTTTGAGGCTGATGAATCTTTTCTTTTCTTTAAGATTCTATTTATTTACTCATGAAAAACACAGAAAGAGGAAGAAACATAGGCAGAGGGAGAAGCAGGCTCCCTGCGAGGAGCCCATGTGGGACTCAATCCCAGCACCCTGGGATCATGCCCTGAGCCAAAGGCAGACGCTCAACCACTGAGCCACCCAGGTGCCCTAAGCTGATGAATAGTTTCATTATTTGGATTGTGGAGATGATTTCACAGGTGTGTACATATGTCAAAACTCATAATATCTTACACTTAAATATATATAGTTTACATGATGTCAATTATACATCAATAATCTTGTAAAAAATAAGATTTTCCTGAGGGACTGTGATAGTTAGGTTGCCTTAAGTTCTAATTTAAAAAGATTCCACTGGCATAAACAATTAAAGAAAATTTCTTGATTCAGTATAACTAAAATTTCTAGATGTAGGCTTCAGGTATGGTTTGATCAGAGCACCTCCTCCCCATATGTCTGTGAGCCATTCTGCTCACTTCCTAATGTTGGTTTCATCCTTACATGGGTTTTCTTTCTGGTAGCTAAATGGTTGCAGCCATTGCAAGCTTCACATTCATATAGCACACCTTCCAGGAGAATAGATAGGTTTCCTTCCCCCCAGTTGATTGAACGCAAATCTCCAGTCTTACCATGATTGAATTGACTAAGCTGTGTCTGTCCCTAAATCTATCATTGTGGCAAGGGTCTGGGCAGCAGTTAGCTCTACTCTAAGTATATGACTACTAACCAGTGGAGGAAGAGTAGAACAGATGATAGAGAAGCAACCCATTGAAAGGTGAGATATGGATTGGCAAATCAGTATGGAATGGTCAGCATGGGGAAAGTCAAGATTGGCTTGAAATGCAAGGCAACTTGAAAGCTATAATTTATGTTTTAAAAGGTGTTCTTGATAAAAACAAGATGTACTATACAATGTACAGAACAGTACAATACGATGTACTGTATTTTGTTTTTTTTTTTCTTTTTTTTTTTAATTTTTTTTTATTTATTTATGATAGTCACAGAGAGAGAGAGAGGCGCAGAGACACAGGCAGAGGGAGAAGCAGGCTCCATGCACCGGGAGCCCGATGTGGGACCCGATCCCGGGTCTCCAGGATCACGCCCTGGGCCAAAGGCAGGCGCCAAACCTCTGCGCCACCCAGGAATCCCCGATGTACTGTATTTTGAAATGTTAAAGTGTCAGGGTCTTAAAGTGGTTGAAAAAAAGCTCCTCTTCCCTTTCAACTGTTTAGACACCCTTGAAGCATCCTCCCTGCCTGTTTTAATTCCTGTGCTTTTCAGGACACCTAGTGAGAAAGCTTGTCACTTGACTTTGGCGATACCCTGGGAGCATACGCAACAGAATAACACTCTTCTAAAAATGGCTCTCCCAGACATCAGACACCAGAAATTATTGGTTTGGGGATGGTACAAGATAGGAAAATATGTGAGAAAACATTAGGAAATATTGAGGATATGGGCAAGAGCCTCAGAAGGCCATTTTAAAGGAAATTATTTTGTCCAAGAATATGTAGCACTGCCAAGTAAATATAAAGAAAGTGATGAGGAAGACAACAAAATCTTTAAAGTGTTCTATAATGAAGTGGAAGGGAAATGGCACCCTTGCCTTAAACCTGCTTAAAATCACAGGGCTCCTGGCTGGCTCAGTCAATAGACTCTTGGTCTCAGGATGGCAAGTTCAAGCTCCATGTTGGGCATGGAGCCTACTTGAAAAAAATAAATAGATATGCGAATCTCTTCACTCCATAGAGTGCATATGCCACCCTGCCTAGGAAAGAATGAACCTTCAAATTTATGTCATTTTTCTTTTAACTTTTTTTTTTTTTTTTTTTTTTACTGAGGTATCCTTTACATATACAATTCAATTTATGTCATTTAAACTGACAACACATAACATATTAGAGCTACTATGGTTGTCTATGAGTCCTGTGTCATCATTAATGCTCTCTGTGAAAGTAAACTCTGTTTATAGTGGTGATCCCTGGGTGGCTCAGTGGTTTAGTGCCTGCCTTTGGCCCAGGGCGTGATCCTGGGGTCCCGGGATTGAGTCCCACATCGGGTTCCCTGCATGGAGCTTGCTTCTCCCTCTGCCTGTGTCTCTGCCTCTCTCTCTCTCTCTGTGTCTCTCATGAATGAATAGGTCTTTAAAAAAAATAAATTCTGTTTGTAGAGATTTTTTTTTAGAGATGATATTTCTATTTTTTTGACCCAACTACATACACAGAGGTTGTTTACTAATTGCTTTGGGGTGATGATTTAATGAAGATGAAAATGATAAGATACCAATCACTTTAATCAGTTTAAATAAACATAAATTTGGGGTAAATTTAGGAGGTTGGATTTAGGGAGGGGGGGAAAGTCTAAAACCAGTATTTCTTAATTATATCTTCTAAAAGTATTGAGAATCTCCTAGGCATTCCTACCTCCTGCTTTTTTGTTTTAAGATTTTATTTATTTATTCATGAGAGATATACAGAGAGAGGCAGAGACTCAGGCAGAGGGAGAAACAGGCTCCTCTCAGGGAGCCCGATGCGAGACTTGATCCCAGGACTGGGATCATGCCCTGAGCCAAAGGTAGACACTCAACCACTGAGCCACTCAGGTGTCCCCTTACCTCCTGCTTCTTGTTGTATCCAACAGGGGCAGTTTATCTGTTGCTTATACCTGCCCAGCACCCATTTTTCTAGAAACAGCACCTAGCCTTTCCATTTCAGAAATCATTGGTCTCCCCTTCTAAGAGCCCAGAATTGAGGCGGTGGGTGGCCACGAGACTCAGGCCACGAGACTCAGTCCTGGCCAATCAATTCAACATCCACCTGAGGCATGTGACCTGAGCTGGGCCATTGGGAATTTGGTAGGACTCTCACTGAGAGTCCAGAGAGGAAGCACTCTCTTTCAGCTGAGACTCTAAAGTTGGTCGAGTGCAAGCTTGCCAGCCATGAGCCATCTTTACCATGACATGGTGACCCCTTATGTATGAATGAAGTCAACTCAGAGGAATGCCAAGCCAAGGATGGAGATGGATTCCTGATGACATCGTTTGAGCACATGAATCCAATCAGATCTATCCCTACTCTTTTTGGTTATGTGAGCCAATAAATCTCCTTTATACTTAACCCAATTTGAATTCAGTTTCAAAACTTCCAACTTGCAAAGCTTTGACTAATAGCACCACTATTATCATAATGGTTATCTGCAGCACCACTCCTTCTTCCTGGAGCCAGAAGCAAAAGTCCACTTCCTGAAGCAGAACCTCAGATGATTGCAACAGTTAACTGAGTGAATATCCACAGGAAGTCCAGAGTGGCAGTGTGGGGTGTGGTGGTTGAGTAGGAGGCTCAGAGGTGCTTCTAGGGCAGAGGAAACACATGCACAGAGCTATAGGCTCTAGCTGCCTGTACCTGAAGCACTCATCTGCCTTATCTCTCAGCTGCAACTGCAAATATCTTATTAGGCACAGATTAAAATCACTCTACTGGGTACTTCACAAGCACCCTGAACCAATCAGGAACCACCATTCCTATTAAACCTTCATATTTGCATGCACTCATTCCTTTAAACAGCCCAGGCCTCAAACTAATAATGCATTTCTAAGCTCTTGTCCCAGGGCCTATTCAGTTTTTGTGGATGCGAATATTGCCACTGAATATGGTCCAAAAGTGTTATCCAAGATTTTCTGGCAAAAGGGAGGCCAGAAACTCAGGGAAACAATCAGACTCTTTCACTTACTGTATTAGGTTAGGAGTAGTAAAAAGGGAATTAGCAAACCTCTGAGCCACCCAGGCGTCCCTCTAAATAGTCTTTGACTCATTTCTGCACAAAGTATTTTTGAATTTATTGTCAGGAAGACACTTCAAGAATTTCTCTTTAGGGATCCCTGGGTGGTGCAGTGGTTTGGCGCCTGCCTTTGGCCCAGGGCGTGATCCTGGAGACCCGGGATTGAATCCCACATTGGGCTCCCGGTACATGGAGCCTGCTTCTCCCTCTGCCTGTGTCTCTGCCTCTTTCTCTCTGTGTGACTATCATAAATAAATAAATTAAAAAAAAAAAAAAAAAAGAATTTCTCTTTAAAGCTTTTATGTTCGCCAAAGTGATCCAGCGGGAAAGTGCCCTTTCCCAGGCTACAGCAGGAAGCTCTTGGGCCCAAAATTCATGGCTACTGACTTCATTGTATTATTATTATTATTATTATTATTATTTTATTTATTTATTTATTTTTGAGTAAACTCTATCCCCAACATGGGGCTTGAACTCACAACCTAAGATCAAGAGTCACATGTTCTACCAACTGAGCCAGCCCTGTACCCCTATCATTGCACTTGTAGTACCTGACATAATAATATGATGTCCAGAAAAAAGTATTTGTCGAACAACTGGTCGAATACAAAAATGAATGAACATGAGAAGTTTGGGAAGACTAAGTGACGATCTCAGGGTCAGGATCAGTATAGCTCTGAGTTGTCCAGCCCCAGTTTTGTACTGAAGCAGAGTATCTCTCAAGGGCCCTTTCTCCCTTATGATTCTTCTGCAGTCTTAAGTGGTATTCATCATTTCTGCCTGCCTGGTGTACACTCCCTTTTTCTTTTCTTTTCTTTTTTTTAAATTTTTATTTATGATAGTCACACACACAGAGAGAGAGAGAGGCAGAGACACAGGCAGAGGGAGAAGCAGGCTCCATGCACCGGGAGCCCGACGTGGGATTCGATCCCTGGCCTCCAGGATCGCGCCCTGGGCCAAAGGCAGGCGCTAAACCGCTGTGCCACCCAGGGATCCCCACACTCCCTTTTTCTATGAGGTCCCCAATCTCCTTTTGGGAAATTACCTCTCTTCATTTTGCTTCCTTTTTTTTTTTTTTTTTTTAAGATTTTATTTACTTATTCATGAGAGACAGAGAGAGAGAGGCAGAGACACAGGCAAAGGGAGAAGCAGGCTCCATGCAGGGAGCCCAACATGGGACTCGATCTGGGGTCTCCAGGGCCACACCCTGGGCTGAGCCACCCGGGATGTGCCGTGTCCTTTTTTTGGGAGAGTGAATTTTGGTAAGCGACTCCCACCGTGAGTGGGAGGGACCACATCCTGTTTGCCCCCTTCAGCCCCTCCCTGTATGGACCCGTGTGTCCTAAACTCAGCCAGTCAGGTGCTCTCTCCAGGGACTTTGACTCTTGGGCAAGTGATCCAAGACAATAAAAGTGGCTGGAGGTTGTTTATTTTGGTGGTGGTACACTTACCAAACAGTTCCTGCCACAAGCCCTTCTGAGGGCCTCACTGCGCAGCCCTCCGAGATCCCCTTCCTCCTGACTTTTTCGAATCCTGGTCCTCCAGCCTTCTATGTCACTGAGCTGCTAATAACCTTCCAATGGATCCTGTCCTGTGTAAGTCAGCCAGTATTAACCCACATGTGTGCATCCAAGACCTCTGACAGTGTAGGCTCCCTGCTCCTGCCACTAAATAGCCTGCCTTCTCTCACTTTGTTTCTCTTCCTAGGCAGCAGTCTTGCATGGCCCTTTAAAAACGCGATACTGGGGGTGCCTGCCCAGCTCAGATGGTTGAGTGTCTGCCTTCAGCTCAGGTGATAATCTCAGGGGTCCTGGGATGGAGCCCCACATGGGGCTCCCTGCTCATCAGGGAGTCTGCTGCTCCCTCTCCCTCTGCCCCTTCCCTCCCCTCCACCAGCTTATGCTCTCTCTCTTTTTCATAAATAAATAAATAAATAAATAAATAAATAAATAAATAAATAAATAAAATGTTTAAAAATGCTATACTGTGGGCACCTGTCTGGCTCAATCGGTAAAGCCGGTGACTCTTGATCTCAGGGTCGTGAGGTCAAGCCTCATGTTGGCATAGAGCTTACTTTTTAAAAAAATTAATAAAATGAAAATGCTCTACTAGAAGCCTCTTCCGGGACACCTGGGTGGCTCAGTGGTTGAGCATCTGCCTTTCACTCAGGGCATGATCCCGGAGTCCCAGGATCGAGTTCCACATCAGGCTTCCTGCACGAAGCCTGGTTCTCCCCCCTTTGCCTATGTCTCTGCCTCTTTCTCTGTGTCCCTGATGAATAAATAAATAAAATCTTAAAAAAAAAAATTGGAAGCCTCCTCCATCAACACTTTTTTCAAGTGATTGTTATTTGTTCCTTTCATTCCCAGGTTCTATCTCTCAGTACCAGACAATGATAGGGTTGTCCTCTCTTTTATGTAACTGATTTCTTAACTTCAGCAGCTTGACCTTGTGCTTTGGCCATCATGGATTGGTCGAGCATCAGACATCTCACCATAAGCTGGGCCAATCAGATCTCTCTTTCCTAGGGATTTATAAATTTGACCTAGGGAATGTGAAAGTGGTAGGTGGCTGAGAGCTAAGCCTCAACCCCCAAGTGGGTTCATGCTAGGATAAAGGCCTATAATTTTCTGTTGCTGAGGTTGGGATTTTGAGTCCCCATACTTCCTTATCTTGAGGATAGTTCCAATAATTCTACCTTTCTTGATGAGGTTTTCTGATATTGACCTACATTAGCTGCAATCACAAGACTCTCAACGCAGTTGCCATGATATAGGAGGCTCCTTGGAGGCAAGGCCAGCTTTTAATTCATTTGTCCATGTATTATTTATCAGACACTTATTGAGCATTTATTATGTGCCAGGCATTGTGCTAGGTGCTGGGAACCCAAAGGTGAATTATACAATGCCCTGACCTCAAGGAGCTTGCTTTCTGTTTAGTTGAGGGTATAAATGTATTCATTCATTCATTCATTCATTCATTTAACAAATAATTTATTTACTCAGCAGATGATTGCCAGCACTTACTGACTATTACGTGATGGGTCCTGGTACTAAATGCCTTCCCCCCCCCCTTTTTTTTTTTAATTCACAACAACTCTATGAAGTGTGTTTCATTTTACAGATGAAGGAACTGAGTCACAGGGTAGTCAAGCAGCTTTGCCAAAGTCACAAGACTTTTCAGGGCTGGCGCTGGGTCTCCAGGTCTGTATGACCATGGAGCTCTTGCTTTGAACCACTGTATAATCTCCCTCTCAAAAAAAAAAAAAAAAAAAAAAAGAATCCCAAAGTAATGTGACGCATGATTACTTACACAGGTGTGTATAAAGTTCACAGTGTAGAAAGAGACTAATTTTGTGAGGAGGTTGGAGTTCAAGAAAAGTTTGACAGTTGAAGTGGTTTGAGCAATCTTGAAGGAAGACTTGTAACCCCAGTGCCTAGCCCAAAACTTTGCATGTGAACTCTGTAAAATGGTGATGAGGTGGCTTGCACATCAGGAAGGAGTTGTTTTCCTGTTTGCATGGAGCCTGGGGTGTTACCTGCCGCCTTCCATGGCATCACTTTTTGATTTAGCAATGGTGTGCTAGGTTATCAGATCCTTTGTGTGTTATATCATTGACGCTCACAAAAGCCCTGCAAGGTCAGTAGTACAGGTATTAATTTTGTAAGATGGGTGAGGAAACCAAGGCTGATGTTTGCATGATTCATTCAAGACCACACATGGTGAGTAAGTGGCAGAACAAGACAAGGACCTGTGTTCTACCCTCTGGAGAGAGGGACTGGCTAACAGGATTCCTCTAATCTAGCCGCGGTCCTCACTCTTAGGCTCTAGTTTAAGGCCTTGCTCGTTCTAGACTCTGCACCTGAGCTTCTGAAGGTTCTGTCTTCTGGGAATACCCTCCCCTTACTTCTCATTCCCAGTTCTCCAAATACTACTCATCCTTCAATATTAAGCTCATCTTACATCTTCTTCCCAGGTCTTTTCCAAATTCATTTGACTTACTGTCTAACCTTCAATTAAATCCCTTAGCCCTGCTTCCAATCAGATTCCTGCCCTGAAGACTTTCTACATGGAAAGTCTAGATTTGTCACTGTGGTCCAGCCTTCCTCATCAGAACTTCAGCCTCCTGTAGGTCTTTTATTGCTGTTTGCATTATACATGTGCATCTTTTCTCTCACTAGAATATAAGCTCCATGAGATGTAAGCCACGTGTTTTTCTTTTAGCCTCATACTTCTATCCAAACCATGTTCTGCTCTTTGGGAATCATAGTGTTTGTTGATTCAAAAAAGACATCTGCTCTGTCCACTTGCTGTTAAATTGTTTAGCTCCTAAGCCATGCAAAACTGATAGCTTGTCAATCTCTTTGCTAAAGATGGGGTAAGGGGAAGAATGCAGGGGCTCTCATAGGCCTATTCAGCAATTAAAAAATAACCAACACTTGAGGTGCCTGGGTGGCTCACTCTTAAGCATCTGACTTTTGATTTAGGCTCGGGTCATGATCTCAAGGGCCTGAGATTGAGCCCCACGTTGGGACTCAGCAGGGAGTCAGCTTGAGGATTCTCTCTACCCCTTCTCTGCTCCCCCTAAATAAATAAATTAATTAATTAAAAAATAACCAACACTTAATAATTTTTTTTACTAATGTCAAGGTCTTATACAAAACATACTACATGTATTAACTGAAATCCTCAGGACAACTATTATTACTTCCACTGGACAGATGAAAATACATAGCAGTCATGCAGCTAGTAAGTCACACAGTCAGGATTCAAACCCAGACCACTTCCAGAGTCAATATTCTTTACTATGACACCAAATTCTTTATGGGTAACCGAAAAGTCTCTTGTTATGATGTAGATCCACTTCCTTACTAACCCCTGTGGGAAGAGAGAACTCAAGGGGTGCAAAAATGATATTTATTATGCTCCTACAATGGCCCAGGCAGTATGACAGGTGCACAATGTTTTATTAACATATTTCTTGCAATGAGCCTATGAAACAGGAAGTGTTAATTCTATTTTAAAGAATTTATGGGCACCTGGGTGGCTCAGTGGTTGAGCATCCATCTGCCTTTGGCTCAGGTCGTGACCCTGGGGTCCTGGGGTCGAGTCCTGCATCAGGCTCCCTGCATGGAGCCTGCTTCTCCCTCTGCCTATGTCCCTCCCTCTCTCTGTGTGTTTCTCATGAATAAATAAATAAAATCTTAAAGAAGAAAAAAAAAAAAAAGACTTTGGCTCCAAAAGCAGCTAAATATTCAGGTTTCCTGACTCTTACGGAAGTACTCTTTAAAGGAAGTCGTACAGAAAACCCCGATTAGGGGCAGATGTGAAGGGCAAAGAGACTTCCGACTTACTAAGAAATGTGTTGCTGTAAGGTGCTTGCTGAAGAACAGTGAGAGAATGCTAAAAATGCTATTCTACAGACACCCACAGAGGAATTAGCTAATTAAATAAAGGAGCTTTGTCTCCGCTGGGGATTCATACCCCAGAACTTCCCCGGGGGCAAGGGCAGAGAGGGCGCCACCTGTCCGGGAGAGCCCGGGAGAGCCCGGGACCCGCTCTGGACGCTCGGGCTCAGCCCCGTTCCTCTCCTCCAGTCTAATTGGCCCAGTGCTCCCTGGGCCCCGCCTCCTCTGCGTGGACCGAGAAGCCGCCAGCCCCGCCCCCTCCTCGACACCGGCGAGCCGCCTTGCCGCCGCCCGTGATTGGCCAGACAGCAGCACGGGACCGCCCCCTCCTCCCGCAGATTGGCCAGCAGTCCTGCCCGGCCCCGCCCCTCCGCGGGCCCGGCCCCGCCCCCCGTGACGGCCGGGCGGGTAATTGGCGGCGGCGTGCAGCCATTTCCGGTTTCGGGGAGGTGGGTGGGGTGCGGAGCGGGGCTGGGGCCGCCGCCGCCTGGGCCGCCGCCTACAGAGCCTGCCTCGCGCCTGGTGCTGCCGGGACGATGCGGCCGGGGCCCGGAGGCTGCTGCTGCCGTCGCCCGCTGCGGGCGAACGGCTGTGTGGCGAACGGGGAGGTGCGGAACGGGTATGTGAGGAGCAGCGCCGCCGCCGCCGCCGCCGCCGCCGCCGCCGGCCAGGTATGGTGGGAGCGGGCGGCCGGGCTGAGCCGGAGGTGGGGGCCGGGGCCCCGCGAGCCGCGCCCGTGCGGAGCCGCGGGGGGCGGCCCGGCGGGGCGAGGTCGCGGGGGCGGGCTCAGGTGTGCGGGCGGCGGCGTCCTGGCGCGGACCGGGCCTGGCCCGAGCGAGGGCTCGAGGGCGGCGGAGGGGCTCCCGCGTGTCTCCGCGCCTGCGGTCTCCCCACTTTCCTCTGCTCCGAGCCCCAGTGCCTTGCTGCTCCTGCGCTGGCCAGAGGTACGGGCTGACCCCGCGGGCCCCGGGAGGGCCCCCTGGGGGGCTTGGTTCTTCGTCTCGAGGCTCCCTCCTCGCGTCCTCGAGGGGCTGGCTTCCTTGCAGAGCCCTGAGACTCTCCGCGGAAAACCAGGAGGCAGAGAAAGTTAGGAGGTGGTGCCAGGCTCCTTCTCCAGGATGCCCAGCCCTCCTGCAAGTGAGGCGTGGGACCACAGATCGGGCATGACCCCCCCGCCCCCCCCGGCCGGTGCCTCTCGAGCCTTATGCGCTTCCTCGGCCCCGGGCTCTAGGTCGGGGTCGGTGGTCCCCGCGGTCCCCGCGGTCCCCGTGGGCAGGAGTGCCGTCACACCAGCGGCTTGCTGACCCCGGGTGGGGGCTTGTGATGAGTCTCCATTCCGGTGAACCAAGCCTGAATCAGCAGCCAAGTCCAGAGTTCTGGGGGGGGAAAGAAAAAAAAATTTTTTTTTTTGGGGGGGAGGAGTTTTGAATTGAAGACTGTAATCAGTAACAGCCTTCCAATTCTCTGGATTGACAGATTCTCCTGAAATGCGTCTTTTAAAAATGAGCCGCTTAAAAAAAAAAAAAAATCAGTGTTGTTGGAAGAGTGTTGTGAGATTTCAGTTGACTTTAATACTTATAAATCCCATTTAGATATATTTTTCAAAATTTTTTAATTTATCTATTCATGAGAGATAGAGAGATAGAGACACAGGCAGAGGGAGAAGCAGGCTCCATGCAGGGAGCCCGACGTGGGACTTGATCCCGGGTCTCTAGGATCATGCCCTGGGCTGAAGGCGGCATCTGGGCTGCCCCCATTTAGATATTAAGGCAAACATTTTCTTGCCCCAAAGTCCTCTTTTCCCAAGAGCAGTAGTGTGACTATTGTGATTTAAATTGGCTTTAATGTAAATATCTAGCAGCCTCCCCCCACCCCCCCCCAGTCAAGTAGATGGGATAGATGGGCCTGTTACTGTTTGGTGTGGAACAGAAAATAAAGAACTCCTCCAGGTCATGTTGACATAGTAAGACTGTGAGAGTTGGAGGGAAAACACATAAAAGAGACTTGACCTCCCCCTGAAGTTGGAAGCACTGTAATGCACAGATTCCAAAGATTTATTTTCATTTTTTAAAAAAAGATTTTATTCATTTATTCATGAAAGACACAGAGAGAGAGGCGGAGACATAGGCAGAGGGAGAAGCAGGCTCCATGCATGAAGCCCGACGTGGGACTCAGTCCCAAGACCCTGGGATCACGCCCTGAGCCAAAGGCAGATGCTCAACCACTGAGCCACCCAGGCATCCCTATTTTCATTTTTAAAGGAATAATTGAGTGAGGGAGGAAGTGATAAGAACACCCTCATTATTGACCGTGTAAGGCTTTTTTTTTTTTTTTTTTTTTTAGCAACAAAAATTGCTGTGGTAGAGAATGTAACAGGGAAACTTAGCAGGTGGGAGTCAGAAAATACGTTGCAGATGAATGAGTGGATTATGATTTTTAAGAGGGAAAAGGAAGTCAAGAGAAAGGTGCTCACACTTCAGAGGTGTTTTGTGTTTTGGTGTGCTTTTCACTTAACGTAGGAGTTATAGTCTGATTTAATAGTGAATTCCTCCCATAATCTCTAACAATCTAGCATTTGTAGACATGATATTTCTTCAGAGATTGCGGACTGTTAATAAGATGAAGACATATCAGGTTGCTAAAGTGAAATTTAAAATCTGTATGACTCTAACTTCTGGCTGACTTTTTCTAGTGTATTTTAGTGAAAAATTCCACTCAAGACACTATGGTGGCATCTGGAAGACTGGTTTAGTGGAAACACCTGAAAGAAAACTCTTTGTCACTAGTCTTTTTAAATCAAAGACTTTAGGGATATAGCTTTGTACATGAATATGAGGAATATTGTCTATTAGGGTTTTTTTTTTTTTTTTCCTTAAGCAAAGGAGAGGTTTTTGGTAACTTCATGAGAACAAGAATATCTTTAAAATAATATAAGTTTTTATTTTAATTAAAGTGGTATGTTAGTGCACCAACCCCCTATTTATTTTCCCCCACTTTCTGGGGGAAATGTTGCCAATTATGCCATAAAAATACATGTAAGATGTTAAGTGTGCAAGTGTGTGTCATCTTTTAATTATGAAAGTATAAATTCAGAGTTTTTAAACCCGAGATACACATTCATTTCCTTACGTATCCCAGCATTCTTGTCTTTGAATGAACAGGAGAGAAGTTAGAAATTTCTGGGATTCCTTTACACTCTCAAGAGTTTCTGTGTTTGAAGGAATGAATGTATATGCTTTCCCTTTGTTGGATTTTGGTCAGAGTTTGAGTACATAGATCCTGTAGTAGAAAGGGCATATAAAACAATTAAACGTTGCTGTTTGTTTTTATTTTCTCGTTTATCCTCTACTTTTTTCTTACTGTGATAAAATACATGTAATGTAAAATTTAGTATCTTAACCATTTGTAAGTGTGCAATTCAGTGACATTAAATACATTCATTGGGCAGCCCCCGTGGCTCAGCGGTTTAGCGCTGCCTGCAGCCCAGGGTGTGATCCTGGAGACCCGGGATCGAGTCCCACTTCGGGCTCCCTGCATGGAGCCTGCTTCTCCCTCTGCCTGTGTCTCTGCTTCTCTCTCTCCTCTCTGTGTATTCTCATGAATAAATAAATAAAATCTTTAAAAAAATAAATAAATAAATACATTCATCATGTTGTGGAACCATCACCACCATCCACTGCCATAACTTTTTTCATCTTGTAAAACTAAAAAACTCTGTACCCATTAAACACTAACTCCCCATTCTCTCCTCCCAGTGCTTGGCAATCACCATTCTACTTTCTTTATGAATTTGACTGCTCTAAGTACCTCCTATAAATGGAATCATACAGTATTTTTCTTTTTGTGTCTGGCTTATTTCATGTAGCATAAATGTCCTCATGATTCATCCATGTATCAGTGTGTATCAGAATTTCCTTCCTTTTTAAGGCTGAATAATATTCCATTGTATGTACATACCACATTTTGCTTAGCTATTTGTCAGTGGACAGTTGGATTGCTTTCAGGGTTTAGGTAATGCTGCTGCGAGCATGGGTGTACAGATAATCTCCTCAAGACGTGTTTTCAGTTTTCTTGGATATATACCCAGAAGTGGAATTGCTGGATCATATGATAATTCTATTTTACATTTTTTGAGGAAATGCCATCTTGTTTTCCACAGCAGCTAAACCGTTTTACATTCCCATCAACAGTGCACAAGGCTTCCAGAGTCCCCACATCCCCACCAACACTTGTTATTTTCTATTTTGTTTTTTGCTTTTTGGTTTTTTTTTTTTTTTTTTTTTGCATAGTAGCTGTGAGATAATAGGGGGAAAAATGCATATATGTTTCTGCTTCCAGTTCCTGGCACAGAGCGCCTGAAATCTGTGTAATTTCCTAAGTGATAGGAATAGTAGGAGCATAATTTGTTCTAATATTTAGTCTTTGACCCTTATTCCTGACACCGGGTTCCTAAATCCCTTGGAATTTCCCCAGTGATAGCAGAGTTTTTTGTTCTAATGAGGTGACACTGGATGATCTGGAGGGGGGCTGCTCACCAGAAAGACCAAGCCATGATTAGAAGCTTGGAATTGTCAGCCCCACACCCATCATTCTCCAGAGAGGGGTGGAAATGAAGTTAATGATTGCTCATGCTGACTTGGTGAAGCCTCTGTAAAAATCCCTGAAGTACCAGGTTCAGAGAGCTTCTGGGTTGCTGAACATGTGGAGATGCTAGGAAAGTATCATGCCCCTTCCCACACAACTTGCCCCCTATGCATCTCTTCCATCTTTCATTTGTATCCTTTATCATATCTTTTTATAGTAAACTAGGTAACAGTAAATAAACAGTTGTCCTGAGTCCTGTGAGCCATTCCTGCAAATTATCAACCAGAGGAGGAAGTGGTGGGAATCTGATTTTTTTTTTTTTTTTTTGAACCTGATTTATAGCTTATGGGTTAGAAGCACGAGACAACCTGGACTTGGAACAGGCATCTGGGGTGGGGGGGTGGGGGAAGCGGGGAGCAGTCTTGAGGGACCAAGCGCGTCACCTCAGGGATCTGACACTATCTCCAGGTAGGGAGTGTCAGAACTGAGTTAAATTGACACCAGCTGGTGTCACAGAAGTGCTTGGTGGAGTGGAAACTGCCCTTCCCCCCCCCCCCCCCCCCCATCAGGTGTCAGAAGTGCTGAGTGTGGTAGCTCTGAGAGAGCATAGGAGAAACATCACAAGACTTGGGTTTTGTTCTTTATGGCAGCTATATGTAGACATTACTGGAGTTTTTTTTGTTGCTTTTGAGGTTTTTTGGTTGGTGTTTGAGGTTTGTTTTGTTACCTGAGCCCCCCAGGCGCCCCAGACATTACTGGTTTTTAATGATGACAGCAGATATAGAGTTTTCACAGGGAAGAGGAGCAATAAAACAGTACTTTTTCCTCTTCTTGTCATTCACAGGAGAGGAGGGTCAGCCTTTATTGGAAGTAAAGGGTGGCAGTTAGCACTAGGGAAACTTTGAAAGAGTTAGAATTGGAAACTTTGGCAGAATTAGAGCTGGAAGAAACCTTTAGAGGTTTATGTAATTCAGTCCCTTTATCTCTTTGTAGGACTTTATTAAAACTAATCTTGATAGATGATTCTATCCTATTTTTAAAGACCTAGAGGATTTGCAGGAAATTTTTTCAGCCTCATGTTGCAGCAGTCAATGATTTTAATTACAAGAGTTTTTTACTGTGGGTTTAACGTTTGATTAAATAAATGCCATATTTTGGTTGCACTAGAAATATAATACTGTTTGTTTTTACTTTTAGAGTAACTTGATCACAGCACTCTTTAAATCTTCCATTTATAGAACCTTTGAGATTTAGACATGCATTTTATCTTCATTAATTAGTTAACAAGTATTGAAGGAAAGAGATTGCCTTTGAGACCGTTTTGAGCTTCACTTTCCTCCCTTTAGAAGGAGTTTTAATGAGATATTAGGATGATGATAGCCTTTTAGCTGCCAGAATAAGAGTTTAAGGAAGACTTGGGGCACAAGTCCTGTTCTTTAAGGCGAAGTAGAAGGAACAAAGAGCTGGTCCTGCTACTTCTAAGAAGGCAAATGAGTAACTAATGAAGGGGTCTACTAAATAGCTTTTGTTTCCACTTAAAGGAAACAGTAACTGAAAAGAAGTTAGTTATGAGACAAGACTGGGAGGAGTATCTAGAATGGCCTGGATTACCTGTTCAGGTTTCGCAGGCCTGATGAGACATCTGAAGATTTCAATGCTTTGCAAAAATAATGTTGTAACTACAGCTGTGGGACTAGATTTTTGTTTTGAATGCTTTTTGTTTCAAGAAAAACAGATCTTATTGGCTGGATCTGAAAGATTCCAGAGTCATTTGAGGTACTCAGGAATTGTTTTTAATAAAAATTTTTTGGGAAACAAGACCAATATTTAATATATAAACCTCTGTGTTCTTAAGATAGTATTTTAAAACTTGGATATTCAGGGAAAGCACACTTACCCACTTTTTAGGGTTGGCCTAGGTGCTCTAGAAACGTCGTAGTGCTCTGGGCAAGATAGTTAATTGGTTGAGATTCAATTAGATTCAATTTTTGAAAGAAAGAAGTAGTGTTTATTGGCAGAATAGGCAATTGAGAGGGATGGGTAGAGACTGTTTGCATTCTGAGTGGGTGTGCCTTACTTGATTAAATACATGGTTTGTGGTCTCAAAAGTCAGTTGCCTTCTGCATAGCTTCTAAGAAGGCTTCCATAATATAATTTGTAGTTTGTGACTGATTAAGCAAGTAAGTCCTTGCTCTTCACATATTTAGTCTCAGAATATCTATTTTAACTTTTATTGTCTTTAAGGCTACCTTCAAGACCCATTTTAAAGGTTAAGGTTGCTATTTTTCCATTTGTTTTAAAATTTTTTGCTTCTGATTATAGAAATAATACATGTGTGCTACAGGACCCTAAAGGGTTGGGATAATCCCCGTTGTTGGAGGTTAAATTTTTTTTTTTTTGGAGGTTAATTTTTTAATGTGGTCTGTTTTACCAGTCTGCTGCTTTCTGATAATTTCTAAGAGTATGAAATATGCAGTTGTACTGAGACTTGGGTATGAGTCAGCCTTACTCCAAATAACAGATATTGAGGTTGGGGAGAATATTCAACAATTTTTGTTATCTGGAAACGTTTGGAAATTATTGTGTAGATAAAGTACTAACCTCAAATGTGATGGCTTTCCTGTACATATATACCCATGATAAAGGTTAATTTATAAACTAGGCACAGAAAGAGTAACAACAATAATTAATAATAAGATAGAAAATTATAATGAAAATCTTTTGAATGCAGTCTCTCAAAATACCTTATCGTACTGTACTTATTCTTCGTGTGATAATGTGAGATGATAATGTGGCTACATGACGAGATGAAGTGAGGGAATATTGTAGGCATTTTGACATAGCATTAAGCCTACTTTTGAGCTTCTGATGATATGTCAGAAGGAGGATCATCTGCTTTCAGATTGTGGGTAACTGAAAATGTGGGTGGGGAGGCGGGGACTACTATATTTGCGTTACCTAGTATGTAACAGGAACTCCGGAAATCTTAGCTGAAGGAATGGATGGGTGATAGTTGGAGCCATGCAAGTTGGTGAAGTAGATAGAAAATGGCATTAAGGGAGAAGAGGCACGGAGGATGTAATATTAGGAAATCATAATGTTACTGGAAGACCTACACAATGCTGAGGAAGGTTGATTGTGACAGAATAGAAGTGTTAGGAAGTGGTATGAGAAAGCTCAAGAAAAGGAAGGGAGACTATTTCTGTTAGGGGTAAGCAACATATTGGTGGTGGGAAACCAAATATGTAATTATAGTTGATACCCTTTACTGTGACCAGCACCTCACCCAGCTTCTTCACCTATTTGATCTTCACAAGGGCCTTGTGAGGCAAATATTATCGCCATGTTATAAATAAGACTGAATCCCAGACCATTTAAATAACCATCCCAGTTAGTTAGTTGGCAGAGCCTGGTTTATCTTACTCTATTAAGCCACTGGATTTGGCAGTTCAGAAATCACTGGTAACATTTGAGGAATTTAAATATGCCCAGGACTCCTGGGTGACTCAGTGGTTGAGCATCTGCCTTCAACCCAGGGCATGATCCCGGGGTCCTGGGATTGAGCAGTCCTTCAGGGAGCCTGCTTCTCCCTCTGCCTATGTCTCTGCCTCTCTCTCTGTCTCTCATGAATGAATACATAAATAAAAATCTTTAAAAAAATAATAAATATGCCACAAGTCATGCCACACTCTGAACATATTATTTCCAGAAGTGTCCTCTTTGTTCCCACAGGCAACTTTTGAAAAATAGGGAGTCTTCCCCCCTTTTTTTTTGCAATCAGGATAAATTCTCCAGTTTGGTCAATAAGCATCTCATATGGGATGGACTGAAAAGTGCTTCCAAAGCTAGTTGTAAAGCAAACATATTCCTAATTACTATTTTCCTAATTGAAAACTCAAAACTGGAGATGCCCAAGCATATATGCACTGGCACATTTTCAGTTCAGTGGCCTCCCGTGCACTCAGGCAGTAAGGTTCTGCCCCGGAGTTACCGTTCTCCCTTGCCACCCACATCTCCTCTGCAGCACTTCCCGATCTCCAGATAAGCATCATGGCATAACAGACAGATGTAATAGTCAGGAGATCTGAGTATGAGAGCAGCTCTGCCACACATGCTTCTCCTTTATCTGTGCTCTCTTCCACCTCTGACATGTTCTGGGCCTGCAACACCATGCCCTCCACACTGCTTCTTTCTGTAGTGGACACCAACTGAGAAGCAACCTGGTCTGCATCAATTTCCCTTCTCTGTGGATAATCTCTGATACATGGGGTGGGTAGGCTTCTGGTGTTACATCTGTGCAGTAGGACTCTATTCCTGGAACCTGGCTGACTGACACAGGTGTAGGCACCAATGCTATAGTGAACCCAGCAACCCTCTCATGGGGATTTAGAATTTCAGTGGAGAGAGTTTGTCCTTAAGGAGAATAGTATCTCTATTATACTCCACATTAGAGTTTACATATCTGGAAAGTTTTACATGTTTTCAGTTTTAACAAGTATTTCTTGAACATCTGCAGATTTTTCAATAAAATTTAAAAAGGACATAGTGTTTCTCCCTTTAAAAAAATATTTTATGTATTTGAGAGAGAGTACAAATTAGGGGAGAGGTAGAGGGAGAGAATCAAGCACATTACCCACCAAGTGGGGTGCCTGCCGGATTTGATCCCAGGACCCTGAGATCATGACCTGAGCTGAAGTCAGATGTTTAACTGATTGAACCACCCAGGCGCCCTTGTAGTGTTTCTCTTGTAAAGCCAACATACTTTACATGCAGTTTTATCTGAAAATACTGGAGATGTAAAAACACTATACATGCAAAATACTAAACCAATACATTAAAGTATAAAGAAAATATCTCCTGAAATTCCACAACCCAGAGATAACCACTGTAACATTTTGATGTATAGTCTACCAAATACACACACACACAAATATATATAAATATATGTGTATATATGTGTGTAATAGATGGGGATACAATTTTACATTAAAATATTGCAAAAAAATTGCTTGATATTGTCTGTTTTTTTGCTTAACATCATTAATATATTCCATCACCAGTCAGTAAGACAAATATCATTCTTTTAAGGGGTACATAAATTCCATAATGTGAATATATAGTATAATTTATTTAACCAATCCCTGTGCATAATGTGTAGACTTTCCCCACTATTTTCAATATATGAGTATACATCTCACACCTTTGATTTTTTTCATAAGGGTAAATTACTAGAAATGAGATTGTGACTCAAAAGATGTATGTGTGTGTATATATACAGGATTCTGATCAGAATATCATTTTAAAATGAATTTTTTTTTTAAAGATTTTATTTATTTATTCATCAGAGAGACGGAGACAGAGAGAGAGAGAGGCAGAGACACAGGCAGAGGGAGAAGCAGGCTCCATGCAGGGAGCCCGACGTGGGACTCGATCCCGGGTCTTCACACCCCAGGCTGCAGGCGGCGCTAAACCGCTGCACCACCAGGGCTGCCCTTAAAATGAATTTAAAGGAAGTTTTAGAGATATTGTTTAAAGATTTCTGATTTCTAAAGTGCAATTGACCACAATTTAAGTGATCCAAACCTCATCTTTAAATGAATTAAACCACTATCCCAAAATATAATGTAACAGTCATCTCAGTTTCCCAAAATGCATTGGTAAGTGTGGCACAAGTCACTTTCCTCAAATTGATCTTTAAGTCAGAGCAGTTCCAGTGCACAATCCTACCTTCTAAATGTTTTTTCTTCTGTCTCTCTCTTTCTCATTCTTTTTTTGCCTGACAAATTGATTCTAAAATTCATGTGAAAAAGCAAAGGATCAGGAAGCGCCAAGGCAGTTTTGAGGGGAAATTAGGTAGAAGGAATCCTCTACCTAATTAATAATTGATACTAGATAATAAGACTTAGCATAACGCTATAGTAATATTGACAGTATGATTTCGATGGAGTAGAAAATCTAGAAAGAGCACACTAAGAATATGGAGTTTGATAGATAGTGGTGTTGGCATTTCGTATCAGTGGGGAATAGACTAGTGCTGAGACAGGTGGCTTTCTATGTGGAAAAAGAAGAAAAAGCAAAAAACCTTGGGGCACCTGGGTGGCTCAGTCTGTTAAGCGGCTGCCTTTGGCTTAGGTCATGATCCCAAGGTCCTGGGATCGAGCCCTGCATTGGGCTCCCTGGTCAGTGAGGAGTCTGCTTCTTCCTCTCCATCTGCTGCTCACCCTGCTTGTGCTCTCTCGCTGTCAAATAATAAAATCTTAAAAAGAAAAACCAAACACACCAATCTGCAAAAATCAATTCCAGGTTGTTAGATATTCAAATGTGAATTTTTTTTTAAAGACTTTATTTATTCATGGAGACAGAGAGAGAGAGAGAGGCAGAGACACAGGCGCAGAGAGAGAGGCAGAGACACAGACAGAGAGAGAAGCAGGCACCATGCAGAGAGCCTGACATGGGACACACCCTGGGCTGCAGGCCGCGCTAAACCGCTGCGCCACCGGGGCTGCCCTCAAATGTGAAATTAAAAAGAAATACAAAACTCTAGCATAGAGGAAAAAATATTTATGACCTTAAAGTATAGAATGACAAATTATAAAGGTTGATAAATTTGATTGTTTAAAACTTTTGCACACTATAGCATCAAAAAGAATAAAATGTTTAGGAAAAAAATTAACAAATAGTACAAGTCTTGCATACTGGAACCTACAAAACATTTTGAAAGAAATTAAAGAGGATCTAAGTAAATGCAAAGACAGCCAACATTCAGGAATTGAAAGACTTAATATTCAGGTGCCTGGCTGGCCCAGTCGGTAGAGCATGGGACTCTTGATCTTGGGGTCATGAGTTCAAGCCCCATTTTGGACATAGAGCTTAATAATAAAAGAAAAAGACTTAATATTGTTAAAATAGAAATACTCTAAATTCAGTGCAACCCTTATCAAAATCCCAGGTGACTTTTTTGGAGACATTGACAAAGTGATCCTAAAATTTATATGGAAATGCAAGAGATCCTGAACAGACACAATCTTTAAAGAGAGGAAATAAGTTGGAGGACTCACCCTTCCTGATTTCAGAATTCACTATAAAACTGTGGTAATCAAGATAGTGTGGTACTGCCATAAAGATAAACATATAGGTCAATGGAATGTAATTGAGAGTCCAGAAATAAAACCTTACATTTATGGTTAGTTAATTTTTCTACAAGAGTGTGAGTGCCAAGACAATTTAAGGGGGTAAAGAATGACCTTTTCTTTTTTTTTTTTTTTTAAAGATTTTATTTATTTATTCATGATAGAGAGAGAGAGAGAGGCAGAGACATAGGTAGAGGGAGAAGCAGGCTCCATGCAGGGAGCCCGATGTGGGATTCGATCCCGGGTCTCCAGGATCGCGCCCTGGGCCAAAGGCAGGCGCCAAACCGCTGCGCCACCCAGGGATCCCAAGAATGACCTTTTCAACAAATAGTATGGGAATAACTGGATATCCACATGCAAAAGACCTGATTTGTATCTCTACCTCATATCATATACAAGGAATTAACTCAAAATGGACCAAAGACCTAAATGTAAGAGTTAACAACTGTCAGAGTTTTAGAAAAATATGTAAGTATAAATCTTTGAATTTTGATTGGATAGTGGCTTTTTAGATATGACTCTAAAACTATAAGCAACTAAAAACAATTGGAGTAGGTCACAATGAACTTTTGTAATTTTCTGTACTTTTGTATTTCAAGGATACCATCAAGAGAATGAAAAGATAATCTACAGTATGGGAGAAAATACTTGAAAATCATATAGGAGATAAGTGACTTGTTATCTAGAATACATAAAGCACTCTTACAACTCAACAAAAAGGACAATCCAATTTGCAAGCAAAGGATTTGAATAGACATTTCTCCAAAGAAGATACACAGATGGCTAATAAGCCCACGAAAAGATGCTCTGCGTCATTAGTCAATTAGGGAAATGCAAATCAAAACCCCAGTGAGTGAGATACCACATCATACCCACTGGGATAGTTAAGATAAAAAGTCATTAACAAGTGTTGGTGGGGATGTGGAGAAATTGGAACCCTTATACATTGCTAGTGGGATCATATAATGATATAGCACTTTGGAAAACAGTTTCTAAAATGCTAAACCTAAAGCTACCGTATGATTGAGTATTTCTACTCCCTGGAGAAATGAAACATACCTACACACAAAAACTTCTACATGAATGTTGATAGCATTATTCCTAATAGTCAAAAAGTGGAAACAATCCAAATGTCCATAAATTGATGAACAGATAAAATACAGTATAAGCTTACCATGGAATATTATTTGGCAATAAAAAGGAATGAAGTACTGATACATGTTACAAGATGGATGAAAGAAACATTGCGTGTTGTGTAAAAAGCCAGATATAAAAGACTTCGTATTGTATGTTTCCACTAACATGAAATGTCCAGGATAGATAAATCTATAGAGACACAAAGTAGACTAGGAGTTTGCCAGGGCTAGGGTTGGAGTTTGTTTTTGGGGTGATGAAAGTGTTCTAAAGTTGTGGTGATTGTTGCACTATGTGAATACAATAAAAACCACTTAATTGTACGCTTGGAAAGGACAAATTTAATGATTTGTTAATTATATTTCAATAAAACTATTATTTAAAAAACAGAACCTTGTGCACCATATGATGTTATGAGCAAAATGATGCCAAAAGTGAAAAAACAAGCCACGGACTAGGAGGAGACACTTGGCTACATATCATTGACAAAGGATTAGTATAAATCAGTGAGATAAATTAGTGAGAAGAAAGTGTGCACTCCAGGAGAAAATGGGCCAAAGATAGGAACTGTCAATTCATAGGAAAAAATGAACTTGGTAGGAAAATAAATATATGAATATGTTCATCCTCACTAGTTTAAGTTACTATAAATTAAAAGCAGTGAAGGAGGGATGCCTGGGTGGCTGAGTGGTTTGGCACCTGTCTTTAGCCTGGTGCATGATCCCGGAGACCCGGCCTTGAGTCCCGCATGGGGCTCCCTGCATGGAGCCTGCTTTGTCCTCTGCCTCTGTCTCTGCCTCTCATGAATACATAAATAAAATCTTAAAAAAAAAAAAAAAAACCTTAGAAATATGACTATAAGAAATGGCAATAAATGGAAAATGTAAGGGCTTAGATTCTAATCCCAATTTTGAATTTAGTTTTCTTATGACAGGAAATTGCATAATCTCCTTTCTTTGGTGTTGTCATTTAGTCATGTGAAGAGGAAGAGTAAGAATCCCTTGTAAAAGAAATGCTTCTCACTTTGTATTTTTTATCCTGCATATTTAAATATAAAATCCCTTTGATAGTGTTATTTAAAATAGTTTCCTTATTCTCTTTTATCTAAAAAACTTGCTGATCTTTGCATCCTTTTTCACTAAAAAAACAAAAACAACAAAACAAAACAAAACCCTGAAGAATTCTTGAATACAAGGATTATCTTTTTTTTTTCTTAAAGATTTTATTTTTCAGTAATCTCTACACCCAACATGGGACTCAGACTCAACTCCAAGATCAAGAGTCATACACTCCACTGATTCAGCCAGCCAGGCCCCCCAGATTCTCTTATTTGTATTTTCTTTTTTAAGATTTTATTTATTAGAGAGAGAAAAGAGAGCATGAGTGGGGAGGAGAGGGAGAAGCAGGCTCTCCATGAGCAGGAAGCCTGACATGGGGCTCCATCCCAGGACCCTAGGATCATGACCTGAGCCAAAG
This sequence comes from Canis lupus baileyi, assembly GCF_048164855.1. NCBI lineage: Eukaryota > Metazoa > Chordata > Mammalia > Carnivora > Canidae > Canis > Canis lupus. The sequence goes on along the minus strand of NC_132846.1, from coordinate 51,850,935 downwards.
GCAGATGCTTAACCAACTCAGATACCTAGGCACCTGTCCTATTTGTATTTTCAAATACAGAGTATAGCCCTTGACATATAGGGATGGAATATTTGTTGAAAAGAATGAGATGATTATGCTGATTTTGAGGTCCTTGGTAGAAAGGGGGCTCTGGGTTCCTAAGAGCAGCTTTTTTTTTTTTTTTTTTAAGAGTTTATATATTCATTCTTGAGAGACACAAAGAGAGAGAGGTAGAGACATAGGCAGAGGGAGAAGCAGGCTCCCTTTGGGGAGCCCGATGTGAGATTCGATCCCAGGACCCCAGGATCATGCCCTGAGCCAAAGGCAGATGCTCAACCACTGAGCCACCCAGGCATCCCCCTGGGGGCAGCTTTGATGTCTGAAAGTTATTTGTGCTGTTTTGGAATGTTAAAAAACTAAACAGGAAGAATGTCCATTTCTGGACATGTGAAATTAAATGGAGGGAGGGGTCAAGTTGTAAGCGATTTCCTAGGGCTTGCAGTACTGCTTAATGAGAGGGAAATGTGTAGACTGCTGTGTCTTTTGCCTTTTCTCGTTTTCAGTCATGCTCATGTTCCCAGGGGGCAGGGAGGGAATGTCCAGCAGACATTTTTGATTGATTACTAGACGCTATGTATAACAGATCTGCAGAGGCTCCAGTCCATGTTGTTTTCACCTTTTTTGTTCTTAGGTACTGTGTGGAGCTGAGCACCTGCCATCTAACTGGGAATGGAGCTGGGTGGGGACTGGGCTAAAGCTTTGAGTAGATTCAATCCACTCTGGGGAGGATTGTCTAATTTATGGGATCCAAGCATTTATTGCAGGCAGTTCCCTCTAGTATGACTTTATCTCCTAAGCATTTTAAGATTGTGGTTGATTTCAAGTCACCTTCTAGTCCAGCTCTGCAGCTACTCTAGCGTTTTGTAAGCGTCCTGTGCAGAAAGCTGGCCATGCACCTAGGCCTCTGCTAGAATTTAATCTATCACACCATCCTATAGAGCTATCATAAGTTCCACTGGTTTTTCTTTTTCTTGCAGAGTTCTTCTTCTTCTCCTTCTTCCTTCTTCCTTCTTCTTTCTTCTTCTTCCCCCTCCTCCTCCTCCTCCTCCTCCTCCTTCTTTCTTTTTTTTTTTTTTTTAAGATTTTATTTATTTATCCTTGAGTGACACAGAGAGGCAGAGGGAGAAGCAGGCTCCGTGTAGGGGGCCCGATGTGGGACTCGATCCTGGAACTCCAGGGTCAGTCCCGGAGCCAAAGGCAGATGCTCGACCGCTGAGCCATCCAGGTGTCCCTTGGCAGAGTTCTCTTGCCTGTGGCAAGCCCAGTTATGATCATTCATGCTCACATTCTCCAAATATGACCAGGAGAGAAAATGACTAGTAATTTCAGCTCCCTAAGAAAAGTTTCTTCCCTCTCTGGGATTTTAGTATATCTTGCCCTCTTTGCTTTGCATGGAAGACAGTTCTTCAGTGTCTTTATTTTATTTTATTTTTAAAAATATTTTATTTATTTATTCATGAGAGACACAGAGAGAGAGAGAGGCAGAGACACAGGCAGAGGGAGAAGCAGGCCCCATGCAGGGAGCCCGATGTGGGACTTGATCCTGGGTCTCCAGGATCACGCCCTGGGCTGAAGGCAGCACCAAACCGCTGAGCCACCGGGGCTGCCCCTCTTCAGTGTCTTTAAAATTATTTCTTATTTTGAGTGCTCTATGTTTTATCTAGTTCTGTAAAATTGATGGCTTGCCTCTACCTATTAATTTTAACCTAAAAGTGTTTAATTTTTTTTGTTTTTATTGCTGTAATTGTGACATAAAAATAAAGTTGTTCAGATGGTATAGAAATTCTTTCTCTCCATGAAGTCTGAAGGTAGACTGGTTGCATTTGATAGGTTATGAGCTATCATCTTTGTTTTGTAATCTTTTAGGATGTTGTTTTTATTCACATTTCAGTCTTCAGCCACAGCTCCATTCCAAGCCACTGGCAGAAAGAGAAGCAGAAAGAGTGCAATTGCTGTTTTAAAGGATGTAATTCAGCCTCAGTACCTGTCCCTTCTGTTCACTTTCTATTGGCCAGAATTGCATCATGTAGCTGGCTACCTAGATGCTGGAGAGACTGGGAAATGTAGACTCTAGCATGGACCTAGCTAAAACTGAGGGATTCTGTTACTAAAGGGGTGATAGAATGTCCACAGAGAGCCAGTTAGCAGTCTCTGTCATAGTATGGTGTGAGGAAAAGCTCTAACCAGAGGTTTTTTTTTTTTTTTTCTCAATAGTCCGTTTTTTAAAACTCTTGTATTAAATAATCTGTCACACCCCCTTGGTTTATGATTTTTCTACCATAGAAGAGTCTTGTTTAATGGTGAAGAGCATGTTCTCCACAGTTAGGCAAAGTTAGCAGACAAATATTGTCTGAATTTTGATCTGTGGTCTTCTCTTGCCCTTTTAAAAAATACTAGTTCTGATTTTTTTTTCCTTTTTTGTTTTGTTTTTTTTTTTAAAGATTTTATTTATTTATTCATGATAGTCACAGAGAGAGAGAGAGAGAGAGAGAGAGAGGCAGAGACACAGGCAGAGGGAGAAGCGGGCTCCATGCACCGGGAGCCCGACGTGGGATTCGATCCCGGGTCTCCAGGATCGCGCCCTGGGCCAAAGGCAGGCGCCAAACCGCTGCGCCACCCAGGGATCCCTGTTTTCCTTTTTTGGCCTATAATCATGTGTATTAATGAGAACCTGGAAGGAACTTAGTTATAGTAAGCAATGAGAATCTCATGTCCTTCAGTATAAGGAAGTACCACCTTATAATTTTGAACTAGGCAACCCTTATCCTAGAATAAAAGTGAAAAATATCCCAAATGCACTAACATGGCAGAGTTGGGAACCATATTTAAAAGTTTTGCTGAAGCTCTAAAAGTCTATAGGCCCTGTTAACATAAATACCCAGTTAGTAAGTGAACAAAAGAAGTTCTAAGAGATTTTAACATGGAATATGTATCTGTTACATTTCTTTCATTTGAGGGGCTCCTAGGTGGCTCATCCATTTAAACATCTGACTTCAGCTTAGGTCATGATCCTTAGGGTCCTGGGATGGAGCCCCAAGACAGGGCTTTGTGCTCAGCAGGGAATCTGCTTGTCCGTTTGTACTTCCCCCAACTTGTGCTCTCTCTGTCTCTCAAATAAATACATAAAATCTTTAAAGAAAAAAGAAATACATTTCTTTCAGTTGATAGCAACAGAAACTGATTCTAACTTAACAAAAAGGTGAATTATTACAAGGATGATAGGCATGCAAAAAATAAAGGAGAGAGTGGGGTGGAAATGATGAACAATTTAGGAGTCAGACAGGAAATAGCACAGTACTTGGGACCTCAGCAGCAGGAGGAGTTCACGGACCTTTTCTCTGGGATATTAGAGGTTGCATGTGCTTCAGACTCTTAACCTATTGAAATCATAAAGCCCCATGAGATAGGGTTGTTAGGTTCATTTTAACATAGGTGCTTATCCCTGTGTCAGTCAGCCAGGATCCAGGAATAGAGTCCTACTGCACATATGTGACCACCAGGGGCCTACCCACCCCATGTATCAGAGATTATCCACAGAGAAGGGAAATTGATGCAGACCAGGTTGCTTCTCAGTTGGTGTCCACTACAGAAAGAAGCAGTGTGGAGGGCATGGTGTTGCAGGCCCAGAACATGTCAGAGGTGGAAGAGAGCACAGATAAAGGAGAAGCATGTGTGGCAGAGCTGCTCTCATACTCAGATCTCCTGACTATTACATCTGTCTGTTATGCCATGATGCTTATCTGGAGATCGGGAAGTGCTGCAGAGGAGATGTGGGTGGCAAGGGAGAACGGTAACTCCGGGGCAGAACCTTACTGCCTGAGTGCACGGGAGGCCACTGAACTGAAAATGTGCCAGTGCATATATGCTTGGGCATCTCCAGTTTTGAGTTTTCAATTAGGAAAATAGTAATTAGGAATATATGTTTGCTTTACAGCTAGCTTTGGAAGCACTTTTCAGTCCATCCCATATGAGATGCTTTTTGACCAAACTGGAGAATTTATCCTGATTGCAAAATAAAAGGGGGGAGGACTCCCTATTTTTCAAAAGTTGCCTGTGGGAACAAAGAGGACACTTCTGGAAATATACGTTCAGAGTGTGGCATAAGGTGTATCTAATTTAAACTCCTCAAATGTTACCAGTGATTTCTGAACTGCCAAATCCAGTGGCTTAACAGAGTAAGATAAACCATGCTCGGCCAACTATATGTTCAGGTGTGGAATAGCTTCTGTGACTGGGGCAAAGCTCCAAGCTATTTTCTTTAGTATGTGTGGTATGTAGTAGGGAGAGACTAGTACATTTCAGTAAAATTCCAAGAAAAAGCCATTTCAGCAGAACTAAGTTTAAGGAACAACAGAATATACCACTGGAAGTGAATGGGGTTCATTTAACAGAAATGGCGTGATGACAGTCCTTTGATTTGCCAAAGAATAATGGGTGGTCATACTGGACATTAACTTTTTTTAAATGTTCCAAAGTAACCACCAGATGGACAGGTTCTGTCACACTATGGTCACATTGAGTGGAAATGTCTATTTGCTTATAAAATCACGTTTATGTGATTTTTGTATTCCTATCATAAGTGTGTGCTTTTGTTTTGCACTAATTACTTCCCCATTATTGCATCGTTACATAGATACTTATGTTCTTTCATGTCGGGATCATTCCATATATGTCAGTTTACAGTGTAATCAAAACTTACCCTTTTTTCTGTTCTGAAACTAGAAAGACAGTGCAACACATGATCTAGGACTTTTTTTTTTTTTTTTTTTGGCTATAAAGACATTATTAGGACAATTGGCAAATTGGTAAATATTAGTATCCTAAATATTAGTATTCTCTCAGTTTCCTGATTTTGATAATTGTTTCATAGTTAAGAGAAACATACTGAAGTATAAAGGTATATCATAACTGCCCCTGATTCAAATGGTTCATGAAGAAAATTCTCTATCATTGTTTCTACACACACACACACACACACACACACACAATTACTTTTTCCTGAACCAATTGAGAATAGGTTGTATACATGATTTCCCTTTACCTTTTGTCTTAGTCAGTTTGGGCTGCTATAACAAAATAACCATAGATGAGGTGGCATAAACAACCAATATTTGTCACAGTTCGGGAAGTCCAAGATCACTTTGCTGGAAGATTGAGTTCTTGGTGAGGGCATTCTTCCTGGCTTGTAGATAGCCACTTTCTCATAGTGTGTTCACAGGGCCATTCTTCAGTGGAGATCTCTGCCTTCTCTTATGGGCACTAATCACTTTATGGGGCCCACCCTCATGACCTAATGTACATCTAATTACCTCCCAAAGGCCCTGCTTTGAAATACCATCACACTGGAAGTCTAGAGCTTCAATAAATGAATGATGTGGGGGTGGGGGGGAGACAAACATTCAGCCTATAACATTCTGCCCATGATCCCCCTAAAATCATACTCTTCTTGGACACAAAATACATTCAGTCTACCTTAATGACTTCAAAAGTCTTAACTCATTCTGGCATCAGCTCTATAAAGTCTATATAGTCTGAAGTCTTATTTAAATATCATCTACTACATCTGATACGAGTGAAACTCAAGATACAATATAGCCTGAGACAGTTTCTCTCCAGCTGTGAGCTTGTGAAGCCATGTAAGTTATGTGCATCCAAAATATTATGGTGGGACAGGCAGAGGACAGACATTCCCATTCCAAAAGGGAGAAATCAGAAAGAAGAAAGGGGTGATGGGTCCCAACCAAGTCCAAAATTTAACACGGGAAATTCCATGAGCTCTTAAGGCTCAAGAATAATCCTTTTTGGTTTGATGCTATGCCGTCTGGATCCTTTGGGATGGGGATCGCTTTCCTCCACACTCTATGCTTCAGGCTGCCTTTCCAAGGCACCTATCTATTGATTCTATCTGAAGTGATGGTCCTGCCACCTTTGAAAGTGAGAAGGGTATCCTGATGATCTCTAGATTGTCTTTGGAATTACTTTTTCTTATCTTGAAAATAACACACATTCACAGCCAAATAGCTCTGTGGTCTAGCTTTGTAGGATCTAAGAATTCCTAATAGCCTGTATGTAGCACACAGTTTCAAGCATCAGGTGGTTCTACAAGACTTGTTATGAAATCTATAGTAATCTCTTGTTCTCTTCTACTCTTTTTTCCATCTTCTTTTTGGTGTTTACCTCCACATTCTAAAGTGTTTATTTTTTCTTGACTTTTCACAGTGGACATTATTTATTATTGCCTTATTACTGTTAGAAGATTTGCGCTCCTTCTAGGAGAGGATTCTTGTTGGAAAGATTGTGGCAAGAAGTTTGATGTGACTAGAAATATAACTGGGGTGTGGGGAGTGTCTTGGTGGCAGGGAGACCAGGCAGGAAGAGGAGGGTATTGCAATGGTCCAATGAAGGAAGAGGCACTGAGAGGTTTTTTTTTAAAAATTGATGAGTAACATATTCAGGTTAGTGCATAAAATATATCATGCTCCGTGACTTTTTACCTGTGTGTGTACTATGTCTCTAGTACCTGTCTCAAGATGTAGAACATTTCCAGCCTCCTTTAAATTCCTGGTGCCAAAAAATAAAAAATAAAATAAGAAATAAATTCCTGGTGCCCCAAAATGAGATCTTGAACTGAGGCACAGAAATTCATTACTGGTTCTAGAATGAAGTCCAAAAATGAGGTGGGGTTAAAGATGACTCCAAACTTGGGAGACTGGGTAGACTGGGTGATGATGTTGCCAACCAGGTGGGTAATACAGGAAGATAATCTGTTTTAATTGAGGGAGGAGTTAAGATGGTGAGAGAAGGTCAGCTTTAGACTTATTGATTTGGGATGTCCAAATGGAACTTATAGGTGGCAGGCAGAAACGTAAATTTGGAGTTCTGAGGAAAATTTGGAGTTGACGTGTAGATTTGTACACACTTACCAGCGTTTACAGTCTGTTTGAGAGCTAGCAAATAGATGAAAAAATTCTCTAGAGAGGCTGTAGAGACCTGAGGTTATGATTAGAGGCATATATTGCTTTTATTAACTGTGTTTTAGTCCAAATAGTGAATAAAATCAGTGAGAAAATTCAGTTTAAACATTTTTAAAACAAAATGATAAATGAAAATTCAGTAATGTGTACTCTTTTAAAAATGAAAAATCAAATTGGTTCAGAGGGTTATAAGTAAGAAGTAGGCATTCTACCTCCATTCTGCTCCCCACTCCGATCTCTGTGTCTCCTTCCAGATGATTTTTAGTACATATGTGTTATGTTTATGGTTTTCTTGATTATACCTTTCCATTATTGCTTTAGTTAAGAGTCTTTTTTTCTGGCTGTTTCATGTATGGTGGACAGCCTACAGGCATGTGAACCGAATGGCTTATTAGTTTGATTACCCCCCCCCTTCTTGTAATGTGTTTTATGCTGGTGTACTTTTTAATCTTGACCACAAAAAAATTTCTTTAGCCTTTTTTTCTTTCGCATTTTCTTGAAAAAAAATTACTTTTCAAGCTAACATATCTTGGTCTTTGGAGTATTTAAATATTCCCTTGATTAATAATACTAGCACCATTACACTCTTGTTTGTTTAATGTGAGCAAACTGACAACTTTTTTTTAACCTGGAGAGAAAGAATATTTTTCTTGATTGCCTAGTTGACACTAATTCTTGTTAGAATGAATGAAAGGCCTCTTAAGAGCCCTCTTGCTCGGTGAATCCGAGATATGAAATACACTGAAAGAGTTTGTAGCCTATGTTTTGTTTAGTGTTAATTAGGTCTCCAATGTAGTTGAGTCAAAGGTATTATTATTTTTTTGAGTCAAAGGTATTAGATGTGGGTTCTAGAAATGTCCTACTATTAATTGTGTAATTATTGTAACTTGTTTAAGCCCTCTGTTACAGGGTACTTATTGTTGAAAGAGCAAAAAGCATACTGTGTATTTTCATTCATTCAACAAATACTTATTGAGCTCCTATAAGGTACCGCTTTCTGTGATACTAATAGTATTAAAAGGAAATATTATGAGTATTTACTATCTGTTAGCACTTAATACTATCCTGAGTGCTAGGTGTAGGATAATGAGCAAAGTAAGCCTGGTGCTTTCCCTTATGGAACATTATACATGTATAAGATGGTGATACTATTATTTTTATTTGAATCATGTCAGAAATAAAATTTGGCATCAGTAGTTGAGTAACAAGTGATTTTCTTCTCTCTGAATTCTAAGACTTTGTCAGCTATCAGATTTGCATATCAGTTGGCCTATACATTCTCACCCTGAATGATCAGAGTGACCTGTGTTTTGACTGAGACTCTTTTCCAAAAGTTATTTCATAGTTGAATCTCAGTTCCTTAAAATGCAATTAATTTAAAGTGACACTGTGATAGAATCACAATATTTAAAAGCAAACTAATGATTTAACTTCCTCCTTCCTAGACAGTCCAGCCAACTATATGAAAATACTTGGTTGTGCTGGTTTGGGTGTGTCTCAGATCAAGGCGGATATCTTTTAAAGAGATCCACCCACAGCATTCCTGACATATAAATCTGTCACACGTTTGTTAGAAACTTAGAGCTCTGAAAATTGTCTTCCTTTTTATTAGTATGTTCTATTGAGAGAAAACAATTTCAGAGCTAAAGAGAGTTGGTTACTGGAATTAAATACAGCGTTCTTTTAGATAATAGTTTTTTAAAGAGATGATCAGAATATTATTTTTGTTGTGTTTTTAGCGTCTGATTTTGTTTTGTCCAGCTTAATAGCTTGTGTATATGCTGTATTGCTAATTTTTAAACAATCTCTCATCTTCAGTTATTGGCTCATTTCTAGCTATTCTGTTCTAAACACATTGCATGCAGCCTTGCTCCTGCATAGAAGTTTAAGTAGTAAACATTGATACCGACTTCTATTCCTTTGAGTAAGAAATTGTTGAAGACGTACATCAATTTTACAAATAGTTTTCAGGAGTTCTTTAGCTCATCAAATTGAAGCAGTGCCAGCAGATTCCAAGTATCATGCCTATCTGAAAGCCTTTCCTTTGTCAAGAATAACTTTCTTTTCCAGCTGTTCTAACTTGCAGTATTCAGGTAGCTTTCCCAAAAGTAATATTATTGGGATATAATATTAAAAAATATATTTAACTTTTGGATCAAGTTGTCTGAGAGGCCAGGAAGGAATCTTATTCCTTTGGGGCTTTTCATAATGCTAGTGCAGTGCTCAAATTGAAAATGTATTCCAAAAAAAAAAAAGAAAAGAAAATGTATTCCTAGTAAATTGTGAATGAGCATCCTCACTGCAGTTGGCTGTTTCAAAGTTAAGATTAAAGTTATTACACAAACTTCTCTGATGAGATTTTTCTTTTTTTTTTTTTAAATCTTTATTTATTTATGATAGTCACACAGAGAGAGAGACAGAGACAGAGACACAGGCAGAAGGAGAAGCAGGCTCCATGCACCGGGAGCCCGACGTGGGATTCGATCCCGGGTCTCCAGGATCGCGCCCTGGGCCAAAGGCAGGCGCCAAACCGCTGCGCCACCCAGGGATCCCTCTGATGAGATTTTTCTATAAAACAAGATTTCCATTAAGATTGGCCAAAACAGAGAGAGCTTTAAACTATGAGATCAAAAGTGCAGTATGGCTGTATATTAATTCAGGTATCCGAAGGATGAAACCAGGGATAATCTTAGAGTGGAAATGGATACTTAAGGCAAGATGAAGGGGGACAGAACGATTTCATGACAGTTACTGATCACTCTTAACTGTTTTTCTCCTTATGTTGCATTCCACTTTCTACTTCTGTAGAGTGCTGGACCACTCTTACGTAAGCATTTTACTTTTGCGCAGAATTTATTTGTGTTACCACAACAAAGGCTGTTAATAAACCACATATTTCCATGGGGCCTGGTGCTGGTTATTATTTGGCATACAAGGGCTGGTGGCTTTAAGACTATAGAGCAGGGAAAAAAAAACTGTATAGCAGGAAAACATAAATATTTTAGTTTATCCTAGGACTGATTCACTTTTGCTACTTCATTTGTAAGCTAATTTAATACTTCTCAAGATAGGCTTTTTTTTTTTAATTCTTTTTTTTTTTTTTTTAAGATTTTTAAAATTCATTCATGAGAGCCAGAGAGAGCGGCAGAGACACAGGCAGAGGGAGAAGCAGGCTCCACGCAGGGAGCCCGACGACGTGGGACTTGATCCTGGGACTCCAGGATCACGCCCTGGGCTGAAGGCTGCACTAAACCGCTGAGCTACCCAGGCTGCCCCCCGCTTTTTTTAATTCTTTTTTTTTTTTTTGGCTTTTCTTCTTTGATTCATTTTTTTATTTGCTTTATTAGAACAAAGGAAATTATATATACTCCAACTATAGTGTTTCAGGATCTATTTCATAAAACCAAATAATGATAGAAATGAATGTTACGCATTGTTCTTAGGTATTTCCTTCTGTTTTTCTTTGCAGTTTATCTAAAGTATAGATACAACTTATATTTCTTTTTTCCTTTTTAAGATTATGTATTTATTTATTCATGAGAGACACAACCGCAGAGACAGAGGCAGAGGGAGAAGCGGGCTTCCCTCAGAGAGCCTGATGGGGGACTCCGGGATCACACCCTTAGCCTTCTTAGCCGAAGGCAGACACTCACCACTGAGCCCAGGCATCCCTAACTTAAAAGATTTCTGTGTTTTCGTTTTGTTTTATATAAGATTTCTGTTTTTCTTTTTTTTAAAATTATGCCTTGTTTAGATCTTAGTGGATTTTTTTGACTATTAGAGAATTCTGAAGTTATATACATCTGTTAGGAATTAGATTTTAAGTAGTAACCTTTTTCTTGGGATCGGAATAAATGTTTTTAACTTCCTTTTTAGATCCATCATGTTACACAAAATGGAGGACTTTACAAGAGACCATTTAATGAAGCTTTTGAAGAAACACCAATGCTGGTCGCTGTGCTTACTTATGTGGGATATGGTGTACTCACTCTCTTTGGATATCTTCGAGATTTCTTAAGGCATTGGAGAATTGAAAAGTGTCATCATGCAACAGAAAGAAAAGAACAACAGGTAATTGTTAAGAGTCTTTGATTCTGTAAACGGAAGCCTTTTATAGACATTCTGGTATTCTCTCTCTCTTTTTTTTTTTTTTTTTTTTTTAGAAATTTGGATACATCTTAAAATAAAAATATTCCAGATGCAGTTAAATGAAAACGTTTCACAAAGAAAGTGGAAAACAAGATTAAGGCATGGAGAAATCAAAGCATTTAACATACTTCTTTATTTTTTTTATTTTTTAAAGATTTATTTATTTTAAAGATTTATATTGTGTGCTCATGCATGTGCGCTGAGGAGAGGAGGGGCAGAGGGAGAGGGAGAAAGAGAATCTCAAGCAGACTCCCTGCTGAGCACAAAGCCCTTTGTGGGGGTTATTGGACTCTGTCCCAGGACCTGGAGGTCCTAAGAGTTGGGCACTCAATCCACTCTGTCCCAGGACCTGGAGGTCCTAAGAGTTGGGCACTCAATCAACTGAGCCACCCCGATTTCCCCACATTGAACATATTTCTAATTTAATTGTCACAAGAGTCTATTCCTGTTTGATGAATGAGAAAGCAAAAATTCACAAGTTAAAATAACATTTCCTGAGTTGCTTAGTGTCAGAGCTGGGATACAGACATGGGTCTGTCAAATGCCAGAAGCCATGTTCTTTATGTTTGTGGTATAGTGCTATATCCTAAGTTCTGGCTCTGATCTTCTGAGAAGATAAAAAAAGTTCTGGAGAACTCATGATGTGTTTTATTATAGACACATGATATATAGATGTTTGGCTCACAGATCAGCTCCTTTCCCCAAACAAGCCTGAAAACAAAATATGGCTGAGCTCTCTGTTCCTGGAAAAAGAAAAAAAGGCAAAAATCAATCTTGTTTTAGTAATTATGAACAGAGATGGTAATAGTTGTCTTGGGGTGGGGGAGCGGAACCTCACTTCACTTTTTTCTGTATACTCCTTTGCACCTCTAGAGTCTGTACAGTATACATTCTATTCTCAAGAATAAATAAAATTAGAGTGAAATGCCTGGTTTTTCTAAAAACAAACTTGTTTGTTCTTGGCATGTGAAGTATGGAGAGGTTATCTTCTAGCCCAAGGAATACACTAAAGAAGGGCTTCAGAAGTTTTTTTGGTCCATAATACCTCTCATTTTTGTGGGGTGTTAGAGAGGCAGGCTTGGTGGCAGTAAGGTCACCAATGAGAGAGGAGCCATTAGATACTGGAATGGATGGTGGTCCTATGGGAGAGAAGGGAGCGTCTAGAAAACATGGGGAAAGAAAGGACCTTGTTCAAGGTCCTTTGCTAGAAAGCCAAAACCAGTCAGTGTGGGAATCAAAGATTCTGGTTCTTGGAGAACCTAGAATCCAGGCTCTCTTCTCTCTCATCTCAGCCATTCTGTACCCTTTCCAGCCCCAGCCCCAGCACCACAAGTTGGTCCTCTTTCTTATTGCCCTGAAATACCTACAAGCTGTCTCATCAAGAAGGTATTTCTTGAATACCAAACACAAGCAAAGCCCTGTATTCAGAACTTGGTCCAGTAGGCCAAACTAGTTTTCATCATTGAAATTTTTTGCTTCTCTTATTTTTCTACCCTTGTACATCCCAAATAGACTCTGTGGCTGGAGTGTATCAACAGTATGTTGATTTTGTCATCTCTCAGGTATGGCTTACTTATTATAAGTTATAGGTTACTGTATGCTTATGGGGTTGTATGGAATTACAGTTACTGGTTTACAGGCCAGTCTTCCTGTCAGACTGAGTTGATGGTGGTTGTGACTGATGGGAACTAAAATTTTATTCACATATTCAAATGAGAAAATCTTTATTTATAGGGACCTCTCCTAGTGTGAACACACTGTAGAGACCTAACATGGGAAGGTGGGAGCCAGGGGTGCTAATTGTGATGTGGAGAGCATTCCTGGCTGAGGGGATGGTGTAGGCAAAGGCATTAGGGATGTTTGGGAGAACCTGGAATGTAGGTGTATGAGAGATTGTGTTTTGAATGTCAGATAAGAAGTTTGGCAGGCAGTGAGGAGTCTGGGCAGTTTTTGAGCAGGGGTGTGACAGGAGAGTTTTCATAGCTGGTGTTCTGTCAAAGTGGGATGAAGAATGAATGAAACAATGGAGTTGCATCCAAATTACAAGAGTATGTTATATTGGAACTTGTTTTATGCTTCCAGAAGGTGAATTGATTCCTGAGTTATTGAGGCTGCCTGTGTTCTTGACTTTTGTGTTCAAGTATGGAACATAGGGATTTTATTCTTAAGTAGCTTCTAAAGTTGTTGAGAAAACATAACTCTTCAAATCTAACAGGTCTTTGCAAAGCCCTTTACAGGTAAATAGTGTTTGAATTGTGGCAGATACAGAACTGAGTAGCATCGAGTTAATCAGGAAATAATTCTCGGAGGAAGTAATAGGAGGAAATATGTGGGATAGTGGGGGATATTTGCTTCTACAGTTTGTTTAGAAGACTACTATTTTTTTTTTAATTTTTATTTATTTATGATAGTCACACACACACAGAGAGAGAGGCAGAGACATAGGCAGAGGGCGAAGCAGGCTCCATGCACCGGGAGCCCGACGTGGGATTCGATCCCGGGTCTCCAGGATCGCGCCCTGGGCCAAAGGCAGGCGCGGAACCGCTGCGCCACCCAGGGATCCCTAGAAGACTACTATTTTATTCAAATTCATTTCAATAGGATTTTCACAGTAGATAACATTAACAGTTAAGCCAGCTGAATTCTACCATTTTCTTATAAAAATTCAGCTTTTAGAGGGAAGGAAGCTCACTCAGTCTTGTGATAGAGCATGTTTGTTTTCTGTTGCTGGATTAAATGTAGTGAGAGGAATATGCAAATTTTAAGGTGTTACACTGGGAGAGATGAGGGAAAGTGGTTGCTTAGGATCATAAAATGCAAATATAATGTTGCCACTTCCTCATTTCACTGAATGAATGGTGTTTATAACCACATCCTTACTTTCTTCCTCATTCCATTATAAAAGAGAGTCCATTTTAACTATTTATGCTGGTTCTTCATGTTGATTTGGGTAGAACTGAATCCCATGGTCCCACTATAAAGATAAGTTAGGAGTGCCTGGTGGCTCAGTTTAAGTGCCTGCCTTTGGCTTTGTTCATGGTCCTGGGGTCCTGAACCCCCCCTCCTCCCCATCGCATTGGGTTCCCTGTTCTGCAGGGGGTCTGCTTCTCCCTCTCCCTCTGCCCCTCCCCCCAACTCCAGCACTTGCGCTCTCTCTCAAATAAAATCTTTTAAGAAAATAAAGCTAACAATAAGTTAGCAAAAAATTTAAAAACTTAAAAAATAAAGATGAATTAGCCTGAGTTCTATGTAAATTGCAAAAAATTCTTTGAATTCTTTACTACTTGATCCTCTGTTATTAATGTTGTTTTGGATGAGAATGTTGTTTTTTCCAGTCTGTGGTCTGTTTCTTTTTTATGTGAGGTGAAACTAGTACTCCAGAAACATGTATGTGATTAGATAAAGCAAAAGGTTGAATTTAAAATGTTCTAATCTAGATAGGAAATAACTAGAAGTCTAAGGAGCAAATTATGGTATGTAGTTAGCACGCACTTACTAAGCTTAAAGTTTTGCCTCTACAGGTTTGTTCATGGTCCCATATTCAAAAATGGGAGGGGTAGGTTATTGGAAAGGGACATTATTTTATCCATCTCCTGATATGTTTAATTTTCAAGATACAAAAGAAGGAAACTGATTGAAGTGTATTAATAGGAATTTCTGGAAGGATTTTATTCTTAATCTCCTTCAAAAAGTAGTCTGAGAATATTCTGATTAATTGTCATTTTAGCAATATCTTTGGAAACTATTAACGTAGTACAATTACTTGATACAGAAGCTGATGGATTATCAGTTGGTTTGTCTTTTTTAGTTCTGGGGATTTACAGAGAGCTCTATTTACCATTGTTTTGTGGTGTGTTTGGAGACCTGGACAGCAGACCTCTATTTTTTTAATAGCCTCATTGAGATATAATTTATATATCATAAAGGTCACCTGTTTAAAATGTATAATTCAGTTTTTAGTGTTACAGTTGGCCCTTGAAAAATGTGGAGGTTAGGGGTGTTGACCCCTTCCCCCATGCTGTTGAAAATTTGTATATAAGTTTTGACTCCCCTAAAACTTAACTACTAACATCCTGATTGACCTGAAGCCTTGCTGATAACATAAACAACACATATTTTTTAAGTTCTATATATTATATACTGTATTCTTACAATAAAGCAAGCTAGAGAAAAGAAAATGTTATTGAGAAAATTATAAGGAAAATACATGTATAATGTAACTGTAAATATTGGAAAAAAATCTATGTGTAGGTGGATCTGCACAGTTCAAACATATGTTCAGGGTCAACTGTATTTTCTTTTTTTGTTTTTGTTTTTTTGAAGATTTTATTTGAGAGAAAGTTTGAGAGACAGAGCAGGAGCAGGGTGAGGGACAGAAGCAGGTTCCCCACTGAGCAGGACACCACCTCCCACCCTCACCCCCACTCCACCCCACCCCATATGGGGCTGCATCCCAGGACCTCAGGATCATGACCTGAGTATAAGGCAGATGCTTAACCAACTGAGCCACCCAGGCACCCCGGGTCAACTATATTTTCACGAGTGTGTACAACCAGCACCATAATCTAATTTTATAACATTTATATCACCTGAAAAAGAAACCCCATACCCATTATCAGTCACTCATTACTCCCCCTCATCACCCTAGGCAACTACTACTCTACTCTCTGTCTCTAGATGTTTCATATAAATGGGATCATACAGTGTGTGATCTTTTGTGTCTGATACTTCTAATTTGGCATAATGTTTTGAGGTTTGTCCGTGTTATAGTAGATTTCAGTAATTCATTCCTTCTTAGTGCTGAATCATATTCCATTGCATAGAACAGTCATCTATTTTTATTTATTTTTTTTAAGATTTTATTTATGTATTCATGAGAGACACAGAGAGAGGCAGAGACACAGGCAGAGGGAGAAGCAGGCTCCTCACATGGAACCCAATGTGGGACTCGATCTCCGAACTGAGATCACACCCTGAGCCAAAGGCAGACGCTCAACTGCTGAGCCACCCAGGCGTCCCTATTTTTATTTACTCTAGTGATTTCTTACTGGTACAAACTTGTATCCCAAATAAACCTTTTTAAAGAGTTTTATAGTAGATAACAACTATATCCTTTTGCACTGGTGACATAAGTAGATCTGCAAAAGTTTCCCTGTCATCTATGGGGCTTTGGGGCTTTTTTGTTTGGAGCAACAGAGTAGCTTATTTTTAGCAAGGCTTTTTTTTTGGGTGGGGAGGGGCTTTTGAATCTTTAGGCTTTTATTATTTTTACTAGTGAGAATATGTAAGTTTAAAGATGTGGTGCCCTGTCTGATATCCTAAGTCATTCCAAGTTTAAATTGAGTACCATTAGAGTCCTAAACTGGTAAACTGATTTAAAATATTTATCAAGGGATGCCTGGGTGGCTCAGCGGTTGAGCCTTTGGCCCAGGGCATGATTCTAGGATCTGGGATCGAGTCCCACATCGGGGTCCTCGCAGAGAGCCTGCTTCTCCCTCTGCCAATGTCTCTGCCTCTGTGTGTGTGTGTGTGTGTGTGTGTGTCTCTCTCATGAGTAAATAAATAAAATCTTAAAAAAAAATAGAAATTTATTAAAAAAATAAAATGTTTATCAAAATGAAGAAATAAAGTTTAAAAAATAATAGAATTTATAGGTTCTTTTAAAAAAAAAGATTTATTTATTTATGATAGACATAGAGAGAGAGGCAGAGACACAGGAGGAGGGAGAAGTAGGCCCATGCTGGGAGCCTGACGTGGGACTCGATCCCGGGACTCCAGGATTGCGCCCTGGGCCAAAGGCAGACGCTAAACTGCTGAGCCATCCAGGGATTCCCGAATTTATAGATTCTTAAAGGCTACCCATAAACCCTCAACAGTTTTTAGACCCCCCCCCCCAAAAAAAAAAAAAACAGTTCTTAGACCCCAGTTTAAGAAATTTTATTGATGTTTCCTTACAAGCTATCTTTTGTTTTTATATATGTTTCTTATGAAAGCATTTTGAAAATACCATGACAACTTTGGTAGTAAATAACTGAAAATGTAAAAAAGAGCAATTCGCTCTACTTAAATCTGGCCATCCTGTGGAGCTTGTTAGTGACAGCATGTGATGACTGGTCCCGTACTCTTGCTCTTACTTACTACACATTCAGTTTTGACCATTGGGAGTCTGGTAAATCAGTTTTGCATCCATTTGTCCTGTACCAGATCATTCCCAGTAACATAGACATGTTTTTTTTTTCCCCATCTTGAAAACGAGCTTTCTCTTGATCCTTTCTCCTCCATCTACTGCTCCGTTTTTTCTAACTTTTTTTTTTTTTTTTTTTAAAGTAAGGTCTGTACCCACTGTGGGCTTGAACTCACAACCCCAAGATCAGAGGTCCCATGTTTTACTGACTGAACCAGCCAGGAACCCCTCTGTCTTCCTCCTAGAGTAAAATTCTCCGATAGAGCTGCTTCTGGTGTCTTGCACCCCATTCTTTGCTGAACTCACTCCAGTCAGGATTTTGCCCCTACCACTTCAACTAAAACAATTTTTCTCAGGATCACCCCTGACACCTGTGTTGCAAAATCTCATATTCCTTACTTGGTCTTTACTTTGTTTAGCCTGCCAGCAGCAATTGACACAATCGATCATTCTCCTTCTGGAAGCACTTTGCTTACTTAGTTTTCAGGCATTGTAATTGCCTGGTTTTTGTCCTGCCTCTGTTTTCTTTCATTCCCTCTTGCTAGATCCTTCTCATCAGCCCAACTTCTAAATGTTGATATGGATGTGACATTGGCTTCATCCCTAGTCCTCATTTTATGTGTACGCATTCCTTTGGGGATTTCATCCATTATCGTGGCTTTTGGTACCTCTGTATGCTGATAAGTTCCAAATTTATATCTTTAGCACTGACTTCCTCATTGAATTCTACATAACTGCCCATTTGACATCTCCACACAGGCATCTCAAACTTTACATGTCCAAAGCTAAGCTGACGTTCATTGCCTCCTGACCAGCTGGATAGCTTCCTGATCTCTATGGATGACAATTCTTTTCTGCCATTGCTTAGGCTGAAAACCATAGTGATATCCTTGACTCTTCTTTCTGTCACACACCATGTGTAACCCATCAGGAAATCAAGATTCAGCTACTTATCAACCTCCATTATCACCTAGACATCATCTCCTGCTTAGTGTCTTGCTCGTTTGCTCCTGTCACACTGGCCTTTTGCCGTTCCTTGAACACAAGTACACTCTTGCCCCATTGCTGTTGCACTGTTTACCTGTCAGATGGTCAAATGGATAGTTCTCTCCCTTCCTTTTCCTTTATTCTACTCTGGCCACCCTAGCTAAATTTTAGTTTGGCTCCGGCAGTTTATCTCCCCCTTCCTTATTTGATTTTTGTTTCCATTAGCATTTTTCACTGTTTAACATACCTTATATTTTATATATTTGTCTCATGTAATATCTGTCTCTTCCACCAAAATATAAATTCCACAAGGGCAGAGATTATTGTTATCTTTTTGTTTACTGTTATATGCCAAGTGCCTAGAACAGTGCTTTGCATTTATTAGACTTTCAGTAAATGTTTAAGTTAATAATATGAGGAGTGGTGGTAATAACAATGAGTGTTGAGTCTTTTGAATTTAAGTATTCATAGCATTGTGTATGTGTGTACACATATGCACATACACACAGATGACTCAGTTTAAGATCTAAGAAAACAGGGGATCCCTGGGTGGCTTGACGGTTTGGCGCTTGCCTTTGGCCCAGGGCGCGATCCTGAAGTCCCGGGATTGAATCCCACGTCGGGCTCCCGGCATGGAGCCTGCTTCTCCCCCTGCCTGTGTCTCTGCCTCTCTCTCTCTCTCTCTCTCTCTCTCTCTCTCTGTGTCTATCATGAATAAATAAATAAATCTTAAAAAAAATCTAAGAAAACAGCTGTCTTTAATTTTGAAATGTCATTACATGTCTTCAGTTTCAGTGATTGAGAGTTTTGAAGCATCCTGATCTTTGCCAGATACATAAGTACCTTAGCACCATCAGACAAAGTAGATTTTCTTGTTATCAGATCTTTACGCTAAGTAAATTGGGATCCATATTGTTGAGTCAGGCACTCAACAAGCTGTGGCACATAAACCTTTCAGAAGAAATTGTAAGTCATGGAAATGTATGGGCATAGACTTTGGAATGAAAAGGCCTCGATCAGTTCCTGGCTCTGCCCCTGGCTTGTTCCCTAACTGGGAAAGCCATTTTGCCTTTCTGGAGTGGGAATAGTATCTTCTGTTAAGAAGGTGCAGGGATATTTATGAGCAGATATATGTAATGCTGGACATAAGTATCATAAGTACTCAAATGGGAACTCTTGCTGCTGTTGTGATTATCATCATATTTACACATCTATGTTGGGCCAGAATTGCTCTTGACAACCATGGACAATTGTTATAATAAAGTCAACTTCTCAAAGTGGTAGCACTCAGCCTTTTCCACTGTGATCCTGAAGTCTAGATAGGCACTAGAATAGGTGGTACCTATTTATTTTAAATAGTATAGAATGTTTTTTAAAAGACTCAACCTCAACCAATAAAGGATATTTATTGGCTAATTATTAAGCTCCAGACTACTTTTGGTAAGGTCTTCAATGATCCTGAATTAACAAATCCATGAATTTGAATTTTTCTGTTTGAGGCCACTGGTAGAAGTCACTTACCCAGGGACTTCACACTCAGCAGTCCAGGGTATAGTTTCAACTAGTTATTATTTTCTATTTATCATATATATCTGCTAGTATATGGGGTTTGTGGACAAGGTCTTCAGGAAACATGTGCATGAGGAGTACATCAAGTTCAAACAGTGCATGAAAGTTATTTGTATTTGACTCTATCATTGCCACTCACCCACCAGTTAAGTATATTTTGCCTGGGCAAGTATCCCTGTAGAGTGCTTGTTACATTGTATTGTAACTTCATTTGTGTGCCACTCCACTCCACTAAGAGATCTTGGGAGTGTAGAGGTTGTGTCTTACTCATTTTTATCGCCAATGCCTAGATTAGTGCCTGGAAAGGACAGCTCAGTAAATGTTTGTTCAGTGACTGAGCAAACAAGTAGTAGGTCGGCCCTGACTGAAATCATTTTGCAGTGACTAAACTGTGGAGGAGGAAGAGGGGGGTGGGTATGTGGAGTGGGATGGGGGCCAGGGTGGGAAGGGGGAGGGTAGCAGTAGTGGGGGTGTCACAGTTTGCAGAGAGAACCCTCGTGTTCTTCATTATATCCCAGGTCTGGTAGAAGTATTTAGAAAAGAGTATTTGAATGAAATAAATGAAGAGACAAGTCCTCTAGTATAACCCTAAGTCCTTGAAAATTTAAACTGTATATTTTTGGAAAAAGACACTCACCCTTGTTGCATAGAACAGGAACCCTGAATAGTGATCCCTTTCCATCCCCATTCTTACTTCATTGCTAATAAGCAGCAGGGAGTTTGGATAGCTGCCTTTCAGCTCTCTCCACCAAACCTTCTAACTGCAGTCATACTGGTACCCTGGCCATGAGTCCCTCTCTTCTGCCATTCCATCCCACCTGCTTTTTGATCTCTAACATTGCTCACTGTGGCAACTTCTCTATCACTCTGTGCAAGTCTGTTCCCATCTCAGGAACTTCCTTGTTCTCCCATTGTAACAATGAGCTGAGCTGATGAGTTGAGCTGCGAGCTCCCTGATGTTGGCAGTCTCTGTTGCAAAGACTGGAGCCCCTCTCTCCCTTCCCAGCCACACCACTAGGTCACTGGTTCCCCAGAACTCTACTTAACTTTAGCCTGCAGCCTTTTTTTTGATATTGGGGTTTGGTAAGACTTCTGGTAGGTGGGACCAGACTCGTAAGTGTTTTCTGATGTTTATATAATGTATACAAAAATAATACTCTTTGTTGCTACTAAAAATTTGTGATGGAGCCTTTCTCTTGGGGGTTTAAGTTAATACCTTTAATATTAATGTGCAGTGTTTAGAAAAGTTATAAAGAAATAAAATTTAGAAGAGTTAGTACTCTTTACCCTATTTGATATTAATAGAAAAGGATTGGCGACAACTGTTTTGGGTTTTTTTTTTTGTTTTTGTTTGCTTTTTTTCCTTTAGGCAAAGAAATGCATAGTGAATAGTAGCTAAGGAAAAGTCCCAAATTAGAATTTAGATGTCTTTGTTCTAGTTTTCATTCATTTGATATTCTTGTTAGAAGTGGAGACTATCAAAAAGGACATATCAGTTAAGTAGTAAGTTTCCAGTTGATAGACACATTATTTATGGATATTTTCTCTTAAGGAAATGTCAATGTTAGAATCAGTTGTGAGATGAGGGTGTCAGGTGCTGCACATTCCTAAGAGTACTTTCTGACTTTGCTCAGCTTGATGTAAGATTTTATCTGCTGTGAGGCTTATTTAGTAGAGTCCAATGACATAGAAGGTTATTAATTATAAAATTATATGAAATCTTATTTAGCAATGAAAGTCTTTCAAAATAAGGCTTAAACTTCAATGTTTCTGATTAGCTTATTTAACGTAAGTCCAGATCTCAGGGCTAGAAGTTTAGCAGTTTGCTAACTATAGTAAAACTATAGTAGTTTTCTTTTTGTTTGGTTTACCCCTTATCTTCAGGAGTCGAGTTGTTCTAATGTGGTCTGATCGGGTTCTGAGCAGTGGTCATATTACATGGGACATGACATTATGCATTTATTTTGGCTCCACCCAGGCTTTTTTATAGACTTAAATTTAGTGTAACTTATTTCACAGAAGAAGAGAGGGCTTTAAGTCCCTAGTCATGAGAATTCATCATAAGAATTTTTTTTTTTTAACTCCCATCCAAGGAAAGAAACCTGAGATAGGTGTCTTTCTATATAAGCTGTCTTTTAGTATTTCTTGTTTATCATTTTTCTCTGGATGTTTTTCACTTTGATCTTTAAAAATATGCAGAGGATGGGGAATTTTAATTTCAGAATTATTTTTCTTATTTGAAACTGGAATTACAGTGTTTTTTAATGGCATTTCCCAATATATTACTTGGGAGGCAGAAGAGAAGTCCTTTTGAGGTTATTGGGAAGGAAAATCATTTAAATGACAGAATTGTACAACTAGGTTTTATTTTTATGGGGCCTACTTTTTAAGTTAAATTCTTTGGTTTTATATTCATGTAGTCAGATAGTTATTTACAACCATTTCATATAGGTTAACTGTCAGGGCCAAGTGATGTTTACCTGATTAAGAGTTCTTTTACCTTTTTTTTTTTTTTTTTTTATGATTTCTGTGCTCAGTATGGGGCTTGAACTCACAACCCTGAGATCAAGAGTTGCATACTCTACTGATTGAACCAGCCATTGCCCCAAGTTGTTTTAACATAGAGAATTGATGCCTTTACAAATGTTTTCCTTATCAGTTAATTCAGTGTAATTGATCTCTTGTTCCCAAGCACTCTTGCAACATGGAAAGGGAAGTTGTAAAAATTTTCTAAAGTAATTCAGTTAAATTCATGGTATTTCACCATTTGTTGGCAGGACTTTGTGTCGTTATATCAGGATTTTGAAAACTTCTATACAAGGAACCTCTACATGAGGATCAGAGACAACTGGAATCGACCAATCTGCAGTGTGCCTGGAGCCAGGGTGGATATCATGGAGAGGCAATCTCATGATTACAACTGGTCGTTCAAGTGAGTCTCAGTTGGGAAATTATTTGACAGCAAGAGAAAAAGAATTTCTTCACTTCAGAATATATTCTATTGTAGACTGAGTAATCTATAAAAATAAGAATAGAAGCTGAGAGTACAGTACAACATAGTTACCTTGCAATATGCTTTGCATATTGTTCTTTGCTATCTAGATTTTTAAAATGCATTTTTCTATTACATTTGATACTGTGTTGGATTATAATTGAATACAAAATTCGACTTATTAGAAAAAACAAAAAAAAAAAGATAAACTGTCCTTTCTGTTATGCCACTTATCAGAATCAAGTGTCTGAATTTACTTCTGCATATTTTGATTTCTCAAATGATTTAAGGATATATAGAATGTTTTTACTTAAATAGATGGAATAGTTTTTTAAAAATCTTTTCATATTCATAAAATTTTATTGTTTAGATTGTACACATTGCATTATTATTAAGAAAAAAAGGCAAATAATACAGATAAATGAAATGTTCTCCCATGACAACTAGCCACTATCCCTTCTGCAAACCCACTTCTCCACAAATCTTCACTCCCTCGAAGTAACCATTGTAGTCTGTTGTGTATTATTCCTCCAGATGTTTTCTGTGGGGTATGCATGTAATCAATCTACTGGGGTTACATAGAGGTAGGTTTTGATTTATAAGAATAGGATCATACTATGGAAATCATTTTATATCTTGCTTTTTTTACTTGCTAACACATTGGTAATATCCTGCTTATCTATTTTCACAGCAAGATCATTATTAGTACTGGGTACTGAGTATCCTATAATATAGCCATAGATAGTGTCTAGCGGGTTGGACTGCATCATTCTTCGTTAAAAACCCCAAAATCTCAAAAAAAAAAAAATCTCAGAGTTCAAACAGCAACAGTTTATTTCTTGTCCACGCTTTGTGTCTGCCTTAGGTTAGTGGAGCCTCTGAACCATGTTCTTGCTTGTGGGCCCAGGCTGACTGAGCTCCCACCATGTAGAATGTCACTGGTCTGGGGAAGGGACTTAGTAGATAAATTGTGTAGTGACTCTCTTTTTTCTTTGCTTTTTAAAAAAGATTTTATTTTATTTTAGAGAGAGTGAGTGAGCAGGGGGAGGGGCATGGGGAGAAGGAGAGAATCTCAAGCAGATTTCTGTGCTGAACACAGAGCCCCACTTGGGGCTTAATCCCACAACCCTGAGATCATGACTTGATCTGAAACTAAGAGTCAGATGCTCAACTGACTGAGCCACCCAGGCACCCCATTGTCTAGTGACTCTTAAAGGATCTTTATGCATATATTTTTTCATATGTGTATGGCAATTGCTGAGTCAGAGTATGTTTATCTTTTAAATGGATAATTACTACCAAACTGCCCTCCAGAAAAAAAAGTACTAACTGATATTCTTATGTGCAGTATGTGAGACTATCCTGGCAAACACTGCATATGATCAGTTTTTAAATTATTATCATTATTGATAAGTGAAAATTAGTATTTTGCCTTTCATTTTCTTAATTGGTAGTGAGTTTGAGCTGCTTTTCATCTAAGCCATATTCTTCCTATTTCCTGTATATTGTGCTTCCTTTTGTATTACTACTATCTTTATTATCACACGTAAGTATTTGATTTGCTCCTGAGTTTCATGCACTTTTATGCTTTTGAAATACAGGTACACAGGGAATGTAATTAAAGGTGTTATAAACATGGGTTCCTACAACTATCTTGGATTTGCACGGAATACAGGAGCATGTCAAGAAGCAGCTGCGAAAGTCTTAGAGGAGTATGGAGTTGGAGTGTGTAGCACTCGGCAGGAAATCGGTAAGCATAGGATCTGTTTGGCCAGCTGATATTCTTAACTGTGCTACTCAGGAGGGAATAATGCTGATACAGACCCAGAGTAGTAAGCATCCAAATACATACTTCGCCATATTGTTTCTGAAGTAATGGATGATGTTAATGCTTTCAACACATTTTGAGATGTATTTATCTTTTCCATTATATTACAAAATATATCTACAAGGGTTCCATAAATATTTGATTCATTTGTAACTTTAATGTTGACCTTGTTGGCATTTACAAATGATAGTGGTTAAGGGTGCCAACTTACTAGTACTGACCCCATGGGCATATGAGGGTTAATGTGTTTCCATACCAGTAATTGAGGGGTGATAATAATTCCTATCATACAGGGCTGTTTGAAGAATTAAATAAGCTAATTCATGTAAAGTGCTTGTGTCATGGTAAACACTCAGTAAATGTTAGCTATTTATTATTATTATTACAAGTCTATAGAATATAAAGGTGAACAGATTTATATAAAAAGAATTAAATTTTGTTCAAAGGAAAATTCCAAATTCTTCCATTTTGTTCCAGAGAACTGATAACTATAGATGTTGTAAGGCAATGTCCTGGATATTTATTACTGTGAATAACCCCAGAATTTAGGAGATTAAAACAATAATTTCTCATTATTTCTTGTGAGTCTCAAGACTGGCAAATGGAGCGGGGTCATTTATACTCAAGATCCTTAATGATGTGGTTAAGGCAGCGGTGTGCAGTGACAACATATAGTAATCAGACTTTACATCTTTATGGCACTTTATACTTTATAACTTTCTTGAACCTATTCGCTTTTTTGATCCTCACAACAATATGAGGTAGATAGAGCAAATGTTATTATTGGTATTCAACAGATAAGGAACTAAAGCCCCAAGAGGTTAAATGACTGTGTAAAGCTTTGAGGATAGGTAGCACCCAAGTTCAGCAGTCTTTTTTTCTGATCTTTTGCATTTAGTTAGTATCATTGATCAGTCTTGTTCAGTTTTTAAGGATTTGAGTATTGATAGAAGATCACAATACAAAGTGAGGGAGGATGCTTTTTAACTTGTCTTTTGCTACATAACAAATCATTCCAAAACTTAGTGACTTAAAACAGAAACATATATTTATTTGCTTGTGATTCTGCAGTTTGGGAAGTGCTTGACATTTATTTTAACTCCGTATACTATTGGGTGGGACATTATGGCTGACGAGAGAATGTCCAGGATGGCTTTACTTCTATGTTTGGCATGTCAGCTGGGTAGTGGGATCAGGTGAGGGCTACCTGAGCCCTGCATTCTCCTTCCATATAGTCTCTTATCCTCCAGAGCCTCTCCCTCTCTATGTAGCCTCTCTGTTCAACAACCTGTTAGACCGTTTTACATGGCAACTGACTTCAGAAGTATAAAAGCAGATCTTGCCAGGCCTCTTTAAGTCCTAGACTTGGAACTGGCATGTGTCAACAGGAATGGGAGAAATTGTTGGTAATCTTCTTTACAGGAATTCCATCACAGGTGCCAAATCAGAATGTATTCAACTACTGTGTCCTTTATCAGCCATTTCTCTTCATAATGCTCTTCCACGGAGCTTATTCTGAAAAGGTTGTCACATGTAGACTATGATTTCTTTTTAGGAAGTAATGAATAATTCTTAAATTTGGGATTTGGTGGTATTAATTTCATTAACTTCTCCACACAGGAAACCTGGATAAGCATGAAGAGCTAGAGAAGCTTGTTGCAAGTTTCTTGGGAGTAGAAGCTGCTATGGCATATGGCATGGGATTTGCAACAAATTCAATGAACATTCCTGCTCTTGTTGGCAAAGTAAGACTTAGTCTGTCATTTATGAAAACTCTGTTGTATGTATCTTTTGTTTGTAAAGCATTCAGAACAAGCCAAAGGCTATTGTAAACTTCGGGCTACACATGATCTACCCAAAGATATTTCTATCACAAATTTTTGGGTAAGTGTGTTCCATGGAGACTTATATCAGTTGAAGCTTTCTTGCTAGAACCCATGATTCTTTCTCTTCCATTAGATGATTCTTGCCTTTTTTATTTCATATAATTTTGAAAGGGATTCTAATTAAAGCCTCATAAAAGGTTAAAAATTTTGAAAGAAACAATGTTTAGTTTGGGAGGTTATTTAACAGGTGGTTTTTCCTGGTAGAAAAATAAGAAAATACATAGGTACCCTAATGCCTATTCTTATCATAATGTCTGTTGCTTAGAGATATATGGGCAAATGATATGTATATATGTAAAATACAGGTAATATAGGTTAAAAGTAATAATACAGATGAATAATAATGAAGGTTAAAAGTAGTAGTAATAACAACAACAATAATAAAAATGAATATGTGCAATTTTTATGCCCCTGTGGGTAGAGTTTGTATGGGGGCAGTTAAGGAGAGAAGAAATAAGAGACTTTGTAAATCAGATTCTAGCAGACTGGCACTCTCAGCTTGAAGGGGCCCTCAAGGTTTTTATTTCATTTTTTATTTTTAATTTTTTTAGAGAGTATGCACAACAGAGGGCTCGATCTCACAACCCTGAGATCATGACCTGAGCTGAAATCAGAAGTGGGACACTTAAGCAACTGAGCCACTCAAGTGTCCCTAAAGGACCCGTAGATTTTTTACTCTCATTTTAATATTGGTATCTAGGAATGACATACTGAAAAAAAAATCAGTGGATTAATGAGTCAGAAGACTTGGGTTTTTGTTTGGTTGGTTATATGTTTAAATTTATTTCTTTTTATATGTTCAGATTTAGCTGTCTGACTATGAGCATGTCACAGTCTTTCTTTTAAGATTTATTTAAGTGAGCTCTGTACCCAATGTGGGGCTCAGACTCATAACCCCAAAATCAAGAACTGCATGCTCTTCCAACTGAACCAGCCCGGCCAGCCTTTCTTTTTTTTTTTTTTTTTATTATTTATGATAGTCACAGAGAGAGAGAGAGGCAGAGACATAGGCAGAGGGAGAAGCAGGCTCCATGCACTGGGAGCCCGATGTGGGACTCGATCCCGGGTCTCCAGGATCGCGCCCTGGGCCAAAGGCAGGCGCCAAACCGCTGCGCCACCCAGGGGTCCCGCAGCCAGCCTTTCTAAGCCTCAAATTTTCCTTTGTAAAATGAAGTATTTGGACGAGGCTAACCGTAAAGACCTTCTCAATTATATGAACACAGTTTCAAGGAACAGATGGGATAAATAGAAAACAACAAGAGAAGAGATTTAAGCCCAATTATATTGATACCATATTAAATGTAAATGGCTTATACATTCTAATTAGAAGACATGTTGTCAGATTCAATAAAAGTAAGCAGATTTCTGCGAGAAACCTACTTTAAAGACACAGGTAGGCTTGTCCGAAGGTAGTGAGTTATCTCAATTGATTGTTCACAGCTAGTTACAGATCGAACTCCTTGTTCTACTTTTTCCCCCCCTTTTTTAGACTTGACTAGTCTAAAAAAAAGTCTAAAAAAAAAAGACACAGGTAAAAATAAAAGGACGGAAGAAGATACAGCATGCAAACAATAATCAAAAAGAAAGTTGAAGTGACTATATCAATATGAACAAAGATTTCAGAGCAAGGAATATTTTTTTTTAATTTTTTAAAGATTTTATTTATTCATGAGAGACACAGAGAGAGGCAGAGACATAGGCAGAGGGAGAAGCAGGCTCCCTGTGCGGAGCCCATTGCAGGCCTTGATCCCAGGACCCTGGAATCATGCCCTGAGCCAAAGGCAGACGCTCAACCACTGAGCTACCCAGGCATCCCACAAGCAGTTATTTCTGTGGGTAAAGAGGAACATTGTGTAATGATAAAAGCAGTTAATTCATTAAAAAGACATAACAATTTTATCTTGTTCTATTTATTTATTCATTAGATCTATGTATTTGAGAAAGAGCATGAGTGAGCAGGGTGGGGGTTGGGTAGAGGCAGACAGAATCTTGAGCAGACTCTCCACTGAGTGGGGAGCCCAACGTGGGGCTTGATCTCACAACTCTGAGATCATGACCTGAGCTGAAATCAAGAGTCTAGTGCCTGACTGAGCCACCCAGGTTCCCCCCGCCTTTTTAAGATTTTATTTATGTATTTGAGAGAGAAAGAGCACATGTGATCAAGGAGAGAGAGAATCCCAAACAGACTCTGCACTGAGCCCAGAGCCCAATGTGGGGCTCCATCCCACGACCCTGAGACCGGACCTAAGCTGAAATCAAGAGTTGGACACTTAACCAAATGAGCCACCCAGGGACCCCAAAAAGACATATAACAATTTAAATGTATAGGTACATTGATCTCTAGTATAGCTCTAGTAATAGAGCTTCAAAATACATGAAGGAAAAATTGATGAGATTGAAAGGAGAAATAGACAAATACATAATTGTTATTAGAGATCTCCATTCCCCTCTTTCAATAATTGATAGAAGAACTAGACAGAAAATCAGTAAGTTATAAAACATTTGAAAAACGTTATCAACAAACTGGACCTAATTGACATTTATGAAACACTTCACCCAACAACAGCAAAACATTTACCAACATAAACCATTTTCTGGGCCATTAAATGAACCTTGACAAATTTTTAAAAATTTAAATGAATTCAAAGTATGTTCTCTGATAATAATGGAGTTAAATTATAAATCAGTAACACAAAGATGTCTGGCAAATCCTCAAATATTTGAAAATTAGCATACTTCCAAATAACCCATAAATAAAAAAGAAAGGAAAAATAGAAAATACTTTGAGCTAAATGGAAATGTAGTGTATTACAGTTTGTGAGATGAAGCTAGAGCAGTACTCAGATGGAATTTATAGCTTTAAGGCTTGTATTAAAAAAAGGAAAAGTTTTGAATCAGCCACCTAAACAAGAACTTCAAAAAGGAAGAGCAAATTAAACCCAAAAATTCCAAACAGAGGAAGGATAAGATAAAGATAAATTCAGAAATAACGAATCAGAAATGAGGAAAAATGAGTGAAACCAAAGGTGATTCTCTGAGGAAATGAATAAAATTGATAAATCTCTAGTCAGACTGGTGAGGATAAAAAGACACCAATAGCAGGAAAGAACAAGGGTACATCACTACACATCCTGCAGACATTAAAAGGATGTGTAGTGATCCTTAGATCAACTTAGATATCTAACAATGGGCAGATCCCTTGACACAGAAATGTGTGGTTCTTCGACCTCATATTGGTTATAATACATTCCTGTCCTACATTTTAGCAGTGTAAATATTGAGATTCTTATTTGGAATTTCTCTGAGTTTTTCACACTAGGGAATTAAATTATCTCATCCTGCTCTTCCCTGTATGTTCAGAAACTAATTATGTAGAATTAGAGATTTTATATACAGAGTTGGAAGATACTACCTTAAAGATTTATCTTTCAAATCAAACATTATAGTTGAATGTTATTAAGTATCATTTAATCCATTAAAGGCAGGAACTAATCCAGTTTTAATATTTCTTTGAATCTGATACTAAATTTTCTATGTGAGGTGGTTGATTATGCAGCTTGAAGGCGGGGGAGACAGTATATTACAGATTAAGAGCATGTGTTCTGGAAGCAGAACCTTCTTAATGAGTCACTCACTAAGTTTGTGACCTTGGGCAAGATTTGTAACTCCTGAAAGGGAGTTTCCTCATATGTAAAGTGGGGATAATAATAGTACCTGCCTCTTAGATTTTTTTTAATGGGGATTAGAAGTAATAATGTCTTTAAAACCCTTAACATAATGAATGCCCGGAACATATTAAGCACTTAGCTCTTAAATGCTAATATTTAAGTTTTATTTTATTTTTGAACTAAGGGTATGATAGAGCCTCATAGTAGATTGATACATAGAAATGGTGAATAAGGCTAGTAAATAGCAAGTTATGTTGCAGATTTTGTCAGGAAAACAAATTAACTAGAAAGAGAAGAAGATAAAATTGTATAGAGTGGAAAGGAGTGGGATCCTTTTAAGGTATAGTGGGATGCCAAGAATGGTAAGTAAAGGGTTTGAAGACTTGCAGAAGAGAAATTCGGTATCTCATCATTTTCTTCCCTAGTGTCTCTTATTTTTAAAAAAATTTTCACACTTTTTTTCAAAGATTAATTTAAAGCTACAGAAGAGTTGTAAAAGAATACAGGGTTCCTGTGTACCCTTCACTCAGCTTCCTTTTATATAAGTATCTTTTATACCAGTGAAATTTACCAAACCCAAGAGATTAACCTTGATACAATGCTAATTACTAAAGTACAGAACTCATTTCAACTTTACCAGATTTTCTGTAGAATATCTGCATGATATCTCCTTACTCTCCAGTGTGTGACAATTCCTGTCTTTCCTTGTCTTTCATTACCATGACTCTTCTGAAGAGTTATTGCTTCTCCCGTATTCATTTACAGTGGTCTAGATTTGTGAATATTTTATTATTTGAATCCAACATGATTGCTCAAAATATTATTTTTGTTCCAGTTTTGGCCGTTAGGAGATCTCTCAGGAGGGCTCCTGTGCCATTTGAATATGTGCTTGTGCTTTTTATTTCCCCCCTCTAAGGAGCACTTTTCTTACTTTGTAGCATAAGAGGCTCTGGGCTTTTTAAATTTTTAAGTTTCTTCCAAACCTATTTTAGCCTTGGGGTCCATGAATTCACCATTGAGCCCTGGTTCCTTTTACTGGAGGATGGTATTTAGAAATCAAGGTCTGTTGTGTTTATGGCTAGTTGGGTGTCACTACTTCTTGTCCCTCAGTGCATAGAACTAGAAAAATAGATGCACGTGTATTGACTGATGCATACGCATGTCTGTGTGCATGTATACACATTACATATAAATTATCCCCCCCCAAAAAAAAACCCCATCAGCCCATATTGGTAAATCTGCAACTCTACTTTTCCTTTTTAAATGTATGTGTTTATAACTAGGTAGCTTTTTATCCTTATAATAACTTGCACACAGTAAAAATTGCAGACATCTGCTATACAAGTTTCTTAAGTATCCCTCTAAGAATATTCTGTTATAAATCGGTGTGTGTGTATATGTCTTCTCTCTTGTTCTCCTGGGAACATGCTGATACTTTCTGCACCTCACTCTTAAAGTCATAATTGGATATTTTGAGGCCACTGTTGACAGAAAAACCTGTTTCTGAGCTCAGATCTTACAGGTTGAAGAGTAAGAATGTGAGAAGGAATAAAGTCCCTAAGAACTTCAGCCTTTTCTTGTTGCCTTAGTAGAAACTCATGTTTACAAGTTAAAGTAGAGCTTATGGAGAGATTTTGAAGGCAAAACTGAGGCCTACACTTCAGTCAGTGAGGAAGACATTGGTAAGTGGAACCCTCATTGAACTCAGGCTATGATTAGGAGTGAGAGGAAGGATGCACTGTCTCCACAGGCTTTACTCCCTCAGCTCCCTTGTCCCCCACTTTTCTCCACAAATAATAAAGGACATCATACTAAAACTCATATGGCATGCCATCAGACCAGTGAAATTGAAACCCTATGAAGACTATCTCATATAGCAGATTTTTAGATGTAAATAAAAGCCTGTTGCTGTAGATCTGAATATTTAAGTCAGTCACAGAACTGAAGAAATTAAAAGGTGAGAGTTTTATATTGACTTCTAAGTTAATTTTGCAAAGCAAAAATGTGCATTCTTTTCTTCTTCTTGAAATTGATAATTTTGTTGTTGTGTAAGCTTTCCTTAATAAGATAGCATTATTTTAGCATTTTGTAATTTGTGTAACTAAACCTTTCCACCTAACTTCTTATTTTCCTATGCTTGTGATTTTGCAGGGTTGCCTGATTCTGAGTGATGAACTGAACCATGCATCGCTGGTTCTAGGAGCCAGACTCTCAGGAGCAACCATTCGAATCTTCAAACACAACAGTGAGTTTGATTTGGAATTCATTACAGCCTTAATGTTTAATATTTTTTGGATTAATGGCAGTAGTTAATTAGTTACATTAATAAAGCTATAAATAAAGCATGTACAACATTTAAAATGTCCTTCTGGTCCAATCTTTTAAAAATTATTCTCTCCTAAAAAAAATTATTCTCTTCCTCATTAGAAATAGAGGCTGAAGGAAGCCTTTTGGCACAAAATACAACACTCTCCTTTTATTTAGCTTTCAACTTTTTCATCTTCCTTGTTTACAAGCTATTTATTCAATATGTATTTACTAGATGCCTGTGGTGTAATTTGCCATAACACCAGGGCTATTGGGATGAATAAAGCAGGGTCTCATCTTAAGGATCTCTGACTGGCTAATGAAAAGACTATAGACAAACCAGTACTGCAACACTACTGATACGGAACAGGTACTAGAATACACATATGAACAGATGCTGCAAAGGCACAGAGGAAGGTGGCACTGCCAGAACTTTCTTCCTAAGTAGAAGTATCTTGTGTATTATTAAAATATTTACAATAAAAAGAGTAACTTTTGTAGTTAAAATACTCACATATAGGGAGGAAAGACTACAAAACTGCACATCTAATGCCATTTTTTGCCACAATGTGTACATGTACAGACAAAAGTCTGGAAGAATAAACACCCAAATGTTAGATCTGTGCTCTGGATCGAAGTTTACGGATGATAATAACTCTCTTCCTTCTGTCTTTGTCTTGTCTAAAATGTTTTATAATGAGAATGATAGTATTTTGTTTTATAAAGTACATGGCATTATTAATCACAGTTGTGTAACCTATTTCCTTACAACGCATTGTGAACTTTGACAGTACATGTGACTCTCCTCCCCTAATGCCAGGGTGGCAGGCAGCATCTGCAGTTGCCCTTCCCAATCCATCCCTCAGTTTGGACAATAGGGTTGTTTCTAAATGTTTCTACTAGAAACAGTACTACCTACACTCACATTTTTGCTCAGTGGTCTGATTCATGCCTTAGGATAAATTCCTAGCAGGCTTAGGATGCCTGGTTAAAAGGTTATAAAAAGTGTTATACTTTTTCAAATTGCCTCCAAGTATGGTACAAATTTTTACTCAACAACATGATGGTGACCACTCACAGGCCAACATAGGGCATTAGGAATCATTTAAAATACTTTCTAATCTAATAAGTCAGTAACAGGTTAATTTCTGTTTCTTTGATTATTAGGTGTTAAGCAACTTCTTTTTTTTTTTTTTTTTTTTTTAAGATTTTATTTATTTATTCATGAGAGACAATGAGAGAGAGGCAGAGACACAGGCAGAGGGAGAAGCAGGCTCCATGCAAGGAGCCCGATGTGGGACTCGATCCTGGATCCCGGGATCACACCCTGAGCCAAAGGCAGACACTCAACCGCTGAGCTACCCAGGTGTCCCAAGCAACTTCTTTATACAGTTAATCATGTTTGTATTTCTTTTTTTTTTTTTTTTTTCATGTTTGTATTTCTTTGTGAATTGGCCATTTTCAAATTGTTTGTTTTTCACTGAGTATAAGAGCCCTTTATATTATTCTTTCTTGTATGTTGCAATATTTTTTTTTTTAATTTTTTTTTTAAAGATTTATTTATTTATTCATTCAGAGAGAGAGGCAGAGACACAGGCAGAGGGAGAAGCAGGCCCCAGGCAGGAAGCCCGATGCGGGACTCGATCCCGGGTCTCCAGGATCACACCCCAGGCCGCAGGCAGCACCAAACCACTGTGCCACTGGGGCTGCCCTGTTGCAATATTTTATTTTATTTTATTTATTTATTTTTTTTAAAGGTATTATTTATTTATTTATGATAGTCACAGAGAGAGAGAGAGGCAGAGACACAGGCAGAGGGAGAAGCAGGCTCCATGCACCAGGAGCCCGACGTGGGATTCGATCCCGGGTCTCCAGGATCACGCCCTGGGCCAAAGGCAGGCGCCAAACCGCTGCGCCACCCAGGGATCCCCTGTTGCAATATTTTAAATTTCATTTTTAACTTTTTTAGTGTCTTGCTTTAGGCTTATTAAAATGTTGAATTTGGCACATTTATTGTCTTATGAATTTTAGATTTGCATAATGCCTTTCCCCTTCTAAGATCATAAAGTTATTCTCTTGTATTTTCTTTTTATGATTTTGTGGTATATTTTTTATTTAAATCTTTAATTTCCTTGGGATGTAGGGAGCATAATATGAGAGAGATAATTGAATTTTTTTTTCTTAAGTATGTGATACGGTCAGGCATTCCACTATAGGTACTTCCTTTCATCTAAAATTTTTGAGTCAATATCTTTCTCTTCCTTTCTGTATG
The DNA here is from genome assembly GCF_048164855.1 of Canis lupus baileyi. Taxonomy (NCBI): domain Eukaryota; kingdom Metazoa; phylum Chordata; class Mammalia; order Carnivora; family Canidae; genus Canis; species Canis lupus. The sequence goes on along the minus strand of NC_132846.1, from coordinate 51,816,059 downwards.
TAAACAGAGGAAACTAAAACAATGAGTGCATTTTTATTTGTCTCCTGGTGATCGCCACACATTGGTCTCTGCAGCAGAAGTAGCAGCTTCACAACAGACATACATACTTCTGTGTTGGCAGATTGGGTTAGGTAGCAGATTGTTTTGTTATGAATAACTGAAGATATAAACAGTGGGTTAAGTAGCAGATTGTTTTGTTATTGAATAACTGAAGATATAAACAGTCACAACCTTTGCCATCTTATTTGTGGTATGTGTTTTTATTACCTTACTTCTCTTTCCTAACCAAAATCCTTTCATGGAAAGAGCAAAATCGTGTATCTTTGTAACCCCCTCCTTCAGTCCTGAGCAATAAAGAATACAAAATCACATTTTATGATAGGATGCCTCCCACCCCTGTTAAATGTTCCCCAGACTTAATATTGCATAGATTCTGGGGGGAAGTTTCTTAAGGCTATTATTTCAGGGCAGGTATTTTAAGTATAAAGTCTGTTGTAGTGGTAACAGTGGTCTTCAAAGCATTTGTCTTTAACAGGCAAATTATGATCCTCATTAATGGTAGTACCAGCCAAGTTGCTTTTGGGCCTGTTAACCATCGTTAAGGACCAAAAGAGCCACGAGAGCTTGATTATGTACAGGCAGCTGATCAAGTCAAACATGGAACAGTTTGAACTGATTGCCAAGCTTTCTTATCACGTAGTCTGATGTATGCCCAAACTGGTGTACCTTGAGCTACTAAGATAAAGCTATTTAACAGGTGTTTATTGAGTGTATCCTAGATGAAAGGGAACGATGCATGCACTTTAAATTTTCCCCCATATTTGCTTTTTAGGAGGTGTATATATTTGTTGTAGTTTATTTGTACTCTCTTTCTCAGCCTTCTTTATGCATGTATTTCTGAATGACTCACTAGGATTAAAGATACAGTTGATTCTATTTAAAAAAAAAACAAAACGCTAACTGAAAGGCCATGGTATTTAACATGAAACATCAGTCATTTCACAAGGATGCTAATGAATGGAATCACCTGTGCCACAGTCATTTAGTGGAGTTTCTGTGGTTTTGAACATTCATTACATTTTAGAGGAGATTGTCATTCAATTCAAGTTAGCAGTAGCTCACCCATTTTGCCTTATCTTTTTCTGCTCAGTTCTGATTATGTTAATATCTTTTACTATCTGAGAGACACTCCCTGAATAAGAAATGTATATTTGCATTTCTGAAATAAAGGTCAGAAAGAGGAAGGTACTTTGTGCTGAAATTCTTTTTTGTGTGGTACAGATATGCAAAGCCTAGAGAAGCTGTTGAAAGATGCCATTGTTTATGGTCAGCCTCGGACACGAAGGCCCTGGAAGAAAATTCTAATCCTTGTGGAAGGAATCTATAGGTAATCCTGCTTTCTTATTCTTATCTTTCTGATGTGGCTTCGTGAAGTTTTAGAATTTTTAAGCAGAAGAGAACAGTAATCTGGACCCCTCTGGAAACTAAGGAGACAGTGTTTATGACTTGTTAAAATACCTAAAAGCAGAGTTAGCACTAGTTAGGATAGAAGTCTTTTTATCTGGCTTTTCTTTTTCTTTCCATTGTGCTAATGGTCTTCAAATACCCTTTGTTTTTGCATCCCCTATTTTTCTACTGTTTGTAGAGGGAATGTATATATAGGGGCAAAAAGAATATGTTTCCTAATGTGTCAAAACAAATTATACATAATTTCATTTAAAGAAAGATTTTATTCTGATTTATTTGGGTTCTTGCACTTACTCTCTTACCTCCTGTCTTTATTCTTTTATTTTATTCTGTTTTTTAAAGTATATATGCAGTGTAATGCAAAATCTAATGTAGCCTGTAACTGCAAGTGTTAGAAGAATCTGCTATGACCTTTATCCATCTGTGGTGAAGTAAGATTAAGTCTGTTCTGGTACTTATTTGAAAAGATCCCATTTCCTTTCCCCTAGACATCTATCTAGCCACAACATCATCTGACTTTGTCAGTTTAAAATCACAGGCAGAGTTGTCAAGCCATTTTTAAAAAGCAATAAACTGAAAAAAATTAATAGTAACAGTAAGGTGGCCAACTCCTAATTTTGAGAGTTGAAAAGTCTCAGTGTATTTGTTTTTTTCTGTTTTGCCAGCATGGAGGGATCTATTGTTCGCCTTCCTGAAGTGATTGCTCTTAAGAAGAAATACAAGGCATACTTGTATCTAGATGAAGCTCACAGCATTGGGGCTCTGGGCCCTTCAGGTCGAGGTGTGGTAGATTACTTTGGCCTAGATCCTGAGGATGTGGACGTTATGATGGGAACATTCACAAAGAGCTTTGGTGCTTCTGGAGGATACATTGGAGGCAAGAAGGTAAAGGGGCCATGCAAATTGAGCAGTTTAGGGTAGAGGTTCTGGCTACCCGATTTGGTAACTCACGTGTAGCAGATACGTGTCCTGAACTGGGATGTGGAGATCCTTAATTTGTTTGTGGCTTAGGCTCACAGCACCAGCAGGCTTCATACTTCAGCTGCTCAGTGAGTGACTGATGAACGAAAGGCTGGTTCTGTTCATTGTTTGTTGTTTTCTTATTTGAGCTTCGTTCTCAACTACATGCTGGTCTGAGATACAGAACACCCTCTTGTATGAAAGGATGCACAGTGGTGCTGCCTGTTTGCCACAGTCTTCTACTGGCTTTGAGTTGTGCCCACAATTTCAAAAGTAGTGAGTTTATAATGAGAGCCAGTGGGAATAGAGGACCAGTTTCCCTGCCCATGGCCTCAAATGCATCTTGGGTGAGCGTAAAGACAGGAAGAAAAATTACTTTGCCTGCTCTGGTTTATTATAAGGCATTGTATTTTTTAATTTAAAAATTATGTAATGAACTATAAGGCATTTGAGAATCAATGTGGTGGAAATGGTTGAACCATAAGAAGGAGACCTAGGTTTGAATATTTCCCTAACTTTGTAAGCCCTACAGCAAAGCATTTAACCTTCCCATTTCCTTATCAGTAAAACAGAGATAAATATGCCTGGCTTAAAAGATTGTAGTAAGGGTTGAAAAAATAGTGTATGTCTGTGCTACAGCCTGGATGAACTAGAAAGCATTATGTTAAAGAAGTCAGTCATAAAAGGTCACGTTGTATTATTTCTTTTGTGTTATATTCATAACAGACAAATCAGGATAAGGATGTAGGTTAGTGGTTGCCAAGGGCTTGAGGGCATGGGGGGAGTGGAAGGTGACTGCCAATAGATATGAGGTTCCTTTCTGAGATAATGAAATGTTCTAAAATTAGCCTGGGGCTCCTGGCTGGCTCAGTCGGTAGAGCATACGACTCTTGATCCTAGGGTCATGAGTTCAAGTACCATCTATAGACAAGAAAATTCAACAGGGTCTGGAGCCTACTTAAAAATAATTAATTAATTTTAAAAATGAGTGATGAAAATCACACAGCTCTGTGAATATACTAAAAGCCACTGAACTGTATGCTTTGGAAAAGTGAATTACATTTCAATAAAACTTATTGTAAAAAAAACCTCTCCATAATACTAAGAAAAGCACATTGTCAAGTATTTGTATGCAGCATGTATTAGGAGCTTATAAACATCTTTAATTCCTTTTTAAAACTTGACTTGTTTGAATGGAATCACTGAAGGCTTAAAGCCTGGACTTTCTCTTAATAATTGATTGCCTTTTAGAGAAAACTCATTAGTGGTTTTAGTCAAGTTTGATAGATTTTTACCTCAAATTTTTGTTAATGGGACCAGGCTCACTTTGGAGAGTTGATTGCTTTTTGGTAAGATTTATTACAAAACCAAAGGACTTAACAGAATACTCTGGGAAATTATTTAGGTATGGTATATCTTTGGCTTTATGGCCTTTGTACAGTTTTTAGTATTTTTGAAGTGATACACTGTTGTATAGTCATATTTTGTGTTTCCTTGTTGGGTCCTGGTACATAACCTACTTTGCACATTTTATTTGAAGATTTAGTGAAGTTAAAAGGAAAGAATAGGGATATACAATTGATTGTTTTGAACTCCTTGTAACTGACGGAGTTTTTTTATAGTGGATGACTTTCTTGTTCTCATGAAAGACCCAATGAATTTCTTCTATTTAATTTCTGCCATATTTATAACATTTTATGAATATCTGTGAATCTCTGTGTATCTGGAGGATATATTTTTTTAAAAAAAGGCAATCCAAACACTTTAATTCAGCATTGTAGATCTGTTTATTTTTTATTTTATTTTATTTTTTTATTCATGGAGACACACAGAGAGAGAGAGAGAGAGTCAGAGGCAGAGACACAGGCAGAGGGAGAAGCAGGCTCCATGCAGGGAGCCTGATGTGGGACTCGATCCTGGGTCTCCAGGATCACGCCCTGGGCTGCAGGTGGCGCTAAATCGCTGCACAACTAGGGCTGCCCTGTAGATCTGTTTATAACATTAAGTGATAGGCTCTCCAAATTTAGAGGTCTTCTTTTTTTTTTTTCTTTTAAAGATTTTATTTATTCATGAGAGACACACAGAGAGAGGGGCAGAGACATAGGCAGAGGGAGAAGCAGGCTCCATGCGGGGAGCCCGATGTGTGGGACTCGATCCCGGGACTTCAGGACCATGCCCTGAGCTAAAGGCAGGCGCTAAATTGCTGAGCCACCCAGGCATCGCTAGAGGTCTTCTTTAAGACTAGTTTTTCTTTCTTTCATGTCATGGCATGTTTAATAACCAGATGAAGCTTGAGGATGTTGCCCTGTGTTGGACCTAGTTGTTGCTGATAGTATACTTTGAGCATGGTGACCTTGCATCTCAGATTAATGTCCCTGTTCCAATGCTGTTGAAGGGAGGAAGAGGCTGCTTTCATCTGGAAGGAAGGCAGTGAAACTGCAGAGAGTTCAAGTTTTACCTCTAATGACTTGCTTCTCTGAACTTCCCAGGAGCTGATAGACTATCTGCGAACACATTCTCATAGCGCAGTATATGCCACGTCACTGTCCGCACCTGTTGTGGAACAGATTGTCACCTCGATGAAGTGTATCATGGGGCAGGATGGCACCACCCTTGGTAAGTCTTTGTTTTCTTGGAAAATTTCCAATGCTCAGTAAATACTTAGCCAAATGAACTCTTTTTCTTGAACTAGTTTCCTAAAATGAGGAGCCTACTGCTGGGCAGGGCTGGCAGGTGGTGAGGCCTTGGTTGCTAAGGACAGCTTTTCAGTGTATTCGGTACACAAAAGCTGTGAGAACTAGCCTGGCTTGCTTCCTGTTGAATTTTCTTGTTTACAGATGGTGACGCTTTAATCTTATTATCCTACCTGTCTTCATAAGTCTTAGGTGATAAGCTAAGGGTCTTTCTTAAATTGCACAATTTTATATGAAGATGTAACTTACTGTGTGTTGAGATGTTTCATTCCCATTGTATTTAAAAGCCACTCTTTGCATATATTAGTGTCCTTGACTTAGTGCCTTTTAAAAGAGTTTCTAGTTTAACAATAGGTAATAAAAGTCATCCTGAATTTGTTTATTCTGTCTTTGGTGAAATAATTAGTGTAAACTTGACACACTGAAATGAACATATACTTGGTTTCTATTTTACTTTTCTTCTGCATCACTAGAGGGCAGTGTTGATTGCAGAAAAGTTAGAACAATTGGGAATTTTGTTTTTTCACTTCTAGAAATATTTCCATTGTGAATATGAGACATACATTAATTTTACTTGTTGCTTTTTAAGTGCTTCTAAAATGAATTTTATATTATCTGCCTTGAGCTCTCCACTCTTCATTTATATATTTTTGTGGTAAGATTGATTTGATTTGCATTGAAAAACAGGAAGGAAGTAGTATATTTGATTTTGATTGATGTAAGCCAGTTTTCTTAAATCAGAATTTTACCTTAATATTTTTTTTTCTAATGTGCAGTATATTCATTATTATCTGTAGTGAGAGATTTTTGGATTTTCAAAGTGTTGATCATTTTCAGTTTCATGAATTGATTCCGTAGGGAAGAAAATATTTCATTCATGTTGTGAACACACAGCATGGAGCCTTGAGAGTAACCCCCTGTTTACAGTAACTACATTATCTTCTCTCTTTCCCTTATGGTGTTATTAGAAATAGTGTGTTTTGATTTGAGATATATATTTATATAGCTAGCAATTATCTAGTTATTTCATCGAGGTGCATCAACCCTATTGATTCAGCATACGTAGGTGACTAAAATGAATAGCTAACAGCTATCAGAGTTAGTTTTGGATGATTTCTTTGCCCTGTTGTAGAGCATGAATCTGTGTGATGTGTGACCTCTGCATAAATGACTTATCTGTACTAAGGAATGAAATCTAGGCTCTGCTGTGATGATAAAATGAAATGTGGTAATTAGTTACAGGCTCTAGGTTAGCACTCATTTTCCAGTTTATTTATTGCCTCTCTGACCACCCCCTAAGCTTAGTGATGTGAGACAACAGCCATCTTATTATGCTCACAGATTCTGTAGGTCAGGAATTCGGTCAGGGCACAGCAGGGATGGCTTGTCTTTGCTCTGTAGTATCCGGGGCTTGAGGTTGAAGACCCAAGCCGCTGGGGAAGACTCAGATGGCTGGGGGCTGGGATCATCTGGAGGCTTCTTCCATCCCAGGTCACTTGGGCCTAAGTGACTTGAACAGTGGGGCTCAGCTGAGGCTCTTGACCAGAGCACTTTCACATGTCCTCCCTGTGAGGAATGGGCTCCTCATAGAACAGCGACTGGTGATCCGGAGGGAATCCTTCAGAGCAAGTGTTCCCAAAAAACCTGCTGTAACCCCATGACCTTTTCCAATTTGTTGTTAACAAGCAGGGCGCTAAGGCCAGTCCAGATTGCAGGGCATGGGAAATCAGACTCCACTTCAAATGGGAATGGGTCCAAGAATTTGTGGCCATTTTTACAACTTGCTACTACCAGCTTTTATGTATTTTAAAAATTGCTCTCTGAAACTTTTAATTAGTATGGGCAAACTTCTTTTGGCTACACTGCTTCTATGCCAAAATAGAGGATAATAAAAGGTAACGATAAGTACCATCTTTCTTAAATCCGGCTACCTGATCTTAATTAAATTTGACCTGATTTCTTTCAGATTTGAGCGTGTAAGGTAATGCTTATTTTTATGGCATAATTGAATGCATCTTTTTATTGCCTGTGTAGTAGAAAGAAAGTGTAAATTAAGCAGCAGCCCTTTGACTATGCCTTAAGGTGACCTTTACAAAGAGGTATCTGCAATTACTTGAGTGTGAGTTTATAGTAGAAGCAGCCTGCCCTCACTGAAACTTAATCTTTAACATTCAAGACATTAAATTTCATTCATTCCACAAATATCAAGTATCTCCCTCTATTAGATTCTGTGAATCTGAATCCACAGGAAATGGGTAGACAAGCAGATCATTTGAGAGGAGTATATATTTTGGGGAGTATTGGAGATGTAGAGGATAGTGGCTTGCTGTATTAATCCCAGAGAGTACTATAACATAGAAAAATCAAAATTAGTCATTTTACCAAATATTTGCCTGCTCTGTGCTAGGCACTTGTGATTCATCAAGAATGAAACACCCCAAAGTTTTTGCATAATGGGGTTTCTAGTGAAACAAGTTAATTAAACAGTGTGCTAGAAAATGAGAAGTACTTCAGGAAAAAGGGAAGTAGAGAAGGTGAGTGATCAGAGGTTCTGGGGACCCACTTTACAATTTTAAATAAGGCGGTCATTGAGAGGTAAGATTTTAGCAAGAATTTGAAGAAGGTGAAGATTTGGCCCTGAAAATCCAGGGTTTATAAAAGGCCTAGAGATGGAGGCCACTCTGTGTTCAGGAACAGCAAAACCACTGTGATCTGTGGGCTGCTTAATGTTAGGAGGCCTCTGGCATGAGTCAGACAGGTTAAAAATGTTATTGGTCCTTCAGATTTTATGAAAAAATACAGAAAAAATGTACCTGTGATCTCATATTTTAATATTAATATCTCACCCCATTTATCTCACTCTTTAAAAAGAAAAAGATAGCTAAAACTCGCTTTTGTTTCCCTTCTTGATTCTTTTTCTCTCACTCCTTCCCCAGAGATACCACTATTCTGAAATTGTCTTTCTGTACGTTAATGCTTTTACTATTTTTACCATGTCTATATATTATCAGTATGCCCCAGTGTTTGAAGGCTATTTGCTTATGATGACTTGCAGAAATGTTTATGAGATTTAACTGTCTGAATAAAAACCCACTATAGTAAATCGTCATGCACACACCACCCAAGATGTTTTCAGTTGTGCATGAATCTGGGGAAGAGGCTGTGGAGTGCACTTCAAGGGGTGCCTGGTGGCTCAGTTTAAGTGTCTGACTTTAGTGCAGGTTATAATCCTGGGGTCCTGGGATGGAGCCCCATGTTGGGCTCCCTGCTCATGTACTCATGCATGCTCTTTCTCAAATAAATAAAATCTTAAAAACAAACAAAAAAACCCCCACACAAAACAACATAGTCCTGAATATTGGGATCCAGTTTGTTCCTAAAAGTGTGTTACAGTGTGAACTTTCAGGTAGCAGAGTCTACATATTATTCAAAAACAGGAAAAATCACATGTTCCTAGCTCATCCAAAACTCCAAACATTTTTTTCCCAAGCCACGAAACACTCTTGAATATCTACATAATAACCTACCAAGAATTTCTATAAAATAGAAAACATCTAAAATAACAGTGACCTACTTGAACCCTAAGACAACTGAAGTACTCTTGTGTACATCGCTCAGTGATGCTGCACAACACGGAGTCCATCATACTTTTAGGAGGTCGTCATATATTCTGGATAATAACTCTTTATGACTGTTGTGTTTCAAACTGAGAAAAATGGCTTTTCTTTAAATATTGTTTATAATATTATGCTTTATAAACGTTCTCCTTTTTGATACGGTAGAATTTCTGAGTCTTTTCCCTTATGGACAATGTTTTTGTGCCTTAAATAATCTTTTCACTGTCAAATATGTCTTCTGTAAGTATTTATTGCTTTCTTCTCCTATTTTATATTACTTAATTGGTGGTATGGGTTTCTGTATAGTTATATGTGTGTGGGCATGATTTATTTTAGGGGTATTCTTCAGTTTCATCTTGGATTATCTAGGCTTTCTAAAACCATAAATTTTCATACTGCACTGTTTCTCAGTTTTTGTATTTTGAATAGATTTGCCTGGAAGATCAGGTTTATACCGAAGCTGCATCAGTATTTGTCTCTCGTTGGATCTCTGTAGTACTCTGACTTGGAAATGAGGGGAGCTGAAGGTAACCCATGTGTGAACAGAAGAGTCTGTTACATGAGAATAGAAATTACAAATTGTAGAGCCCTTTCCTTACTTTGTGGTGAATATCTCCTGGGCAATTTCTGTCTAGGAAAGAGAGAGAACATGTAAATGTTTGGTCTTGGCTTTGATATTAGTTTAAGGCAGTGTTAGACTAAGAAGCTGGCTTTCTTTTCCTGCTCTTACAACTCTAACTTTCTGGTTGCTGTTACTGGACATACAGGTACCAAAGCATGGTTCTAGGTAAACTCATTTTTGGCATACTGTTTTGTCCTTTCTATAAGATGTAAGAGTTCTGTTTATTTGCATGTTTTCAGTCTCTCTGTTGTGTGTATTTCACTATAAACAGGCCTTCCTGTGGGGTCACTCCAAACAGGGTGCTAAACCAATGAAATTCTGTTGTAGGTTAAAGGTGGTCCAGAATCCCTGGGAACTTTGTTTTTTCTCATGTCAGTGTCTGATAATTCAAAGAACTATAGGACTAGATGCTTTTAAAAAGCTGCAGTTAGCATGGCATTATTTTTGTTTTTGTGTTTACACTTGACCACTTACACTCCATAGAATTGAATCCAGTCTTATTACCACACACTCTACCCCATTTGGTACTGATTCATTTTTCTGGACATGCTGTATTCAAAAGATGTGTTTTGGTTTTTGGTTTTTTTTTTTTTAATCATAAATTTACATTTCTCTAAACTAGTCTAATAGAGTTTTTAGCATTTTATATGCACTTGTAAGTTTGAGGTTTTTATTCAGAATGTCACTATTGAGACTGATTTAGGAAGTTAAGGAATTCATGTATTACTTGTGCTAAAGTAGTCTTTATTTTCTTATTTCCTGGCCCAGTATGGAGTCTTGTTGATTTGTGGTACAAATCTCTCATTGCCATGCAAAGATCATCATTCCCATATCTTTTATTTTTAAGCGTACATGTTGTTTCATTTTTTTTTTAACTTTGTGCAACTTATGTAAGAAAAATGAAAAATGTAGGGAGAGATTTGAGCACTCTTATATAGCTGGTGTTCTTGCTTTTCTTACTGGCTCTAAGGGACTGCAGGGAGAACTAAAAGTTACCAAAAAAAAAAAAAAATCACAGTAATTTGACATGTCTGTCCCTAAATTCCATGGCGTAGAGCTAGGTATAGTCATATGGTAGAGTTAACATTTCTGACTGATATTTGTAAACCCTTTTACAATAAAACTATAGAAACAAATTTACAGAAAAGCTGGAAGTACAGCACAAAGAACTTTTTTTCCTGAACCGTATGAAAGTAAGTTGTTGATGTGACGCTTCATCATCCCAAATATTATAGTGAGTACTTCCTACAAAGTCATTTTCCTTTATAACCACGGTACAACCATCCAAAGCAAGAAACTGACACTAATATATTATCAACTAGGCAATATAGCATGATATTATTTCTTTAACTAATACTGGTATGGTATTACTATATCTATTTCTCAGGTCCTTTTCAGGCTTTGCCAGTGTCCCAGTGATGTGGACACGGTTCAGGATCACATGTTGCATTTAGTGGTCCTATCTCTTTAGTCTTCTCTTGTCATAGTTCCTCAATCTTTCTTTGACTTTCATGACTTTGACACCATGAATGATTACAAGCCACTTATGCTTCAGAATATTCCTCAGTTTGGGTTCACTCCCTCTTTTCTTGTGATTAAGATTAAGATATCTTGAATAGGAAAGGCACAGAAGTTATGCTGCATTTTACTCCCTGAATCCTCTCTCTGTCTTCTCAACTAAATATGTAACTATCTTCAGGTTATTCAGGCCCTGGTCAACTTTCTCCATATCAAAGTCAGATTTTTTTGATTATGCCTCTCACTTCTTATTCCCATGGCCACATTTCTGTTTTAGGCCCTGATTACCTGTTGCTCAAACTATTGCCCCCACCTGTAACTGCCTTTTTTTGGCTCCAGTTTTCCTGTATATAACCATTCATTGCTCTTCCCAACATACAGCTCTGTTTGTGAGCGTCAGCTTAAAGATGCAGAAATAGAAAATAGCAGTCTTTGATACCTCCCAATTCACAGAATGAAGTCCAACCTTTATGTGATGCTTAAGATCTTCCACAGTTTGTAGCTTACGTCATCTTTTTCTGCATCCTCTCACCTATCCTTATTTAAACCAATTTGATTCCTCTGACAGAATTCTTATCCTCCCGTCCCCCCAAATTCTGTTCATTCTTCAGGGCCAACTGAAAGATGGTGTCTTGGGCAGCCCAGGTGGCTCAGCAATTTTGCGCCGCCTTTAGTCCAGGGCGTTATCCTGCGGACCTGGGATCGAGTCCCACGTCAGGCTCCCTGTATGGAGCCTGCTTCTCCCTCTTCCTGTGTCTCTGCCTCTCTCTCTGTGTCTCATGAGTAAATAAAAATCAAGAAAGAAAAGAAAGAAAAGAAAAGAAAAGAAAAGAAAGGTTGTGTCTTTTACAGCACCTTTGTACTAATACCTTTTTTCTCTCAAAATCCGTATTTCACAACTTCATAATATCACAAATTTTTATAATTTTGTCTCAGAGTCAGTGTTTAATGTTTGAACACAATGTTTTCTTTAAAGTATATATGCAAGTCAATCAGTAGACTTAACAGCTAGATATTACAACTGGTGTCCAGTCCTAAAATACTGAACATATACAGAAATCTCTAAGCCTTACCTTTTTATTATAACTTTTACTGTCTCAAGTATTTTGTTATTTGATTTTAATTTTTTCTTCATAACTGTTTGGTAGCTACAGCACAATTCCAATGAGCATATAAAGTTTATTATTGCCACATTCAATACATCGAATAATTATTGGTTTTGTCTCAAATGAATTTTGAGTCCTGTGTGATCTTTTTAATATTTATTTACTCATTCATTCATTCATTCATTCATGCATTGAAAGAGAAAGAGAGTGCATGGTGGGAGTGGGAGTGTGGGGAGAGAGGGGTTGAGGGGAAGGAGAAAGAATCCAAGCAGATTCCATGCTGAGTACCAAGCCTAACTCAGGGTTCTATCTCAGGACCCTGAGAGCATGACCTGAACTGAAATCAAGAGTTAAAAATATAACCAACTGTACCACAGAGGTGCCCTTGGGTCCTGTACTATCTTATTAGTATTCATACTTTATTTTGTCCCTTTAGCAAACATGTTTGGTAATTCAAAGATGAAACATAATAAACTATTTGAATAATGCTGTTACAGAAAGAGGGAGACTTTCCCAAAAACGAACTTTCAGTTAATACACAGTATTATTGTGCAGTAACTTTGAAAGCTTGTTATACAGATCATCAACCAGTAGCTTAGGAATGTCACTGTATAATGTGTGAAAGCTCACTAACCCTTTATGTAGTTTTTCCATGTACATATCATTTCCCCATTAGGACCCTTGTCTTGTTCCTCCTTTCCATCTTAAATTTTAGGTGCCTGTATTAGGAATTTAGAGTCAGTAGTTGTTTGACTCGCTTACTCACAAAATTGTTAATTTATCTTCCTAAAGTAGAATATAAAGTCCACGAAAACATGGAGTCTTGACCATCTTGTTCATTTTATTCCTTCTGTTTAAAACCATGTTTGACACATGCAGTAAATGCTTGGTTGATGGTTAAATAAATAATAATTTGTTACCTTGAAAAGAGGCATTGTAAGAGTTAATGACCTATGATTTAGTCCTTTACTATATTCTTTGATTAAGAGAGGTGAGGGACATGGAAGTGTATCAGTTTCTATTACGTACTTGGTGGAAGGTTAATAGGTACTATCTTGTTTATAAATCAGCACATTTTGAAGTTAAGGCCAGTTGACTGGCCACTAGAATTAAAAACAGTAATATGACAAAACTTGGTGGTGATTAGTCGAGGAAACATGGAAAGTTGCAAGAGCACAGCTGTCCCACCACACCACCATGTAGGGGTGCAGGAACAAGAAGCAGAGGTGTAAGTGTATTTAGCACTGTGGGGCTAGCTTGTCAAGGCAAAAGGAGAACTTGGCACTGCTTCCTGGGATGAGAATGGAGGTGGGGAAGGGAGCGCTTCTGTACTTTGTATTTAATATTCTGTACTGCTAGAATTTTATTTTACCGTATAAATATGTTACTTCTCTGAGAGTAAAACTTTTGTTATTAGATTCCACACTACATGAATAACTTATATGGAAAAATCTTGCTTACAATACAGTTAAAAGTAAGACTTATTAAACATATACACAAATATTACAGGGCTGATTGATAAGAAACGTTCTCATCTCTCTCTCTCTTTTTTTTTTTCGTTCTCATCTCTTTTGAGGGAAGATGTGTTGCTTTGTGGTGACCAGGGTGTAGAGCCTTCAAAAAAGCTGCAGCACGTAAAGGAAGTAGAGATCCATTCCCTGCCCTACTTTGTAAGCCTTTTTCTTCCTCCTGACCTTTCCCACATTCTCCCTCCAGTTCCTATCCTTTTCCAGAAGAAAAGGACATGCCACTAGATTGATGAGTAGACATTGAAAGGCATCTGACCTCAGAACTGAAGTGAGTGATGGAATAGTGATGGCATTTGTGCTGCCAGGGTGATTGTACCGTAAGTGGGCATACTGAGTTAGAACAGGCTGGCGAATAGAAAAAAATAACATCAGGAAATTCTGACAAATTCCACTAGACATTTGAAATTCTAGCTTTCACTTCACACACACACACACACACACACACACACACACACACACACGTACGTCCAAGCAGTTAACGGAAATTTAACTGTAAGATCTATTTATGAGTCAAGGCAAAATATGTCTGAGCAAAACCACTAAAATTATGTTTTTCCATTTTCCAGAGCTGTGCTTGACTGTATTTTATTTCTGGCCAAAGATGAAGTTAATAACATGCATAACACCCAGCTTAGTGTCTAATGCCCAGTAACCTTTGGATAAATTTGCCAGATGAATGAATGTACACATGAGCCATAACTATTAGAAAATGAGTGGGTTCTTAGGGCGCCTGGGTGGCTCAGTCAGTTAAGCATCTGCCTTTAGCTCAGGTCCTGATCCCAGGGTCCTGGAATGGAGCCTCACATTGGGCTCCCTGCTCAGTGGGGAGTCTGCTTCTCTCTCTCTCCTTACCCCTCTCCCTCCCCGTGCTTGTGCACTCACTCGCACACACTCTCTGTCTCTCAAAAATAAATAAATACGATCTTAAAAGAAAAGAAAGAAAATGAGTAGGTTCTTAAAGTATGTTGCTTGAATAGATGAATGTTAAACCAAATGGCCAAATGGTGGAACAATATAAATAGATAAGTGTTTTACTACAAAAATTTTCTTCTAAAAAAATTTTATTAATTTTTAATTAATTAATTAATTAATTAGAAAAAGAGAGCGCGCACACGTGCACACACAAGCCAGGGACAGGGAGGAAGAGGAAGAAGGGAGAAGCAGAATTCCCCTGCTGAGCAGGGCTCCTGTCTTGGGGCTCCATCCAAGGACCCTGGAATAATGACCTATAAGCCAAAGGTAAAGGCTTAAGTGACTGTGCTCTCTACTAGGTAAATTTAAAAATAATGACAAGTAGGGTGTGTGGGTGGCTTAGTAAGGCTTCCACTCATGTCATGATCTCCTGGGGTCCTAGGATGGAGGAGCCCTATGTCATCCTCAGGCTCCCTGCTCAGTGGGGAGTCTGCTTCTCCCTCTGCCCCTCCCTCCTGCTCATGCTATCTCTCACACAAGTGCACACTCTCTTTTGCTCATAAATAAATAAATAAATAAATAAATTTTTTAAAATGACAGGTAATTTTCCAGAAAACTATACTTTTTGTACTTTTTAATTTTGAAAGAAGTGGGCCTATTTAGGTGGCTGTTGGTGGAGGAGAAAAAAGGAATACCTTGGGCAGATTGAGGTTTAATTAAAATTAGTTTTAGCTCATTTGAATTAATTCCTATAATAGACTTGTTAATGAGGTGTTAAATGATCATCTTGAGAATCCCAGGAACTGTCAGAAATTAATTTAGGAGAACTGAGAAACTTAAAAAAGAAAGAAAAAACATTCCAGGAGTCCCATGTTGAAGCAGAACTGTAAAAGAAAACAGAGTCTTTTTGGGGAGGTGGGGTGGGCATGGGGAGAATCTCCTGCTTCTCTGCCGGAGGCTGACGGCTTTTACATTTGCTTATGTCTGGTGGGTGGGCTGAGCCTGGACACCCCTCTACACATCCTGTGCTTTCTGAGCTCGGGACTGTGAGGTATTACTATTTATCTAATTTGTTTATTTCACTCTTAGAAATGCATGTAAATAAAAATCAAGTTTTCTAATAAACAGTTTTCTTCTTAGAGTATAGCTTAGCAGTGTATCTGACACCAAAAGTCAGACTAGATTACCTCCTTTCTCATAACTCACTGCCTAGGATGCCGTTAAAAAAATATTGGATTCTACATTTATAAAACATTTATCAAGTATCTAGTCTGTATCCTGTGGTGGATTTGCAGTTGAGCAGTGCAAGGTTGAACAATACATAATCTCGGCCTTTGAAAAAACTTACAGTCTAGTGGTAAAGATAGGATTCCAGAGAAGGACTCGTTGTCAGATACATAGGTATATTCTTCCTTTGTTCAACTTCTCCTTTTCTTAGGTTCCTCCTTCTGTCTCCTCTCCAAAAAGCTCCTTCCTCACCACTTATCCGCCCCCCAATCTTTAACTTCCTTAAAGCCAGCTAATTACTTGAAGCAAATTCAGATTTTATTCATTTTACATTCCTTATCAGTCTCTCTAAGCAGATTTTTTTCTTTAGAGGCTTATCACTCTAAAAAGGAAAAAAAAAAAAAAAAGGAAGCGTATCACTTTAGTAAATTACGGCAATCAAAGAAAAAGACTTTCCTTTTGTCAATTAGCTTCGTCATTATCTAGCCCAAAGGGCTTTTTAACCAATGGCTTAAGCCTTCTAAAATCAGCAAGCACTATGACCACTTTATTTATTTTTTAAATTTTATTTATTTATTCATGAGAGACAGAGGCAGAGAGAGAGAAGCAGGCTCCATGCAAGGGAGCCTGATGTGAGACTCTATCCTGGGACTCCAGGATTGAGCTCTGGGACTGAAGGCAGGCGCTCAACTGCTGAGCTATCCAGGCGTCCCATGACCACTTCATAGTTGAGGAAGTTTGAGCCTGCAAATGGTACAAGTTTTCTCAGTATCTTGTCTCTGAATAGAAAGAACATGGCCTTCTTGAACTCCATCTCCTTCTGAAGTTGCATTAGTGATATTTAGCTTTTTATTAAAACATTTTATTATAACCTCTTCCTAATTTTCTGATTTCTGGTCTAATTTTCCAAAACACAGCTAAATTTAGTTGTAAGTAATCAGCCATACAAATAAATGAAAGCCCTTTGAGGGCATTTACCTGCCTTCCCTCTCTATGGATCAGTAACCCCTTTAGCCTCCCTCTCTGCTTCAGAAATCTGTTTAGAATACTCAGGAGCTTCTGTTGCGCAGGTCTGTTTCTTCACTCCCGGTCTCTTTCTTTCTTCCAGATCCAAATGCTAATAAAAGTTTCTCACCACAAGAGTGGTGTCTCTTTTTGTGTCTTGTGTCAGAGTTTGTTTAAAACCAGCTATTAAGATGTCCACAAGCAAGCAGGCCCGGCAGCTAACCTTTGAACAAATGTAGACTTGTTCATTTAGTAGAATATTGTTCTTATTACAAAACATAAATAAGGAGTTTGAGGTTGTTGCCCTAGGACAGAAAAGGAGACCTGTACTAGACGTCCCTGATTGTGAAGATTTAGTAAGATGTTATAAGGAAACTAATTCTTAATTAAAGTACTGTGATTCAGAGTTTGTTTTTTTAGGATTGAAGTGGATGAATTTTACCTTAGTTTTATTTCATAATCGAATTTACTTTGAAGATTTTTTTTCTCCCATAATTTGATTTATTCAGTTACTGTGTAGCTGAGACTTATAACCATTACTGCAATCTATTCTTCTTATGACTTGCAATTTGTGAACCTTATCACCCAGGTTCTGTTTTGTTTGAAGAAGAATAACTTTCTAAACTTTAACATGATTAGAATTGATTTCCCCCAGAATTATTTCGGAGGATCTTGTCTAGGAGACTTGAGCCTAATTTTTCATCAGTTTTGCTATTTATTGCTATATGAATACTTAATATGTGTAGACAAGTAAGATATATGGACTCTGTTCTTAATTACTAAAGACTTGCCAGATTTGAGAGCTTTCTGAAGAAGAATTGATTTGGAAGAAAAAAAAAAAAGGCACCTATGTTTTTTTAAATTGTCTAAATATTTTACTCTGCCTGCTATCTACTTTGGTGTGGAATGTGGAACAAGGTTCAGAAGGACCTCGTTCAGGTGTACTCTTGTAAGCCCCTGTTCTCAAACTTTGTCCATAGACCATGTTGTATCAGAGGTACTTTTATTGTGGTGGTTCCTGACCTTGCTTCAAAATTAGTCAGAATGCTTATGTCAGGGCCCCTTGCACACCCTGTGACTATCTGGGAATGAGGCCCCTGCAGGGTGTTATTTAAAAGCATCCCAGATTTTAACATGTAGCCAGGGTTGAGCACCACTGTTATAGAGCTTTCTTGAAATGAGAATTCTAGTCCACTTTACCGGACCACACTGAGTCTTAGTGGACAAGGCCTAAAATGTGCATTTTAAAGAAAACTTAAACTAATTTTTAAAGGCTACCTTTTTGTTTATTTAAGTTTGTTTACACAGAAAATAACCAAGAACTACTCTACTGAGAGGTGGTAATTTGGGAAGGAAAGGAAATTGAAAGCCAGATATATGGTCTCTTTCTTTTGAAAGAAAAATAAGGGACATGTTGGCTTGTGAAACAGGAACTTTGTGGCAAAACTGTGTTGCCAGTTTTCATCATTTTTAGAAATCTGGATGCCTTGATGCTTTCTCCTAGAGAGCTGATGATCTTTGCTGAATGAATCAGTGGCATAGGTGGAGAAGGCAGAAATCAATTAGGAAGGGAGAAAGATAACTAAGAATTCAGAGACCCATGGTTGGCTCTTTAAGTCTGGTTGCATTTATTTTTGTTTCACTTTTTTTTAATGGCCTACTAATTCAGGATCAAAATTTTTAGTACATAACCTACAAATGGCCTTGCCCATTATAAGCTTTTAAAAGCTCAATACCAATTAGCTTGTGAAACTTATTATGGCCTTGTCTTCCACCTCTGCAACTGTTCAGTTTATTCAAAGCCTAAACTTTACCAGTGATTGTCTTATTTGCTGACCCTCCTCATCTGAAGATGGGTGCTTGAGCATAGTACACGGGTTTCCTCATCCCTGTAGTTTTTTGTTTTTTGTTTTTAAGATTTTATTTATTTATTCAAGAGAGAGAGCACATGAGCAGGGGGAGGATCAGAGAGAGAAGCAGACTCCTCACTGAATAGGAAGCCTGATGCAGGGCTTGATCCCAGGACCCTAGGATCATGACCTGAGCAAAGGCAGGCACATAACTGACTGAGCCATCCAGGCGTCCTCTCATCCTTGTAGTTCTGCCTGAAAGTAGCTTGTTATGTGTTCCAGCCCCAGAGAACAGTAGGATAGGATAGTCTTTGGACAAATGAAGACTTTCTGTCCTGACAGTGAGCTGGCACCCTTTAAAACTCAATTCCTTAATTTTTCAAAGGCACTTGGCCTCCTTTTAGTTTTGAGCCCTCTGTTTCTGGCTGTGCATTAGCAACCATTCTTTTAAAGTCTTGATTTCATTGAATCAACAACTTTAAGCCTTGGCCGTTGCTGCTTGATACACATCCTGTGGCAGTGCTCAGGAAATCCTAGTTTTTGGCATTGAAACTAATTAAAGGATTAAGCTAAGACTAGTGAGAGGGTGATAAACGGTACTTGAGAGTCACTCACTGTGCAGTACTTGGTGTTCACAAAAACTGCTCTAGTTGTAGATGAGAGAAATAGCAGTGGTAATATAGGAGAGTAAAGTCACATACTTGGCCACATTCTTGTAGGGAGACAAAACAAAGTAGTCTTTGAAACAGTGTCCCTAGGAGAGGGAGAGGCAGGCTGTCTGCTTTGATGTTCATTAGCCTGACAATTGCCCAAGCTGAGCATTTTATCTGTTGCCAGGCTAGCAAAATTGGGGCTACTTTTACTTTATCTGTTGCCAGTCTAGCAAAATAGGGGCTGCTTTTAGGAGATGGTGAACCAAGCTCCGACTCATTTTGCTTCAGTGGTAAACAAAGTTACTGAGCTCCTGCTTTCTGGAAGTCCTTTATAAATCTCCCTTTTACAAGACTAAACTGGAGCATGAAAATAGCTTGTAAAGAATGAGTTGCAGGTAACATTTATTTTCCTATTCCTTGGGTCTCTTAAAGACCTTAAAAATGTTCTAGTGCAATTTAACTGGTACTTAAGGAAGACGTGTTACTCAAATCAGTCTGCTCTGCCTTTTAGCTAATATCATTTTATTTATTTTAGGTAACATTTCTAGATAAGATACTTTATCCTCCTTTCTCTGAAAGCATGTGAAAAACCTGAACTTAAATTCAAATTCCAACAGTGTGGTTTTAAAAATAGCATCACTGTTGGTTTTTTTCTTTACACATCCCATGCTCTCCTCTCTCTCTCACCCTTACTTCTTTTTCTAGTCCTATTGGGTACTTGAAGATACTTTTAGGCATAGTGATCTTAATTTTAGTCTACAAGTTGAAATTCTGCAGGTGCTCATGTAGAAGTTAAAGAACAAAGGAGGACCTTTAACGATGGTTGATTTGTGTGTTTAGGCATTCTTTTGTCCCTTTTTCTCCTTTCTAGTGAGCTATGAGAGCCTGCTTTTCCTGGTACATCCCACCTGGGTACTTGTGACAAATGTACAATTTATTGATCTAGAAAGTGCTGTGATGAGTGGAAAGTGTGGTCTGCTGCCTTCTCCACCCACTTTAGAACTGTCCATAGAAGGTAACCATTGATAATTAAGAAACATTAATGAAGGAGAGATTGCTGCTGCTTTAGGAAGGAAACTTGGATGACTTAAGAATTCATTCTTGTTTTGCCAGCCTCTGCACTTAAGGTATCATCTAAATGTGAAAAAATAAAAATATGAAGTGGAAACTCCTTCATGGTTTAACCTTGTTAACTATCAATATATTTCCGTTGGCATGGAAATCAACTTGGGAACCTACATACTCATAAGATTCATAAGATAAGCAAAAGTTATCAAAATTTTAACAAATACCAAGCATTTGCCTCTATTTATAGAAAGGTTTTCTTTTTTTCCATTAATGGATCTTTACCTTCACTAAACTTATCATTCAGTTTTTAATTCTTCAGCATACTCTGTTCTTGGAGGAATATACGGAAAGTATGGCCACAAGATTTTTTGTTCTAAGATACTTGCTGCTATGGGTGATTTGAGTAATACGTACTATTCAGTGATTCGTAAACAACACCTTGTCAATAGCAGGGTGTCATCTTCCCTGGAGATCTAGAGTGCTATTTTTTTTTTTTTTTTTTTTTTTGCCATTGATGAAGAGTAAAGGAGATACCTAGTCGTTTTTATATTTGGTAGGTGGGGAGGGTCTTATCTCTTGTTTATAACAAAACTATTTAAATGAAGTACAATAATTGTATGGATTAGTACTCTTTCCAATTCTGTGCTTTTTCTTTAATGTTAACAGTGGGGATGGTGGGCACCTGGGTTGCTCAGTGGTTGAGCGTCTGCTTTTGTCTCAGGTCATGGTCCCAGGGTCCTGGGATCAAGTCTCACATTAGGCTTCCTGGAAGGAGCCTGCCTCTCTTTCTGCCTCTATCTCTGTGTCTCATGAATGAAAAAATAAAAATAAAAAACCAATGGGGATGGTGACCATATGGGGAAAGAAGTAGAAAAAAGATAGAAGATGACTGGCTTTAACAGCAGTTAGAGATTTTTTTTTTTTTTAAGATTTATTTATGTATTCATGAGAGACACAGAGAGAGAGATGCAGAGACATAGGCAGAGGGAGAAGCAGGCTCACCAGGCATCCCTAGAGATTATTTTAAACATCTAAGTAAAAGTGTGGCCATTATTTGAGAAAATGTTCTATTAAGTATCATCTGAGTTTCCTTGGGTTTGGGATAACTTGATCAGATAAATAGATGGCTATTTCTTGGACAGGATCCCAAGCTTCCTGAGGCATCAAAGTTGAAATCATCATCATAGGGATCCCTGGGTGGCGCAGCGGTTTAGCGCCTGCCTTTGGCCCAGGGCGCGATCCTGGAGACCTGGGATCGAATCCCACATCGGGCTCCTGGTGCATGGAGCCTGCTTCTCCCTCTGCCTGTGTCTCTGCCTCTCTCTCTCTCTCTCTGTATGACTATCATAAATAAGTAAAAAAAATTAAAAAAAAATATTAAAAAAAAAAAAAAGAAATCATCATCATAAAGCATTTGCTGGACTTTCTCTATTTGGTATTTTTATAGAGAGGAGGAAGGAGAATGGAAAAGAGAGATATTATAAGAAATTGGCTCACGTAGTTATAGAGGCTTACAAGTCTTAAGATCTGAATTTGGCAAGCTAGAGACCCAGAAGAGCTGATATAATTCTAGTCCAAATGCCATTAGTCTTGAGACCCAGGGAGAGCTGAATCTTATTAGTTCAAGTATGAAGGCAGAAAAAACCCTGATGTGCTAGCATGACTGGCAGGAAGAATTCCTTTTTTTTTGGAAGCACCCATTTGTTCTTTTGAAGCCTTCAAATGATTAGATATGGTTGACCCACATTAGGGAGGACAATTCTTTTTTTTTTTTTTTTTAAGATTTATTTATTGGAGAGAGAGAGAACAAGCATGGAGGAAGAGGACAGAGGGGAAAAGGAGAAGAGGGTCTTAAGCAAAAACCATACTAAGCGTGGAGCCTGACGCAGGACTCAGTCTCACAACCCTGAGATCATGAACCCCAAGAGTCAGACGCTTAACCAACTGCACCATCCAGACACCCTGGGAGGACAGTCTACTCAGTTTTTCTCAGTCAACCAATTCAAATGTTAATCTCATCCCAAACATTCTCACAAAGAAGTACACTCAAATTTATGTCTGACCAAATATCTGGACACTGTGGCCCAGTCAAGTTGACACATAAAATTAGCTATCACAGCATCCTCAGTTGATTAGCCCACTTTTTTGAATACTAAAATTTGCCAGCCAAATTTTCAAGGCTCAGTGGAAGTAAATAAGTAAATAAACTCTCTTCTAGGCCTGACAGTGTTTTCCCCCTCCATTTTGTGCTCTGTAGTGAAGACTCAGTTTTCGGTTCTAAACTCTGGTTCTCTATAAATGTAAACAGTTTTTACAATATTAAGTTAGTTAACTTTATATTTTAGTTTCTGTTTCTCAGCTGATTTTTAGTTGGTCCCATTAATGGTATTTATACCCTGGGCAGTTTGCTAGAAAGTAGATCATCAATAACATGAATGAACATATGCAGCTCAGGGATCAGTCTTAAGGATCCAAAATACAAGGTTTTTAATACCAATTTAAATGTACTCATCTATTCATTCATTATTTTGCTTACAAGACTAATACATGCTTATTTTCAAAACCCAGGTAATTACATGTATGTCACAGAAAGTACAGTCCCTATGATTATATGTCCTTGGATAATCCATGTCAATTGTTTAGAATATAGTTTACAGATTTATTACTGTTACTCCTTTTTAGCAATAGCAGATAAATAACACCACTTGATTAGAAGAGTTTGGTAGTTATGGGAGGGAAGAAAATGAGAATAGTTAACTGCTTTTTTAGCAGTTACTGATGACAGTTTTGTTCTACGGTTGTTAGACTTTACTCCATAATTTTGGCAGAACAAAAAAAACAGATGAATCCTGCTAGGATACCTCCCATACCCTATGTATTTACTAGTGCTTAAGAATAACAAAAGAGAAAGAAATCTCATTGTGAGGGCTGTCAGTTTGTGAATTCTCCGTAAATGGGGGCACTAAAAATGCCTAAACAAGTGATCATATCTAAGTTGGCTTGAATATTAGAATCTTATCATTATGGTAAGTGAAGTGTTCCATTTGTTCCACCATTTCATGTGGGTCCCTTCATCTGACAGCACCTCATATAAGGCTATTGGATTACAATGTTAATTCTCTGAAGTATTTTAAAAATGAAACAAAATAAAATAAGCCATTCTTTTCTTTGTTAATTCCTCCCCATAGTTTAAGAATTGGTGAGAGTGGAGTCTAGCCAATTGCCTTCCTCAGCTTTAAACCAGCGAGAATTGCCCTGTGCCTTGGCAGAACACAGGTGACTCTGGGGCAAGAGGCTCTTTATCTGTCTTGACTTGAACATTGGTGGTGTCATCTTTTTCTGTTTTGTGTTCTGAAAAACAATTTTGACCTATATGTGATGGCCAACAAATGTGTACAAGTGATAGAGCTAACACACAAGTAAGCCACGGATTATGCCAGGTGTTCATATGTGCATTTCATGACTTCTGGAGGGTTTCCTCAAGGCATTGGTTGAGAACTCAGTAATGATCAGCAAGAAATAGGATTAATTAGTGAAGGCCTTTGTTTTTTGTTTTTTTAATTTTTATTTATTTATGATAGTCACACAGAGAGAGAGAGAGGCAGAGACACAGGCAGAGGGAAAAGCAGGCTCCATGCTGGGAGCCTGACGTGGGATTCGATCCCGGGTCTCCAGGATCGCGCCCTGGTCCAAAGGCAGGCGCTAAACCGCTGCGCCACCCAGGGATCCCAAGTCTCTGTTCCTATCTGAAAGTACATCTCCATAGGATTATGCTGGAACGCATTTGCTTATAGGTCCCTCACTCCTCCTGAAAGGGGTTATTATGTCCAGATCATGTAATTTCTATACCTGGAATTTTTGCATTTCTAAGCGCAAAATACTTGAAATGAAAAATAGAAAAAAAAAAAAAAGGAAAAAGAAAAATAGGCCATGATAAGGCATTGCTTGGGAAAAGTTACCTTTGACAGATCAAAGTGCTGCTTTGGATTGAACTTGTTCGTTCTGTAAAGTGACTACAAACAGACCTTCTTAGTTAATTTTTGCTTATTCTTGGATTTTGCATGTCTTATATATTTTTGGTTTTACAAACAGATTATCTGTGGCACATTTGTCATCATAATCCACCTCCACAGCTAAATGTGTGTATCATTTCCCCTAAATTCGTGTTACTCATTTCCCCTCTTGGTGGAACTGCCATATGTGGACTTAAACCAAAATTAAATGTTAACAATAAGGTAAGTCTGCTTTTAAGATCATAAAATATATTTCAAATTCAAATGGAGACTTTCTTGGTTATCTGATACCATTGCTGCTGTACATGACTCTTCCCCCATCTGCACAGTTAATTGTTAATATGTTAAATTAATTTTATTAGCAGAGAAGAGCTGTGTCTGTTACATTTTTATCTTTTTTAGTCTTTAATGCATATTATTCCTCTAATTGATACCTGATCTTTAACACATCTAGAGGGAGCTTCTTACTACCTCCTCTATTTATTTGGTTTTGGCTTTTTTTCATTAGTTTAAGACACAAGGTTTCATTCACCCATCAATCACTTTTTGACTACTTCCTGTGTGCCAGCCATGAAAAATGACATAGTAGCTTCAGAAACTTTTAAAGGCAAAGCATTCAGTTTGTTTTAATTCTCAAAATAAGCAACATTTTCTCAGTATTTCTACCTCCTAACCACTTCTATGTTTTGTTTTATTGATTTTTATTCTGTCCTTTTTGGTGTCTGATTACATTGTGTAGTTAAAAGAGTCAGTTGGCTTGCTTTTTCTCTTTTTACTCAAGATCTTTAGTATCTCCTTAGAGCACAAAGTATATATACTCATCTATTTCTAGCTTTTTTCTGATTTGAAGAAAGAAGAATAAAGCCTTAAAATATTGTTATAGGTTTTGGGGAATATATAAGTTTTAAGTGGTGCTTTTAAAAGAACCCTCAAAAATTAAAACTAACAGAATTACTTTAGTGCTATGTCTTATTTAGCTGCAGACCTATAATACCACTCTTAGTATAGTTGTTTCAGAAATCTTAATTTTAAATTAAAGTGTGTTTACAAGACCAAAAAAAATTGTTATAGGTAAAATAATAAAAATAAATTATTATACAATAAACATAAAATAATTGAAATAGTTTTTAAACACCATGTACAAGGCATTTTATTAAGCAGTTTACCTGTATTCATTTAATCCTTGAAACAACCTTACAAAAGTAGATGCAGTCATCATTGTCATCATCAATTCCATTTTGCAGATGAGGAAATTGGACTCAGAGAGGTTAGGTGACCTTACAGCTAGTGGATGGTGGAGCCAGAACACAAACCCAAATAGTCTGACTTCAGAAGTGTCCATGCCGCCAAAGAACCAAACTAAAGCTCAAGATTGAAATTTAGGAGACAGTAGAATTATTACTTCCTGTCTTTCTCAGACCTGCTTTTACTGCTTTGATGTCTTGCTTCAAAATGGCCACCTAATGGTTTCAGATTTTAAAATGTCAGCACAGTCAACTCTGTATGCCTGTTCCAAATTATGGGAGAAAATCTGGAACTAGAGACCTAGCTCCATCCCTGTTACGGTGAGGCGTGCTTTTTAGAAAATAAGGGCATCTGCTTGCCATCTTGAATTCTCCAATTGCACAGGTAATTTGCCTCATCAGGATGGTAATGGATGATGTGATAGCAGAGGTAGGGGAACACTGGCTAAAACTAGCTTTGGAAAGTCAATAGTATGGTCAATGATGTAACATATGAGGTATATTTATTAATTGTAAACCTTTGTGTGTTATGTGTTTATATATTGGTAATGTCATCTGTGTCCTGTGTTATGTGTTAAGAGCATGCTAAGGGATTAAAAAGTGAAGAACTAGAAACAGTGAGGGAAAGCAAGAGGATCCTTCATTTCATCTTTGAAAGCTAAGGCTAAGCTACAGGGTCAGATCGTGAAGTACTGTGGAAGATATAAATGGCATAATTTTAAGGGAAAAATACATGAGTAGAGGGAAGTAATAATAGTGAACATGTTATTTTGTTTACTGTGTACTGAGCACTGCTCTGAGTTTGTAAATAAATTCTCAGAACAAGTATTAGACACAGTTCTCCTTCTTTTATAAAATGAGGCAGCAGAGAAGTTAAGTTGCTTACCCGAGGTCAAAGTTACCAAATGGTAGAGACAGAATTTGAACCTGGACACCCAGGTTCAAATGTCAGAATGCTTTTTGTGTATGAAATACTTCAATATTTGTTTGCCTTAGTGTCATTGAATATAGGTAATTCTGCTGTGGAATCCAAATTAGTTTGAACACATAAAAGGGTTTCCATTTTCTCAGAATATTCCAACTCGAATGTTTGTATATTCTTGAGGGAGGTGCTGGTGGGAAAACTGTATTTGCCCTCAGAGTTTGCAGTTTGTTTTTAAGGGCAGGAGACCACACATGAAAGGTGTAAAAACAAACAGAAATATATAAAAAGAACAAATTAATGACGTACAAAGTAGAGGTATGTCTTCAGAGGTGCCAGGAATTTTTCCGTAACCTAATTTTTTTTTCCACTTCTGTCCTTCATCTTTCATAGTGCCCTCAATTTCTTTGGAGTTGTTCAAGCTCAGAAGTAGAAACATTGGTAGAAAATAACAAAAATAAATTGCTCGTATCTACTGATTTGTATGAATTTCATCTAAACTGCAAAAAAATTGTCCAGGAATTTCTGTTAGTAGAGCTGTGTATTTGAAAGACTTAGGGTTTTAAAAGGTGTGGACTTTTTTCAGAAGTTATCCCTTAAGTCTTGTTTACGTAGAAAAAAGTGACTTTGGGATAAATTATATTACATTCTTCAGAAACAAAAAAAAAGTATTGTTTACACCTGACATACAGGCTGGAAGATTGGGGTGAAAAGGGAATGATTGACTGCTAATATGTGCTGGTTTCTTTGGCAGGGGGGCAATAAAAATGTTCTAAAATTATTATGGTGGTTGCATAATTCGATAAATATACTAAAAATATTGAATTACATGTTTTAAATGGGTGAACTGTATAGAACATGAATTATATCTCATGAAAAAAAACTTGTTCTTTAGTGAGTGAACATTGTGGTAAAATATACATAACATAAAAGTTAACATTTTAACTAATTTGGGGGTCTTTAATTCACTAGCATTAAGTACCTTTTACAGTTTTGTGCAGCCATTATCACTGTCCATTTCCAGAATCTTCTCATTATTTTCTAAATAGGAATTAACTTTTGATATTCCAGTCCAAGTTTGGAAGCAGTAGTCTTGACCTACTCAATTTTATTTAAAAAAATTTTTTTTAAATGTATATATAAAGTGTTTTGTTTTGTTTTAAAGATTTTATTTATTCATGACAGAGAGAGAGAGACAGGCAGAGGGAGAAGCAGGCTCCGTACAGGGAGCCTGATGTGGGACTCGATCCTGGGTCTCTAGGATCATACCCCAGGCTGAAGGTGGCGCTAAACCGCTGGGCCACCAGGGCTGCCTGACCTATTCAATTTTAAACCTTTAGACTTTAAAAATACTTGCTCCCCCCCAAATTGAGTTTTGTTTCTCTAAGATTTTTAGCCCTTTCCATTTGTTTCCCTTCACACATGCTTTTTCTGTTGTGTTCCCTCAGATAATAGTGTCACTATTTACGAAGTTGTCCAAACAAGAAATCACTGTTGTATTTTCTTTGCTTTTCCATTCCATATATTTAATCACCCAGAGCCTTTAGATTGTGTGTTCTGAATATCTTTGAACCTGTCCATTACTCTGGATCCCCACTAATGTTGACTTGACTTAGACTTCTGTCTACTTTCACATGGATTTAATGGTCATAGACGGATTGGTCAATCAAAAATGATTTGGAAGAATTAAGATAAATAAAGAATGCTGAAAAATCAGGAATAGGAAACTTCCATGCAGTAAGTTCCAGTGCAGTATGATGACTCTTAGATTCCTTCTCTGAGCATATTGGTTTCCTTCCTATCCAAGATTCATTCCTTCATTAAATATTTATTTGGTACCTTCTCTATGCTTTAAAGATTTGTAACACTTCTGTTTACTTCAAAATATATCCCCATCTACCTTTCATACCTATTGCTGTCACCCTAGTCTGAGCCACCATTTTCTCCCATGCCCTCTCTGTTTCTGTCCTCACCTCCATTTAAATGCAACACTCAGGGTGATATTGGTTTTTTTGGGGGGTGTTTTTTTTGTTTGTTTTCAGGGTGATATTGTTGAAACATAGGAGATCTTATCAATCTTCTGGTTAAGAACTCTCCTGGGGCCTTCTGCTTCTCAAAGTCAAAGTCAGAGTCAGAGCCTTTCTTAGGGTGAAGATGGCCTTGTGATCTGGCCCCCTCTGGACAATGTATATCCCAGACTCCCTTGACTGGCTAGGTTCCAACCATTCTGGTTCACTGTGCCCTAGGAAATGCCAGCTGTGCTTTTTGCTTCTGGGCCTTGACACTCTATGGAGATAGTACTTAGCTCATCCAGGTCATGGCTCAAATATCACTAGAGTGAGATATTTATCTTGTTTGTCCATCTCCCACATCAGAATGTATGCTCCACACAGGCAGGAGCCTGTCTCTTTTATTCCAGACAGTATATCCAGGGCCTAGATGGCTGGCACATACTGGGTAGATACTCAGGATCCATTTGTCTGTTTTCCTAGCATGAAATACATTCTTTCCTTTTTGTGTAGTCTTCCTGGTGAGATTTTTATCTTTGGTGTAAAGATTATGACGCTACTTTTGTATCTCCTGTATTTCTAAAAAAAAATATGTGCTAAAATAAATCTTTATTTTCATGTACTAGATTTTTTTTTAAGTTTTATATCTTAAAGTTAGAGAAGGCTTCAAAAATGTTAGTAGTCCTCAAATTCAACTTCTTTAGGTGTTTATTTAAGAAATCCTGATACAAAACCACAATGAGATACCACCTCACACCAGTGAGAATGGTGAAAATTAACAAGACAGGAATCCACAAATGTTGGAGAGGATGTAGAGAAAGGGGAACACTCTTGCACTGTTGGTGGGAATGTGACCGGTGCAGCCACTCTGGAAAACTGTGTGGAGGTTCCTCAGAGTTAAAAATAGAACTACCCTACGACCCAGCAATTGCACTGCTGGGAATTTACCCCAAAGACACAGATGCAGTGAAACGCCAGGACACTTGGACCCCAATGGTTATAGCAGCAATGTCCACAATAGCCAAACTGGAAGGAGCCTCGGTGTCCACCGAAAGATGAATGGATAAAGAAGATGTGGTCTGTGTATACAATGGAATATTACTCAGCCATTAGAAACGACAAATACCCACCATTTGCTTCGATGTGGAGGGACCTGGAGGGTATTATGCTGAATGAAGTAAATCAATCGGAGAAGGACAAACATTATATGGTCTCATTCATTTGGGGAATATAAAAATTAGTGAAAGGGAATAAAGGGAAAGGAGAGAAAATGAGTAAAAATATCAGTGAGGGTGACAAAACATGAGAGACACCTAACTCTGGGAAACGAACAAGGGGTAGTGGAAGGGGAGGTGGGCGGGGGGTTGGGGTGACTGGGTGATGGGCACTGAGGGGGGCACTTGGTGGGATGAGCACTGGGTGTTATGCTATATGTTGGCAAATTGAACTCCAATAAAAAAAATTTTTTTAAATGAGAATCCTAAAAAAAAGAGTAAAGAAAAGAAATCCTGAAGCGGGGTGACATGGGGCCGATGAGCTCAGCTACAGGTTTTCTGAGATCACTGAGATATAGGTGGCAGTTGGGGGAGTGAGAGGCAGAGCCTGAGGTAGCAGCCTAGTCCTTGTGTGGCCTGGGCCATCACAGGCAACTTGGGGAGTGGTGCTTCGTGAAAAGCAACCCAAGGGTCTTCACTGAACTCATTAAAGGATTTGGTTGCCAAGGAGCCCAAATAGAAGAAATACGAAGTTTAGAACCCGAGAATTTTGAAGAGTTAAAACCGCTTGATGGGTTAGGTTTTCTTTTCAAGAGGCAGCAAGAAGAACCAGCAGGCTCTGTAGTTCAGGATCGCAGACTTGACACATTTTTTTTTTTTTTTTTTTGTTAAGCAGGTAATTAATAATGTTTGTGCTACTCAGGCCATAGTAAGTGTGTTATTGAATTGTATCATCAAGATGTCCATTCAGGAGAGATGTTATCAAAGTTTAAAGAATTTTCACAAAGTTTTGATGCAGCAATAAAAGGCTTGGCACTCAGCAGTTCAGATGTGATTCAACAAGTGCACAACAGTTTTGTCAGACAGCAAGTGTTTGAAACATTCAAGACATCAGCAAAAGAAGATGCTTTTCACTTTGTCAGTTATGTTCCTGTAAATGGAAGATGCATCAATTAGATGGAATAAGAGAAGGCCGACTAGTTTCGGTGTCTGCCATCAAAATGGCATCAGTGAGACCAGTCATAGGAACAAAGGAAACAAAAGTACAGTGAAGGTGAAATTCGATTTAACTTAATGGCCGTTGTGTCTGATAGAAAAATGATATATGAAAAGAGGATAGCAGTTACAAAGACAAGGAGAGACAAGACAACTTATTTATTGAGGAACCCATGGATACAGATCAAGGTAATAGGTTAAATGCTATTCAGTCAGAGGTTACCCAAAAGTTAAATGCTTATTGAAGAAGTAGTACAGAAACTAAAGAGATTTGAAAATATCAGAAGGCAACATAATTATCTGCCTTTCATTATGGAATCATTAAACACTTTAGTAGAAGAATACCAGCAGTTAAACCACTAGTAGAAAAGGTGAAAGAAAAACAATGCAAAGAAAGCACAGGAAACCATTAAGTATAAAGAACTTTGAGCAACATCCCAACTGACTCTGCCTGTTTGGCAATAGTACCAATCTGTCTTGTCATTAATGCATGGATTCTTTCCCTACCTGTATTGTGTGCAGGTAGTGCATATTAAGTAAAAGTGATATTAAGAGTGCATGTCCAGGGTGCCTGGGTGGCTCAGTCAATTAAACATCTGCCTTCAGCTTAGGTTGTGATCCCAGGGTCCTGGGATGGAGCTGAATCAGGCCCACTGCCCAGCAAGGAGTCTACTTCTCTCTCTTCCTCTGCCCCTCCTCTTGATAGTGCTCCTCTCTCTCAAATAAATAAAATATTTTAAAAAAAGAATGCTTGTCCAATTCCATTACTTGACATTGGATCTGAGAACTTCTGATGGTTCTCTGGATATATACTATCATAATGAACCTAGAAATTGTACAAATGATATTCTCTACCTGTAATTATGATTAATCTCTCAATCTTTTAGCTCAGTTGCATGCTTAAAATGTGAGATCTTGATTAAACTGGATCTCTTTCTCCTCATCAATGATGAAAAACAGTATTTGTCTTTGATATCTAAACATTTTGAGGATTTTGAAACTGAGTTTTATCTTGAGAAGATATGGTTTTAATGCTCACTTGAAAAAGAAGTATAGTTTCTAGTGATTTTCAACTGCTGCCAGTAGAGAATGTAATAAACGTAATTTTATTTTAGCAGACTTAAAAAAAAAACCTAAAGCATATTGACAGCTTATAGATATGCACAGTTACTTTTAACTGTTACTTGGTGAACTTAATATAAATTGATCATTTTTCTCAAATCTGAGCTCTTTTATTTATTTATTTTTAAAGATTTTATTTATTTACTCATGAGAGACAGAGAGAGGCAAAGACGTAGGCAGAGGGAGAAGCAGGCTCTCCGCAGGAAGCCTGATTCTGGGTTTGATCCCAAGACCCCTGGATCACGACCTGAGCCAAAGGCAGACACTCAACGACTAAGCCACCCAGGTGCCCCTGAACTCATTTGTTTTAATTGATTTAATTATTTAACAGTATTGAATTTGAAATAGTTCATCCTTTATGTGGTGTAAATAATATGGTGTGAAACAAACTTACATGTTCTATTGAGACTTTTGTGGGTGTATATATTAAAAATAAGTAGCAGTTTTAATGGGGATTCAAATTCATTTGTTTTCCTTTGGGCTCCCCAAAACACCAGAGACTTCAGAATATTTTTTGTTACTGTTGGTTATCAAATCTAAATGTTCACTTGCCAACCCACTTCCTCTTTCTTCGAAGAAGTAAAAGTTATTTTTAGAACCCTGATTTCCTGATTAGGTGGAGTCAGGAATCCCAGCAATTCTCTCTATTAAAGGATCTGCTTGTACATGTAAGGAATGTTCTATTTACCTAGGGTTTATTTAGTTCAGGAATATCTTAAGTCCTGGGACAAGTCCAGCCTTCCCTAAACTGTCTGCATCTACTCCCTCTGCTCAGCTTTACCCCTTTTAAAATAGAAGCCAAACCCTCTACTTTCCAAAAGAATCCATCCTTCTAATTTATCAAAAGCATTAGTTCTAAGAAATTAATATTTTGCCAACATTACCATATTTGATGGTCAGAATTTCAGATTTAAGTCTTTCTTAGAAACCACAGTCTGAAGAGAACCTGTTTTTTTTTTTAATGTTTATATTTCTTGTTTTTTAATTATTTATGATAGTCACAGAGAGAGAGAGGGGCAGAGACACAGGCAGAGGGAGAAGCAGGCTCCATGCACCGGGAGCCCGACGTGGGATTCGATCCCAGGTCTCCAGGATCACACCCTGGGCCAAAGGCAGGCACCAAACCGCTGCGCCACCCAGGGATCCCTGAAGAGAACCTGTTTTACATGCATTGATAATATTATGCTCACCCAGAAGCGTTTAAGCTTTTTTAATCCCAAATTGACCTCTCTGACAAACCCTTGTTCCTGCTGCAGCCCTACAGAACATCATTTTAACTTGTTCTCTGCTGAGTAGTTCTGTATCCCACATCGCACGCTGGTAATTCCAGTTGTAATGAATGCCCCATAGCCCTCTGAAAGGCAATTGTCCATTCTAGGCAGTGGGAACCAGACTTGTTGACATTACTTAGTGGCAGCCTTTCCTCAGCTGCTCCCTTTTGCAAAGTATGTAGAAGAAAAGCCTAATACTAAAATATCTAGGGAAAAATGTATGAGAATGAAAGCAGATGCACAGGTGGAAAAATAAATACTTTAATGGTTAGTATTGTCTGATTTGTGCTTTTATTCATATAGTCATTTAAAAAGAGAAAGGAGGAAAGAAAAGAAGGGCCAGGCCCTTTATGCTTTCATTTCGCACCTCAGGGCAAGGTTTAACTCTGTAAGTAAAACGTTAACTCCATAACTTAAGTAAAACCTTAACTCCATAACTCCATAAGTGTTTTCATAACACTTCCCTGCCTTAGAAGTTTGTAGAACACCCAGCATGGAAAATTTCAATATTTTTCCAGGTTTGTTTTAAATAACAAAGGCTGGCAAGAGAATGCCTGAGACCACCTCATAATATCTAGATGGTTTTTTTGGTTTTTTTTTTTTTTTTTTGGTTTTGTTTTTTAAGTAAAAGAGTGGTTTTTTAAAAAAGGTGATTATTAAATAGTAGTTGGATATATTTAATAGTGTAAATTGAAGGATCAGAAATTTGATCACATTGCAGTTTTTTTTTACTTCATTTGATTTTCCAAGTATATAAATGTTTATTTTTTATTTATTTAAGTATTAAGATTCATACAATAAAGTGCATAAATCTTAGGGATACACTGAACTCTAACAGTGAATATACACCTAGTTCAGCGAATACACACCCAGATCATGACCTAGAACATTTCCAGTATCCCAGAAGGCTGTCTTTTGCCTCTTTCCAGCCTGCATTCCTTGCTAAAGATAATTTTGACACTGTTTTGACTTCTATCACTATATATTAGTTTTGCCTTGAACTTTTGAATCTGGTGTATTTTATTCATCATTATGAATGAATGAATGAATTATGAATTATGTCTTTTGAGATTCATCTGCATATTTGGGTGGAACAGTATAGTTCATTTGCATTGCTGCCTAGTACCAAACCATACATATTGTTTGAATGTATTACCAGTTATCCATTCTACTGATGGACGTTTTGGTGGTTTCCAGATTTGGAAATGTTACTAAAAGTAGCACTCTTGTACATGTTTTTTGGTATACAATTCTATTGGGTGTATATACCTAGGAATGAAATTGCCAGATCATAGAATAGGCCTATATTTAGGTTCAGCATATATTGCCATTTTTACAAAGTCCCAGTTCACAATCTCATTAGCAAAGCCTTGAGAGTTCCTTGTTCTTGTCAACACTTGGTATAGCCTTTCCAACACATTTTTTAAAGGATTTTATTCATTCATTTGAGAGAGAGAAAGAGCAAGAGCATGCACCAACAGGCAGGGAGGGGGAGAAGGAGACAGAGAAGCAGGCTCCCTGCTGAACAGGGAGCCCAACATGGTGCTCGATCCCAGGATCCTGGGCCAAAGGCAGATGCTTAATGGGCTGAGCCACCCAGGTACCCCAACCTGGGCAACACATTTTAATATATTTAAAAACATATTTGCATTAGGGGAAATTAGAGATGAAAATGGAGAAAAGAAGAAGAAACATTATTTATTCTTAATTAGGAACTGTATCATTTTAGAGCACCTGGGTGACTTAGTGGTTGAGCATCTGCCTTTGGCTCAGGTCATGGTCCTGGGGTCCTGGGATTGAGTCCCACATTAGGTTTCCTGTAAGGAGCCTGTTTCTCCCTGCCTCTCTCTCTCTCTATGTCTCTCATGAATAAATGAATAAAATCTAACTACAACAAAAAGGAACTACATAGTTTTTATTAAATATTTTTATTAATTCCTTTGCCTTGCTCTCAATATTTTGGCAATATTTAATGCATCCTACCCAAGGAAAAAAAATGTGCAAAAATAAGCAGGAAGAAGACCTAACATGATGGAAAGATATCCGTGCTTATTGGTTGGAGGACTATTATTGTTAAGATGACAGTACTTCCCAAGTTGATCTATGGAGTAAACAATATCCCTGTCAAAACCCCAGATGCCTTTTTTGTAGAAATTGGCAAGTGGATCCTAATATTTGTATAGAAATGCAAGGGGCCTAGAACAGTCAAACTTAAGGGAAAAAAAGTCACATGTCCCAAAGCTGTAGTATCAAGATAGTGTCATATTGGCATAAGTATAGTTACACAGACCATGAAATACAACTGAGAGCTCAGGAGCGCCTGGGTGGCTCAGTCAGTTGAGCGGCCAACTCTTGATTTTGGCTCAGGACATGATCTTGGGGTCCTGGGATTGAGCCCCACGTCAGCTTCTGCACCCACTGGGGAATTTGCTTCAGGATGCTCTCTGCCCTTCTCTCAAAAAAATATGTCTTAAAAAAACACAACTGAGAGTCCAGAAGTAAACTTTTTAATTTATGATTAGTTGGCATTCAACAAGACAATCACAGTCTCTTTTAACGAATGATTCTGAGACAACTGGATATCTACATGCAAAATAATGAAGTTGGGTCCCTACCTCCCACCATATAGAAAAATAACTCAAAATGGATCAAAGGCCTAAATGTAAGAGCTAAATTTACAAAACTCTAGAAGAAAATATAGATATAAATCTTTATGATTGTGGGACTCGGCAGTGATTTTCTTTTTCTTTCTGTCTTTCTTTTTTTCTTTTTTAAGATTTTATTTGTGTGAGAGCAAGTGAGTGAGGGTGGGGAGGAACAGATGGGGGGTGGAGAGAGAGAGAGAGAGAGAGTCTGTCTTAAGCAGATGCCATGCTAACTAACTCAGGGCTCAATCTCATGACTCTAAGATCACAACCTGAGCCAAAACCAGGAGTTGGATGCTCAACCAACTGCACCACCCAGGCACCCAGGCAGTATCTTAGTTATGACACCCAAAAGAACAAGCAACCAAGAAAAATAAGTTTTACTTCATCAAAGTTTTTGTTCAAAAGTGAAAATACAGTCCTCAGAATAGGAAGAAATTTTGCAAATCATGTCTGATAAGACTCTATCAAGTATTCAGAATATAAAAAGAACTTTTACAACTCAACCCAAGTAAAATGGCCCAATTATAAAATGGGCAAAGGATTCAAATATTTCTCCAAAGAAGATACACAAATGGCCAATAAGCAGAAAAAGAAGCTATTCAAACCTGTTAGACATTAGGTATATGCAATGAAAACCACAGGAAATCACTTTACGTACACTAACGTTACTAAAAAAGACTGTAACATTGTTAGTGAGGATCCAAGAAATAGGAATGCTCCCGTATCACTGGTAGGAATGTAAAATTGCCCAGCCACTTTGGAAACAGTTTCTAGTTCCTCAAAAAGCAGACACCATAGAGTTAGCATATTACCCAGAAATTCTCTTCCTGGGTATATTCCCAACCACATTGAAAACGTGTCCCCATAATTTGTACATGGATGTTTCTAGCAGCATTATTAGTGACAGCCAAAAAGTGAAAACAATCCAGTGTGCAGAAGCTGATGAGTGAATAACAAAATGTGGTGTATCCATGCAAAGACAATTAAAAAAGAGTTAAATACCGACACATGCTATAACATGACACATGCTACAACACTGATAAACCTTAAAAACACCATGTTAAGTGAAAGAAGGAAGACACAAAAGGCTACATATTATATGATTCCATTTATATGAAACATCCAGAATAGGCAAATTCATAGAGACAGGAAGTAGATTAATGATTGCTCGGAGCAGTGGAGAGAGGAAATGAGGAGTGATTGCTAACAGGTATGGAATTTCTTTGGAGATGATAAAGGTGATGAATACTGGTGATGGTGCACAACTTTGTGACTATACTAAAAACCACTGACTTGTATATTTTAAAGGGGTGAATTTTACAGGATATGAATTATATCTTGATAGAAGAAGGGAAAAAACTGAAAAGAGTAGAGTAGTAGGGGGAATACAATTTGCTATATAAGCTGTAATAACTTGTAACAGTCAAGTTAATGGAACAGAAATAAAATTCCAGAATGGTAAGGAAAGGGCCTGCTGAAGAAAGGCCCTCCCTGATCATAAAGTATTGCCTTTTGATATACTTTTAATCAGTTTATATTTTATATAAACTAATTGGGTTTTCCCATGTGTGATTTTTTTTTTTTTTATACCGTAAGTATACCAGCTGCCCCACCTTTATATCTTCCTTTAGATAATTGGTAATTGAATTTAAGGGAGGTAAAAACATGCCCAAGTTCTATATAAAGCTAATGTGTCTCCAACTCAAGCTTAAGGGTAAAGAGAAAAGAAACCCACGGTCCCTGTGAAGAAATAACTTTAGGGCCAATAGTAGTTCTCAACTAACCAGGAACTGTGCTGCCTTCCTAAGACACATTGGGAAACATCTAGGGGCATATTTGGTTGTCCCAGACTGGGCTGTGGGGAAGTGGTATTGGCGTTTATCACCAAGGGGCCAGTGATTCCAAATGCTCTTCACGGCGCTGGACAGCTTTAACCCAAGTATTGTCTACAAATGCCAATAGCAGTCTTCCTAAGAAACACTGGCAATGGTTGACTGAAATTTTGCAGAATGTCCCCCTTTGGAAGATGGAGCAGTGATAGAAATCTTAGAATGGTAATTTAGAAGTACTACTGGACAAGAGAACCAGTTCCAAACTCAGATTTGGCTCCTTGCTGCACAAAAATCAATACTGGAGAGACAAGTGATGCTGGGAAAGGAAAAATTGCTTTATTCAGGAAGCCGGCAGCCTGGGAAGATGGTGGACTAGTATGTCTCAAAGATCATCTTCCCTATTCAGGGGAAACTGGAGGGTTTTAAAAGGGAAGGCATAGGAATGGGGAGGGGGCTTGCATGCAGGAGGAGCCAGTGCCCAGCAGGTACTCCTGAGTCAACATGAGCTTGAACAAATGTGCTGGCATCAGGGCAGCTGTTTTTGAATGTAGTCAGGCCTTATCTTCTGAGAAAGTTGAGTCCTTCGTGCCTCAAGGCCAGTGGTCTGCAAATCTCAAAGTCAAGTCTGCTACAGATCAAGGGGCTTAGGTCAAGAAGCAAAGAGTACCTAAGCTTGAAGCAATTTAATCCTTAAAACCAACTGAGTGTTGTTATGAAGGAGGAGACAGGATGAAAGGAAGTCTCTGGGCCCCACACTTTCCCTAGGAGCAGATAGATCAGGGCCTAAGAATCAAAGAGCCGTGTGACCTCCTGGGCTGGGGTGGTGGAGGCAGGGTTAGTGAAAGATCCTAAGAGGCAAGCGAGTCTCCAGGGGATGCCCAAGCAGCACCATCAGTGACTTCAATGAGACAATTACTCAGTTTTCCTCTTACATTTCTGTTAGCTATATTCCCTTTAAGTCCTACTTAATATAGAAGCTAAAGTGAATCAGTGAGCAGTGGTTAAGGGCACAGCCTTAGAAACTAGAAGAACCAGTGGGGTGCCTCGATGGCTCTGTTGGTTAAACCTCCAAATCTTGGTTTGTGGTCAGGTCGTGAGCTCAGGGTCATGACATCGAGCTCCGTGTCTGGCTCTGTGCTCAGCACATAGTCTGCCTGAGTTTCTCTCTCCCTCTTCCTCTGCTCCTCCCTGCCCCTCTAAAATGAATAAATAAATCTTTAAAAAAGAAACTAGAAGAACCAGGGAGTTACTTAGCCTTCCTGGGCACTGGTTTAGTTTCCTCAGCTGTGAAATAACTTTTAAATTTGCCTTCTTTGTCTCTTTTGAAAGTGTCATCGTGATTTTGCATCTGAGATTTTTCTACCGTGCAAAAAATTGACAGTTTTCAGAACTGCTGTGATAGGAATAGTTAAGGCAGACCTTGACTCTGTCTTCACCTCAGCCCCAAATACTTCCAGGTGAGCAAGAGATTGAGATATTGTCCTAACAGTGGTTCAGATATAGCACCACTAGCTTGAGAGAATGCCATGTTAATTTAGATAATATGAATCAACATAATCTTCCATTCAGTTACAGTAGAT
The DNA here is from genome assembly GCF_048164855.1 of Canis lupus baileyi. Classification (NCBI taxonomy): domain Eukaryota; kingdom Metazoa; phylum Chordata; class Mammalia; order Carnivora; family Canidae; genus Canis; species Canis lupus. Next base: position 51,776,981 of record NC_132846.1, on the reverse strand, counting down.
TATATATAGTAGTATCTTATCAGGAGATAAGGCTGGCTGGTAGTCGACTTGGTAATATTTAGAGATATAATAACTGAAATGAAAAGGAAAGGAAAGAAGCATTTACTGAACCTGGCACTGTGCTCACTGTACTACATACTTTCTGTGCCTTGAAGGAAATCAGTACTGAGAGCTTCTATAATTACTGTCAGGATAGTCTTTGAAAACATAGTTTGTATGTGATCTCATTTACCTGATACTATATAAACACTTGTTTAAGAGATCTTTAAGATAGAGACACCTGGGTGGCTCAGCCATTGATCACCTGCCTTCAGCTCAGGGCGTGATCCCAGGTCCTGGGATCAAGTCTCACATCGGACTCCTTGCGAGGAGCCTGCTTCTCCCTCTGTCTATGTCTTTGCCTCTCTCTCTGTGTCTCTCATGAATAAATAAATAAAATCTTTAAGATACAGTCTCATTGTAGATTTCAGTGGAGAGACATGCTTAACATAGGCAAAGCAAACACAGAATGTCTGAGTTTATTCCATTTTTTTGAAAAAGCTTTTGAAGAGAAAAACCACTAGCATGAAACATAGTTCCTTCCTATTCTGAAGTATAATCCACCAAAGTAAAATGTTAGAAAAATGAACTTTCCAATAGCAAAAATGTGACATTTAGACAGATGATTAAGCTAAAAGATTGTTAAGTTCAGTTCTTAGACATATAGAATTAAAGAGATATGTGAAATATCCGCAGTGTAATGTGTTTGAAAGTATAAATTAGAACAAGGTCATGGGTAGTATTTTTCCATATTTTATCCTGCCTTATGGCCCTTACTTCATGGTTAATGCTGAAAACTAATTGAAACCATTCTTACAGCTACCTGTTTTGTTTGGGGGACCCTCAGTAAAGAAGGCCCGTATCTGCTTTGAGATTATGACCTTTAACAAGAAGAGGGGGGAGAGAAGTTCTTGAATTTCAGATTCTTCCAGCTCATTATAATTAATTGGAAAGTATAAGTCTGAAGAGTAGCAGTAATTTTATTTTTCCCAGGAAAGCAGATTATATCAGCATATCCAGGAAATCTAAGAAGATTAGGAGCTGTATAATGGAGTATGATGTGAGTTAGGGGATCAACTCTGGCTGAACATCATTTATGTTTGTGTCCTTTCTTTTGAAAGATTTCATTTAACACTGGAAATGTTATTTTTGAAGTTGCAGATTCAAACACATTTTGTTGATTATGTTATAAATTATATAAAATCTCATCAGCTAAATTGACAATTATATTGCTATTTAAGTACGTGAGTACATGCTATATTTTTTGGAGCATAAGTTCTGAGTAGTTAGCACGAATGCCATTTAAGACGAAATATCTGCTGTCCTTTGCATCCCTTTAGTTTGTACATAGGTCTTATCCTGTTTTTTTTTTTAACTAGTCCTAGGACCTTAGAAAATTTGTAGCTCATAGAACACTATCTGTTCTGATTGATAACCTGTCTGGGAGGGCTAATGAAATTTTGAGTAATTATCCAGTAGTTCCTTCATATGTTAAGCTTACATGGCTGAGAATCCTGAAGAATGTGGATTAAGACTTGATAAAAACGTACGTCTTGGAGAATATCTGAAATGCAATTGGTTCAGCTTCACATATTTGACATTGGTTAATGAATATAGCCCCCAAATCTAATCTATTTTGTAAAAGTGATTCAAAGTTATTAATAATAGGTTGTCAATAGGTAGATAATTATGATGCCCCTTGTTTTTAGGTTTTCTGTTTTCTTAAAAGTATTAGATCTAATGATGTCATCACAATCTATTGATCCTTCATTACTTCATAAGCATAAAATTTATTGCAAAGAAGTTGAGGACTAAAAATGACCTATTAAAGTTATCTTTTACATTTTCTGAGAAATAAATTATGTACTCCTGCTTCCTTTTCTTTCTTTTATGCCAAGCTGTAGATTTTTTTGAAGAGATTCTAAAAATGGTTTAATTCTAACCATATTGAAGAACTCCACAAACACACAGCCATAGAGTGAGGTTTAGTTGTAAGGGTCAAGAGAATCAGTATAGAGGTTTTCTCAAAATTGCTTTGATGCTTTTTATCATCCTTAAAAGTAGAGATTTATGTTGGGGATCCCCAGGTAGCTCAGCAGTTTGGCGCCTGCCTTTGGCCCAGGGCGCGATCCTGGAGATCCGGGATCAAGATCCGGGATAGAGTCCCGCGTAGGGCTCCTGGCATGGAGCCTGCTTCTCCCTCTGCCTGTGTCTCTGCCCCTCTCTCTCTCTCTCTCTCTCTCTCTCTATGTCTATCATAAATGAATAAATAAATAAATCTTAAAAAAAAAAAAGATTTAGGGCAGCCCTAGTGGCTCAGTGGTTTAGTGCCGCCTTCATCCCAGGGCCTGATCCTGGAGACCCGGGATCAAGTCCCACATCAGGCTACCTGCGTGGAGCCTGCTTCTACGTCTGTCTATGTCTCTGCCTCTCTCTCTCTCTCTCTCTCTCTCTCTCTCTCTCTCTCTCTCTGTGTCTCTCATGAATAAATAAAATCTAATAAATAAATAATAAATAAATAAATAGATAGATAGATAGATAGATAGATAGATAGATAGATTTACGTTTAAGAAGTAGAGAAGGATCCTGACCTATTCTATTACCATCTGTGTTCGTAAAAGGATAAAGACATTTTAAGTTAGGGGGTATTTTTGTGAACAAGACTAAGCCTTCTTTTTACACTTTGCTTTTTTTTTTTTTAATTTTATTTATTTATTCATTAGAGACACGGAGAGAGGCATAGGCAGAGGGAGAAGCAGGCTCCATGCAGGGAGCCGGATGTAGGACTCGATCTCGGGACTCCAGGATCACGCCCTGGGCTGAAGGCAGCCACTTAACCACTAACCACTGAGCCACCCAGGTGTCCCTACACTTGTTTTAAATCCCTATTAGAGGGGTACCTGGCTGGCTCACTTGATGGAACATGTGACTCTTGATCTTGGAGTCCTCAGTTTGAGCCCAGTGTTGGTGTAAAGATTACTTTAAGAAAAGAAAAAGAGGGCAGCCTGGGTGGCTCAGCGGTTTAACTGAAAGGAAAACTGTTCAGCAAGAATGGGGATGTATAAGTTGGAGATTTTAAATGCCCGTTCCCACTGTCTTCAGGTTGTGCTACGCAAGAGTCATCTTAGATTATTTTCTTCCAGGACTCTTCTTGTCAAGGAGCAGGTGGTGATGAATAGGGAGACTGAGACTTTTCACTTCCTCTCATTAAAGAAAACTTGGTTAGAATGATATAGTAATTGGAAAAGTTAAGGTCTACCTCCTTAAGATTTCTTCTTTTCCGTGATTCCTCCTTAATTTTTCTTGATGTTCTTCAAATGAGAAAAAGAATTTTTTTTAATTGGTTTGTGATGAGAAAAAGGTCACAAGTTGCAAAATAATAAAGTGGGTGCAGAAAAAAGTAAGATATACTAATATGCAGGTGTATCACTCAGTGTTCTAAAAATGATCTTTAAGGAGTTATCAATTGTATACAGTATAATTCACCAATTTTAAGTGTATAATTCCATGAGTTTGTTTTTTTATTATTTTTATTTGTTTTATTCATGAGAGACACAGAGAAAGAGAGAGGCAGAGACACAGGCAGAGGGAGAAGCAGGCTCCATGCAGGGAGCCGGAGGTGGGACTCGATCCCGGGTATCCAGGATCACACCCCAGGCGAAAGGTGGAGCTAAACTGCTGAGCCACTGGGGCTGCCCAATTCCATGAGTTTTGACAAATGTATGCAGTCTGGTAACGATACCACAATTGAAGGATAGAATGTTTTTGTCACCCCCCAAAAGTTCCCTTGTACCCCTTTGTTGTCAGTCCTCTCTCCACTCCCTGGCAATCACTCATCTGTTTTCTGTATCTATACCTATGTCTTTTTTTAGAATATCCTACAAACAAATGTGCGCAGTCTGTAGTCTTCTGTGGCTGGCTTATTTCATGTAACATAATGCTTTTTTTTTTTTTTAACATAATGCTTTTGAGATTCATCAGCATTGTTGCATGTATCAATTGTTTGTTCCTCTTTATTTCCTTTCTCCCTTTATCATGTTTCCTCCACCTTTCTCAGTGTATGGAGGATAATTAGCATTTTGTGCCTCCTTGTCTGCCAATACTCTGTTATTTCTGGTCTGTTTCTGTAGATTGACTTATCTCCTGGTTGGTGGGTCGTATTTTCCTGTTTCTTTGAATGCTTAGAATTTTTTATTGTATGCCAGATGATGTAAATTTTACATTATCAGGGGCCTGCACTTTGTCGTATTCCTTTATTTAGGTAGTGTTGGACTTTGTTATTAGTATCAGTTGGATCAAAAAAAGAAAGAAAAAAAAAGAATCCGTTGGATCATGGGGCAGCCCTGGTGGCGCAGTGGTTTGGCACCGCCTGCAGCCCGGGGTGTGATCCTGGAGACCCGGGATCGAGTCCCACTTCAGGTTCCCTGCATGGAGCCTGCTTCTCCCTCTCCCTGTGTCTCTGCTTCTCTCTCTGTGTGTCTCAATAAATAAACTCTCTTAAAAAAATAAATAAGAATCAGTTGGATCCTTTCCAGACTTGCTTTTAAGGTTTGTTAGAGTGGATCCACAGCAACTTTTAGTCTAGGGCTAATTTCACTCCCCAGCTAAGTGTGATTCTGAGGTCTTTAATTTGGGGAGGTGAAAATATGGTCAGCTCCACATGAGCACCAGAAACTGTTCACTCCGCTGCTTTCTGGTGGCTCTTTCCCCAGGCCCTGGAGGTTTCTTCTCATGCAGGGCAGATGACACTTTACCAAAGGCTCAAGAGGACCCTTCCTCAGAGCCTCCCCCCCGCCCCACCTCTCCCTTTGCACCTCTCTCCTCTCCTCTTTGCTCCCAACAAATCCTAGCCACCTTAGCATCTTCAGCTCCCATCTCCGGTATCCTCACCTGACCAGACTAGGTTCCTCTCCCTGGGCAGAAGCCTGGGACCTGCCTCTAGCCAGTCACGGAGCAATCCAGAGGCTCATGTCTGGTCTTCCTCGTCTCCAGCAGCACAGTTCTGTGCTGCCAATGACCTGGTGTTTGAAAACCATTTTATGTACATTTTCTTTTATGTGCTTTGTCTAGTTTTCTGTTGATTACAGCAGAAAGGTAAATCTGGTCCTGGGTAGTCTATCCTGGCCAGAAGTAGAAGTCTCACTTTCTAAATGTAGAATAAGCATGTACTGGTATTTGTGGAGAAAAACTTGGGCACAGGGGCTCATCAGTTCTCAGCGTACCTAAATGTAACATACTTTAATGTCTGCTTTGTTATTTTAAGACAAGTGTCATAACTGAAGTGGCATTCTTCAGCATTCACAGTAAGCCAGTCTAAACTTGAGTGTTATTCTCTGGTCCACTTGAAGTTATTTGCACAAAGTATTAACTTGGGGTTATTTGTAACAGACTTATCTAGGGTAACTTTTCATCAATGAATGGATGGGTTGGTATTCCTTTTTTTTTTTTTTTTTTTTTTTTGATGGGTTGGTATTCTAAGGACATTTGTTAACCACCTGTATTTCTGATCGACGGGATTAACTTATCTTTTGAATTGTATGATATATGTATTTTTTAAAATGTGAATTTCTTGACTCTCTAATGTATGTGAAAAAACAACTGCAACCTTTTCTTGTTTGTGAGTATTCGTGGCTGAAAAGACCCTGTAACAGTTGTTAGTCCTTTGCAAGCTGATGTTTTGAATTTAGGCTTATCTTTAGAACAGAACAATTGTTTGGACCTCTGTTCATAGACTGACCTACCATAATGTCAAAAACCAGTCCAAATATTTAGTCAGCAATTTCAGAAAATTTTGTTTAAGATCTTATTTATTTGAGACCCCATGAGAGAGAGCAAAGCAGGGGGAGGGGCAGAGCGAGAGGGAGAAGCAGACTCCTTTTTGAGCAGGGAGCTCGATTCCAGGACCCTGGGATCAGGACCTGAGCCAGAGGCAGATGCCAAACTGACTAAGCTACCCAGGCACCCTGAGAAATGTTTGTTTTAATCCATTTGTATTTTAGGGACGATGAACAAATTAGGATTAAAAATATGATTTTACATTATTATGGATACACTGTTGTCTGATAGAAGTTTCAGGGAAATGGTGACATAAAAATCAAACTCTGAAGAGGAGAATTTGAAGCTCTAAATGGCTCTAGATCTGATCTTATTTGTAAAATTATTTGCAGTGCAGTTCATTGGAATGAATATTGAAGTCCAGAAACCTAGGTTCTAGTCTCAGCTGTGCCTTATTACTTACCATGTGACGCTAAGCCAGTTACCACCTTTGTGAGAGTTGCCTGATCAAATAAAGAGAACAGTGAATATTCTACCTACTGTGAAGGAATGGTAGAATGTTAAATGAGGTGTATTGATGAGAATGTTTGAAGATGCTAATGTGTCACGAAAATACTAATAGTTAAACTTCACTTTGTACATTATTTCAAAATCTGCCAATAATACCTACTGTGACAGAATACAAAGCAAGATTTATTTTTATATTTCATACAGTTTGTTCTGTGAAAATATTTTATGTTAGAAATGCATAACCAGGGCAGCAGGGGTAGCTCAGCGGTTTAGCGCCGCCTTCAGCCCAGGGCCTGATCCTGGGGACCCGGGATCGAGTCCCATGTCGGGCTTCCTGCATAGAGCCTGCTTCTCCCTCTTTCTGTGTCTCTGCTTCTGTGTGTGTGTGTGTCTCTCTCATGAATAAATAAATAAAAGCTTAAAAAAAGACAAAAAAAAGACATGCAGAACCAAACATATCATGGCTGATAGAATGGAGATAGAGGAGATTGCTATCTTTTTTCCACTCCTTTTTTTTTTTTTATTAAGATTTTATTTATTTACTCAGAGAGAGGCAGAGACACAGGCAGAGGGAGAAGCAGGCTCCATGCAGGGAGCCCGACGCAGGACTCAATCCCAGGTCTCCAGGATCACACCCCGGGCTGCATGCGGCGCTAAACCGCTGTGCCACTGGGGCTGCCCCACTCCTTTTATCTTAATATTATTTTTATTTTCCTCCTCATGATTTTCCAGGCAAACAGTGTATACAGCAGTTAGCTGAAAACACCAGGTATTTCAGGAGACGTCTGAAAGAGATGGGCTTCATCATTTATGGAAATGAAGATTCTCCAGTGGTGCCATTGATGCTCTACATGCCAGCCAAAATTGGGTATGTTCTATTGCAGATTACAGACTGTCCTCTGATTAGTCTTAAGGTTCCTGTGATATTAGACTCAGGCTTATGTATTTTGTTAGGAAAAAGTGTCTTGGCCTCATTATGTTAACCTTCATTTGCTAGAAATTCCATAGATTAAATAGTGGATTCCAGTTTTTAAAATATGTTAGCTTGAAAAAAAAAAAAACAAAAAAAATCAAAATAAAATAAAATAAAATAAAATATGTTAGCTTGTTAGTCTTTCATTAAACAAACATTGAGTTTAATGCTCTCTTCTAGGAGATTGTGATAGATCAGTGTACAGAGCACAGTAAAAATACTGGTCCCTATGGAGCTTATGTTCTTTTTTTTTTTTTTGGAGCTTATGTTCTAATGAGACAGGAGTCAGACAAACATAATAAATAAGTTATGTATTTGCTAGAAGACATTACATGTTATGGGGAGAAGTAGAGCAGGTTATGGGGGATTGAGAGGGCCCCATGGGCAAGCAGATGACAGTATTAAATGGGGTGGTGGGGGGTGAGCCTATGGAAAGGGAAGGTAACATCTGAGCTTGAAGGAGCAGAGTTAGCCATGTGGAGAAAGAAGTTCTGTGCAAAGGCCATAACACAGGAACATACTTAGCTGATTGAGGAATAGCAAGAAGGCGAGTGGAGCTGAAATGCAGTGCCCGAGGGAGAGTAGTGAGCTCTAAGGTTAGGGCATGTTATTGCATGGCTTCCCAAGGTGCAGATTACACCAGTTTCTTTGGTTTGTGCAACTAGTGTATAATGGAAAGCTTTGCCCTAGAATAGCTTCCAATGTATTTGAGAAGTCCAGATGTATAATGGAACCAGAAGACATTTGAAAAGTAATATGAAGTGAGCAAATACAGTTCTTTGCAAAATAATTGTATGAAAATTGCATCAGAAATGTCAAAGAGGGGCACCTGGATGGCTCAGTGGTTGAGTGTCTACCTTTGGTTCAGGGTGTGATCCTGGGTCCTGGGGCCAAGTCCTGTGTCAGGCTCACTGCAGAGAGCCTGCTTCTCCTTCTGCCTATGTCTCTGCCCCTCTCTCTGTGTCTCTCATGAATAAATAAACTAAATAAATCTTAAAAATAAATAAAAATTAAAAAAATTAAAAATGTAAAATAGGGGCGCCTGGGTGGCTCAATCAGTTAAGCATCTACCTTCAGCTCAGGTCTTGATCATGGGGTTGAGTCCCACTTCCAGCTCCCTGCTTGACAGGAAACATGCTTTTTCCCTCTCCCACTCGCCCTGCTTGTGTTCTCTATCAAATAAATAAAATCTTTAAAAAAAAAAAAAAAAAAGGAGTTATCTGCTTAGTGTAGACTCAGTAAAACTAAAACAACAACAAAAACACATCTTTTCAGATTTGTGAATTTTGACTGGATCTTTTTTTTTTTCTTTTTGACTGGATCTTAAATATAAAATTGGATAAGGATTGTTTCTCAGGTTTAATTGAACTCATTAAAGGAGCAAATATTTTTATTCATCTTTGAATTCCCAGTGCCCACCAGAGTCCCTGGCACTTAGAGGGTACTCAGTAATGTTTATTAAAATGGATATATAGGAGAGCATATTAAAGCAGGGAACCTAGAAGTAGTAAGAAGGCAGAAAATGGGGGGAAAGGTGGACACTGAGAGAAAAAGAGTTGAGTTTTCAATAGAAAGTCATATGAGTATTTGGCATCATAGCCTTCAGAGGGAGTGGAAAAAATGAACCAAAGCAGAGGTGTAGGATTTTCTCACTCTTCTTTAAATGTAATTATCATAAATAAACAAAGAGTTGTCTGGTCTGGAGGACTTAATCTAGAACTATTTCTTTGGAGGGGACTGTGTCTAACCAATTCTACACAGGTGAAACTAACTGTATACATTAAAATAAAGATTTAGAGAGATTAAGGTGAACAGGAATAAAGAACTAACTAGACCATTTGGGAGGGTGTCCTGAAGACACAGACCTTCCTCAGGGCCAGAGGAAGTACTAGAAAGAGTGGGGAAAGGCTGGCACTTACGTAATTAGTTACTGGGATAACCAAAACATGGGGTATTTCTTATTCTCAAACTAATGCTTTAAAATGCTAAAGGAAGGGGTGGGTACCTGGCTGGCTCAGTCAGAAGAGCATGCGACTCTTGATCTCATGGTTGAGTTCAAGCCCCGTGTTGAGTGTAGAGATTAAATAAACTAAAAGTTAAAATGCTAAGGGAATAGTCAAGAAAGGAATATGGTAGGTCCTAACATAATTAGCAAATGAAATTTACGTGAAAGTTAGAATTGTGTTATTTAGACAAGATACAGATGTGGAGTATAAGGTCATGTGCCACAGTTTGGCTTGGGGTGAAGAGTTAAACGAGCGAGATTTGTGTAGTCTGGGCCGTCAGCTGAAGCCTGGGAATGAGTTTGCTTCACAGACACTAAAGGAAACCCTAAATACCAAAGGCAGCTTAACACTCAAGTTGATCAAAGAAATAAATAGCCTTTGGGATACCTGGCTGGCTCAGAGGAGTGTGTGACTGTTGATCTCAGGATGGTGAGTTCAAGTCCCACATTGGGTACAGAGATCACCTAAATAAATACATAAACTTAGGAGAAAGAAAAGAAGTGCCTGGTCTGGAGGGCTAAAACTAGTTGGCCATTCTGCCAGTAGAAAGATATCCATGTTACAGCAGATCCTCTGCATTCTTCATCTTAAGAATTGTTTAAACTGCCAAACCTAATACTTTCAAAGACAGAGTTTTAAACTCAATTCATTTTGAAGCCTCTGAACCACTCTTATGTGTCAGGAAAACTTTAAGGCTATAACTGTAAATTAGTTTAGACAAGCTCTATTAAAAAGCAGTCTCTGACAACTATATTCTTTATCTTTGTGAAGGAAACCATTTGGGAGAAGATCACTTTAGGACTGAATTGAAGTTATTCATAACCTGGCAGTTATTTGGGTTTTTTTTTTTTTTTTTTAAGATTGATTTATCCGTTTTAGAATGAATGAGAGCAAGTGGGCTGGGGGAAGGGGCAGGGGAGCAGAGAGAGAGGGAGATGAGCAGACTCCCCACTGAGCACAAAGCCCACTGCTATGCTGGGCTCATCCCAGGACCTTGAGATCATGACCTGAGCCCAAATCAAGAGTCAGTTGCCTAACCGACTGAGCCACTCTGGCAGTTTTAACTTGAAAAGAAGTTAGAGGAAATTCCTAATAGAACTCCCCAATGTCTTATCACCTAAGAGTTTAAATCATTCAGGACCACAAGACCTTCATGCTGTGGTTTATTACTCTTCCGGGTTTCTTTTTTTTCTTTTTCTTTTTTTTTTTTTTTTAATTTATTTATGATAGTCACACACACACACAGAGAGAGAGAGAGAGAGAGAGAGAGAGAGAGAGGCAGAGACATAGGCAGAGGGAGAAGCAGGCTCCATGCACCGGGAGCCCGACGTAGGATTCAATCCCGGGTCTCCAGGATCGCGCCCTGGGCCAAAGGCAGGCGCTAAACCGCTGCGCCACCCAGGGATCCCTCTTCCGGGTTTCTTTACCCTGTTTTCCCCTCACAGCGCTTTTGGACGGGAGATGCTGAAGCGGAATATCGGTGTAGTTGTGGTGGGATTTCCTGCTACTCCAATTATTGAGTCCAGAGCCAGGTTTTGCCTGTCAGCAGCTCATACCAAAGAAATCCTTGATACTGTAAGTAGATACTTTCACTTGATATAAATATACCTGTATAAATATACATTTATATAAATATCAAATGAAATTGATCATCTGTTGATCCTGAAGTTCTTTGAGCATCTAAGATATTAACTGGTTAAATAGAGAACAGAGTATACAATGCTGCTTAAATCATTGCTGTTTACAAAAAAATTGCAAAGCCATTAGCATTGCCCACTAGACCTTGTGTTATTAGGGTTCTGAGGAGTTTCTGGCTTTATCTTGTTCCACTCTCTCCCTTATTATGGCCTCTACAACTGTATAACTCTCCTTGTTCTCTAGCTGTTTCTACTGTAAGCCTTCTTGTATGTTGTCCTGTCTCTCTGTAGAATATTCTCTTTTGAACCCCCTCTCTCTTTTGCCTGCCTGACTCCTACTGATTTTTCACATCTCCATTCAAAGGAAACTTGCCCAAAGGAATTCCTCAATCCTCTTGCTTGGTATTTCCTTGGAATCTTAAGATTCCCCCTTAGTAAATCCTTCCTACCTGGAATTATTTAATGCTAGTCTTCTCCATTGTATAAAGCTTGAGAGCAGGGACTAAGTCTCTTTTGCTTTTCTATATCTCCAGAACCTACCTTGTAATAACGGCTCATAGTAATAATAAGGCACATGATAACAGCTCATAATTACAGAATTGAATTATGGTCTTAATTTATTCTTATCTTGTGATATTCTGTTAACATGCTATTATTTCATATCGAAGACTTCAGACATGAAATAAGTAATTCTTTCTGGGAGTTTATTGAACTCTAGAACATAATATTTACATAAAATTATGGTTGATCTTGAACAATACCCGGAATGGGGTGCAGGGTGGTTAGGGGCACTAACACACACCATCCCAGGGTCAAAAATCCACATGTAACTTTTGCCTCCCCCAAAACTTAAGTACTGCTGTCAACTGGAAGCCTCACTGATAACACAAACTGGCACTTAACATGTATTTTGTAAGTTATATGTATTATGTACTATATTCTTATAATAAAGCTAAAATAAAGAAAATATTATTAAGATCGTAGGGAAAAGACATTTATAGTACTGTATTTATTGGAAAAAAAATCACATATAAGTGGACCCACACACAGTTCAAACCCTCGTCGTTCACAGGTCAGCTGCAGTTGCTAAAAGTATTCCATTAATTCATTGGAAAGCTAATCTTGAATATTATGAGTACATGTTTTTAAGAGTTCTTTGTAGCAATTTATTTGAAATTTTTAAATTTCTGAGCAGCTGAAGACTAATTCTTCTTCCCTATTTCTATATAACAAAATTTCCACAAGTATATTTTTAATCAAATTCCAATACTGGGAAATTGGGTTCCGTTTATTATTGATACTGTGTCTTTTTTCTTTATTTTGATTGTTCTTTTCAGATTTTTTCAATAGATTTTCCCATTCCTCAGAAATCTTACTGCCGAATTTCTGCATTGATTCTTTTTTTAACCCTACTGATAACAGCTTTTCTTTCATTCTCTTCTATTTATATTTAAAGTTTGACTTGTCTTTGAAAAAACATCTGTGTCATTATAAGCAATGGCTATAGTGATACACTGTGTCTTCTGAAAACAGCTTTGACTCTGGAGGACTATACACATTCATGAAAGAATTTAACCAAGATATTGAAGTAGATTTCTGTTGCCAATAAATATATTTGCCAATTGAGAGTTCTCATCATTTTCGTAAGATCCACTTATGGAATTGTTTGCTTTTGCTTCCCATTTAGTTTTTCTTGAAGCATAAAGTACATTTTTTTTGAAAGCATAGATTTCTTGAAGTCATTTTGTCCTGCACTGTTTTATGGAGGTAAACATGAGCATTATGAAGTACAAATGAATTTTTGTTTAGTAATGAACCATGTGACATGGTTACATAGAAATGAAAATTCACACACAGAAACCAAAACCAATCTGCTAGAGCTAATAAATAAACATAATTAGCAAAGTTTCAGGGTTAAAGATCAATACAAAAATTAGTATGTTTCTATATGCCAGCAGTGAAGAAACAAGAATTAAGAAAATTTAATTTGTGCTAGCATTCAAAAGAATAAAATACCCAGGAATAAATTTAACCAAGGAGATGAAAGACTTGTATACTGAAAACTATAAAACTATGTAGATCTAGTGCAATGCCTATCAAAATTCCAGTGGCCTTTTTAGCAGAAATGGAAAAGCTGATCCTTGAGTTTATATGGAACTGTAAGGGACCCCAAATAGCCAAAATAGTTCAGAGAGAGAAAGTCTAAGTTGGAGGAGTCAGACTCCCCAGGATTGAAAATTACAACAAAGCTACGGCAATTGGGATGCCTGGGTGGCTCAGCAGTTGAGCGTCTGCCTTCTGCTCAAGGCGTGATCCTGGGATCCGGGATCGAGTCCCACATCGTGCTTGTTGCAGGGAGTCTGCTTCTCCCTCTGCCTGTGTCTCTGCCTCTCTCCCTCTCTGTGTCTCTCCTGAATAAATAAATAAAATCTTAAACCCAAAGATACGGCAATTAAAGCAATGGTGGAAGAGGATTGAGAGTCCATAAATACACCCAAGCATCTATGGCTAATTGATTTTCTACAAGAGAGCCCAGACTGGTTAATGAGGAAAGAATAGTCTCTTCAACAAATGGTACCAGACAACTGGATCACCACAGGAAAAGGAATGAAGTTGGACCCCTACAACCCGGATGAACCTTGAGGACATTATGCTAAGTAAAAGAAGCCAGGCATGAAAAACCACATTATGAAATGTCCAGAATAGGCAAATCCATAGGGTCAGAAACTAGATTGATGGTTGTCAGGGCCTGGAGAAGGCAGGGATGAGGATGTGAACGTGGGGTTTCTTTTTTGAGGTGATAATACTTTAAGATTAGATAAGAAGCACTGAATTGTACACTTTAAAAAGGTGACTTTAAAAAAATAAAATAAAATATGGGACAGCCCCCGTGGCGCAGCGGTTTAGCGCTGCCTGCAGCCCAGGGCGTGATCCTGGAGACCCGGGATCAAGTCCCACATCGGGCTCCCTGCATGGTGCCTGCTTCTCCCTCTGCCTGTGTCTCTGCCTCTCTCTCTCTCTCTCTAGCTGTGTCTCTGTGAATAAATAAATTAAAAAATCTTTAAAAAAAATAAAATAAAAAGGTGACTTTAATGGCATATGAATTGTATCAAATAAAACTTATTTTTTAAAATGAGAAAGGCAGGGTTACCGATCAGCTCCAGGGACAGCTGTTCTAGAATATTCTTTTATTCAAGGACCAAACTCAACTCTATGATTTATATGTTTTTCCCTAAGAACCCACCTCACCCTATGATCCAGCAGTTGAGTATAGATGATTTGCTAATGGATGGTGATACTTGTAACTGTCCCTTATTCCTCCCCTAACCAGGTGACCTACGTAACGGCAAACTAGCAGTTTCTAGTTATGGTTTTATGTAAATAAAACCTATTTATCTGAAATGTTTGGTGTAGGATCAGAGGAAATCATGGAATTTAGATCCCTTTGGGCTACTGGGAGTTTTTTTTCTGTCTATTCCTTTTCTTTTTTACATTGATGAAAAAAATATTCTGAAGTCAGAATTCATAAATGTCTTTTACTTGGTGATCTTAGTAAGTCATGTTGTTTTAAATTAACAAATCCTATATCAGAGGTCAGGGGGATAAATGACTAATGGGTTCTCCTAGCTGAAATTCAATCTTAAATTGTTTCAGTTTTTCTCAAGATACCACTGTTCTGAAAGCTGAGGACTGAGGTCCAGCTCTTAATTTGCTTTCTCTATTTTCCACATTTCGAATGAAGACTTTTTTTCTTCTGCTAGAATAAATAAGGGATACTATTTATTCATGGGATTTTTCTCTCTACAAACACTGATTTTTTAAGTTAAATTTAGGGGCTCTTGGTGGCTCAGTCAGTTAAGCATCCAACTCTTGATTTTGGCTCAGGTCTTGATCTCAGGATTGTGAGATTGAGCCCCACATCTGGCTCCACATTCAGTGGGGAGTCTGCTTGGGATTCTCTCTCTCCCTGCCCCTCTTCCTGCTCATACTCTCTCTTTCTCTCTGAAATAAATAAAAATACAATCTTTTTAAAAATATAAATTTAAGAACAAGTAAATATACCTTTTACTAATATTTAGCTGACTCCCTTTTATGACGTAGAAGGTATATATTTTCATATGAAATTTTAACTGTAATAGTGGACAGAAGATGTGTGCGGCATGATGGGAATTTGGAGAGTCACACTTTGGCAGCTACTGCCCACCTTACCATTTCCTGGTCTAATGAGACGTCCTGTCTGCAAAGCTAAGGCCCTTCACCCCAAGTTTGTTACTGGATCCACTGGGTACCTACCATTCACAGGCACTTGGGGAGAGAATACGAGGGCTAGAGAGCATTCTGTGACATGCCTGAGGTGGTTTTAGTGAAAAGCCCAGAGCCTAGTATTACAGAATTTTTGTAGTCTTCTTTGGATTTCTCTGAGAAGTATCTGGGGCCTCAAGCTTCCATATCCTTCTGTTAGAGTGTTCCTAAGAAATCACAAACACATATCCACTTCCCATATTAGGGTCCTCTGTTCTGACTCTCTGTGCCATTTTTTGGAAAGGTTAACTGTGAACTGATTGATGTAGCAATCAGGAAGAGACTTTTCATAACTTGTTTTAATGTTTGAATTTTTTATGAAAAACAAAAGAGCAAATTTTTTTAAAAGAAAAAGTTAAATTGAGATAGTTTTGACGGGAAGAAAAGATCTCTTCAAGATTAGGATTTTAGAGTTCAAACTCATGCCTGAGTTTAAGTCCTGGCTCTGTCCATTCTTGCTGCCTCATCTACTCTCTGTACATTACCTACCCAGAGTCTCCTAATGGCTTCCCCTTTTTCTTACTAAGTCTGATCAGCAGTTCACTTTGGGAGCTCTCTTCATCTTGCATTTAGAAAGCATCTCAGCGCACACTTCCCATTGGTTTTCTTGTAGCATGATGATAGAATCAGCAAGTACTACAGTATGAGGGGACAAGTGACAGTGGTAGCCAGCCTGGCAAGTTCAGGGTGGATACTCCTCTACCAAGCGTGATGTACTTTGATGATTTATACCCTTTATCCTGCTTCACTGCTATTCACAACCCATTATTCATGACCAGCCTGACTTTCTTGCTCAAAAAGCGGTCTTTCCGCAGCTGTCCTGTAGTTAGATCAGAGTTAATGCACTAGACACAAACAGTTCCACCAGAGGATAATCTTGCCGTGAACATTTTTAGGAAATTAAAGCACCAGGCATGCCTGTATCCTCTTGGCTCTGACTGACCTCTGCTTTTATATATTTTAGGCTTTAAAGGAGATAGACGAAGTTGGGGACCTATTGCAACTGAAGTATTCCCGTCATCGGTTGGTGCCTCTACTAGACAGGCCTTTTGATGAGACTACGTATGAAGAAACAGAAGACTGAGCCTTTTTGGTGCTCCCTTGGAGGAACTCACCCTCACTCAGTACAGTGTGTGGCCTTTCTGAGCCAGTTCCAGGAACCATACTTCTGTGGCCATCTCACATGAAAGACATTTCCTCAACTACTGATGGTGGCCACCTCGCTCTAAATGGCATTTTGTAAATAGTAAAAAAACAAAAAAAAAAAAAAAAAAAAAACAAAAACTGCTTCACATTCTTCCTTTGCTACATTTCACCTTACAAAGAAAAAAAAAAAAAAGGTGACCCAGTCTACTTTTTTGTCCATTAAAAATGTTTTATTTTTTAACTCTTCTTGTGAAATCACACTGACCCTAGCCTGGCCCTGGCTAACCACGTAATGGTTAATTAATGGCCCTGGCCATTACCTTCTCCCTGCCGCCTGCAGACTTGGCCCCTCCAAAGCTCCCACTGGCCCCGGCACTGCAGCCTTGAGACTCATACAGCCCTCCTCCCCAAGGAGCAAGTGCCTTCCACTTACTTCCAATCCAGATCTCAGAGGCTACCAACCTTGGAATCCTTACTAAACCAGTCAACCAAAGTGTTCTCCCTTTCGTTTGAAGTTTAGCTGTTGACGGAAAACAGTAAATACTAGCATTGCTAAAAACTGCCCCTCATCATGGAACTTCCCCTGGCCAGGAGCCGACCAAGGTTTGGTCTTGTTCTGGTCACCAGGTGATTTCTTCCTTCCCCATCAAATATCTATGATGATCACTGTCTGAGGGGAATGCCCAATTTCTGAGTTTTCTCCAAGCTCTAAACTAACACTTCCACCTGCCATTTAAAATACTTAAGTTGTTCATAAAGCACCCACATCCCACCTTGGTCGGACCTTCGTGGTGAAGCTGACTCACACCTCACTGCATGTCCTGTGTCCACAGCTGCTTAGCAGGGTGACCTGCAGTCCTGCAGGGGTGAGAGGGTTGGGGCAGTGTGAACTGGCAGGATGTCCATGCTTGGTTCTTACTGTTCCCTGCTTTTCAAAATTATGACAGCCTCAGCCTGGGTCTGGGTCCAGATTAGGATTTAAACTGATAAAGGAAAATGTTGGTAAATCCTCTGCTCAGAAATCATTTGCCATGTTCCTATTTAAGGATTAAAGATATTAACTTACCCTTTTTAGAAGCTGACCCATTTAAATATTATTCTTCTGAGTGCTAGTTCTCTTTTACTCTTAACATCCTAAAACGATTCTAATCTGGCATCTGGGGTTTAGGGTTTCTTTTTTCTTTCTTTTTTCTCTCCCCTTGAGAAATTTTGAATACCTATGTCTTTGCCAAACTGGGATCCTCTAGTTTGACTCTTTTCATGCCAGGTAAGGGGACTTCTTTCAGAGAGCTTTATACTGCTTGACCAAAGAACAAATCTGAAAACCACCATGTTAAAGCTCTTCCTTTTTTCTGTTGACCAAAGCTTAAATGAAGAGAACTTTTGACTTTATTATACCCAAGATCAGCTTGTCTTCTAGTAGTTATCGAGTAATATGGGGGAAGGATCGGGCAAAAAATGGAACAACACTGTGTAAAAGTAGTTTTGCATGTCTCTGTTTTTGAGATCACTCCTTGTATTGATAGAAATTATCAGTCCAAATTCTCCTGGGCTTCTTGTCATCAGCTGTGGTGTTTGTGCAGACACATGTAGTGGACGATGGAAGCAATAGGATTGTTGGTGAAGTTTTGCTTTCATGTCTTAAGTCACCTTTGGTCACTCTCAGCATCTGAGAGCTTTCAGCCTTTGAAATATTCCAAGGTTGTGTTTTGCTTTTTTAGAGAATAGAAAAGAGTGAATAAAAGAAGCAAGTAGAAATTCAGGGACTATTATTTAGCATACACAAGTTGAAGTAAAAAAGAGATTGTGGTAACTAAGTAGTCCTGTAGAAGAAATACATTGCTAACCTTTACATCTAGTTCCTCACCATAGAACCTCACTAGAACATCAGATAGCTTTCGCATTGCAGTTATTCGTCAAATGGTGTAGGGTTTGCAAAAGTCACAAACTTCAAGCAATGAACTTACCTGCTACTCTTTTTATTTTGACTTGCATGAAGTCGCTGCAATTTAAAATGTCAGTATGGGCATTTAAATACATACATATGTGTATATATATATATATATATATATATTACTTTGCTGGTGCAAAGTTATGTCAGAGTAGATGTTAAGTTACAAATTTATTTTGAAGAGACAAAACTGTGATCCACCCAGGACCTCTGCTTTCTAGAGGACAAAATGTTATACATGCTGGTTGTCTCTTCTTGGAAACTGTAAATAAATCTAGAGTCCAGTCATATCACAAGTATCATTTAACCAAGCACTTGGGGAAATACAGGTGTATATAAATACAGTTATTGGCAATGAGTAGACGTAAGTGTTGTTTAGTGCATGGTTTAACACAGCCTGATTCACAAATCTGATGGGATGCAAACAGGAGTCAGCTAACGGTTACTACCAAAGGTGATAATCAGAGTCAACAGAGATGTGACTAATCCTTACCATTTTTTTCTCATCCCTCTTTCTATTTAGCATTGCCTTTATCCATTTCAGGTTTATAAGACCTTTTTCTGCAGATCACATCAGAAACCAGGACGTTTATACCCAGGAGACATCAGAATCACAAAGAATGGATCAAGAGGCATTGGCAGATTCTCCTCCCACCTTTATTTTAGAAGTTTTACCCTAGAACATGGCATACACTCTACAGCAAGTAAATATTGAAAGAGTATATTCAGGGATGGAGTCTTTGGAGCACTTTCACTTTTTGCTTTGCTCTGGAAAATTTCTTCCCTTTAAAAATCATCTTAGTTTCCAGAACCTCTCACCATACTGCTTGCTTGTTTGAGGAACTTGGCGTCTTAGTCCTATGATTACTGTCTTAAACTTTCTTGATACGGTGAGTACTTCAGATGGTCAAAACACGCTTCTTCCTGAAGCAGTCAGAAGGAATAGAAATACCCTATGACTGCTAAGGGCTGTGTGTTTGCTTAATGGCCTTTCAGAAGCCCAGGAATGGAATATTGTGCCAATGCTTTGTCTCTCATCATAATCCCTCCATCTAAGGGTATTCGGCCTTTCTTTCTGTAACTTCCAATTCTTGATTTTTAGAATTTCAACTCCAGAGAAAACCTATATGGTGGTGCTGTTTGGAGGATCACTAGATCAGATACCCTGTCTTTGGACACTCAGCCTTACATTTCAGGAGTCCGGAAACTTCTTTCTTCCCTACTTGAGGGAGCCTTTATCTGAGTTTGTTATGACTAGTACAGTCTAGCTGAATTTTGTAGTATGCTTTGCTTCATTTCTGTTAGTGAAAACCAGGAGGAAAAATGGCTCACATGGAGAGATTTCCTGGCTCCTCAGCGAAGGGGAAAAACGAGATGCCATCTCCCACTATCTCCCTGTTTCTCTGCCTACCCTGTTCCCTTTCCTAATTGATGAGGCTCTCTGGCCCCTATTCATGCTGGATTGGGAAATAGCACAGGACTGCTAGTCGTGCCATAGGCAGTGAAGAAGAATTTGGGTAATCCTTGTAAGAATTTGTAGGGATGAGGCAAAGCTACCTACAGATGATTAAATACAACTGACTGGCTCTAGGTTCCCTTGTATAAAGAACTGCTGTGACCTAATTCCCAGGATGTTTTTCCTGGTGTTCTAGATAAGCCAAGATGGGCTTTAATCTCGCTTGACTCCAACCCATGTGGTTAGCAAAGGGGAAAGAGCATAGCGCTTTTCCTTCTGAATGTCTATCTTTGTAAAGATCAGAACTGTTAAGCCTTTCACACAGGTAAACTCAGCATAGACCAGAGGGGCCATGAAGAGGAAGTTAGGAAAATCAAATGATTCTTCTTGGCTATTGAGCTGCTACTTGCTTCATTGCAGCCTCAGTACCTAAAGAGATGCTGCTACCTGCTTAACATGGAAGCTCAGTGCCCAGCAGGCATCTTAATCTATTAAGTCAGTTAATCAAAATACCTTCCACAGGGAGAAAAGCAGATCTTACTCTCTCAGCTTTATCCACAGGAAATGTAGTGTTTAGGCTCCTACCCAATTACCATGTGCCCAGATACCTAATTAGAAGGCTGGCTTCCTGCCTTACCATACAGAAGAAATGCTAGGACTAGCCAGTGATCCATTTGCTTTTAATTGTATGGAAAACGTTGCCCCTTTTGTCATTTCCAGTGACTTCTGTCTTCCAAGCACCTTTTGCTATAGATTCAGTCTTTTGGGGGAGAGGGGGTGGTGGTGCAAAGGAGTTAGCTTGTGGATGGACTTACTGAAGTATATTCTAGTTCTGTGAGTCTGGAGATATTCCCAGCCTACCCTTGGGAGTGGCTGGATGGGAGAGTTGTGGGCATTGTCTTGTTTACTACATAGTACACACAATGGATGGCCTTGAACTGTGACTCTTTCTGTATGATGAGTTCTAGTAAACTGACCCTAAAGAATGCAATGGTTCTTACACTGCGGTTATGCGTTTTTGATGAAGCAATACCCAAAGTTTTGTTCCTTTGGAGTTGTGGGGAAACTAAGTGAAAGGTAAAGACAAAATCACACCCTGATGTGCTAGGTGATCTATCTGCCTTGTTGCCATCTCCATGGATAAGTGATCCCTCCGTGCACCAGGAACCTTGAGTCCATTCAAAGTCTGCTTTTCCCAACAGTTCCTCAGGTTTCTTGTGTGAAGCTCCATCACCCCGCGTGGGCCTGCCAGGGGAATATGGGACATACTCCTGACTGAGGTGGAGTGGTGATTTGTCTTCACCCTTCACATTAGGTCATGTCACCTCAGTGATGTTAAACCAATGGTTGAGTAGATAAAAAGCATCCTTGGTGGTTCTTTACAGGATCCTTGGTGAAATCCCTGTGTCAGTTCAACCAGCATCAGCCAGCATGCCCACACAGTCTTGATGATCCCTCTCTGTATAATGGTAGCAAATGTTAAGAGAAGGGGGAAAGATAATAAGTATAGAGAAATTGTGTATGGGGAGCTGAGATCTTATTTTGTTGGCCTTTATTTTTACATTGACCAATTTGCCTGTAAACTGGACTTTGCAAGAGGTGCAGTGATAATCCCTCTCCATTGCTGTGATGCTTATAATCTGAGAAAGTGAGAGGGGGAAATGTAAATTTAAAAATCTTAAATTTTAGTCATGTGTTAAAATGTCACCTTCTCTCTTTCTCCCTTACCCTCGCTTTCCTTCTTTGCCAGATGATTTATTTTTTTTTACCTTGTTGGATGACTGTGAATCTATAAATAATGGGATGGGCTAGGTGTATCAGTTTGCGACCACATGTTAAGAACTGAAGGGGAACTTCTCGAGATGACTTAAGAATCATCCCATGCAAATATATTGTTTTGCCCCAAATAAACTATTCAGAACGCTAACTCTGCCTTTATTCATTCAACCAGTAAATATTGAGTGCTGTTTCCATGCCGGGCTCTGAACTGAGCATTACCAATACCAGCAAGAAACAAACAGTAAACAAATAAGCATATGGACACATATGTCATTTTACAAACTGGTGAGTGCTGTGAAGGAAAAATAAAGAACATGATAAAAACATGTAACTAGTATGTGGTTTAGACAGAGGTGACAGAGGAAACTTTTCTAAGACATGGACGATCCAAAAGAAAATGTGGCTAATCCTCTGAACAAAGGGGAAGATGAGAAAGGGGGCTGGCGAGGAGGGGGCAGAGGCTTACTTCTCTGGGCTGTCGGCGTGAGGAGTTGTCTTACACAGTGGAGAAAACCAGTGAAGGATTTCAAGTATTGAAAAAGATCCCTAGTGCGCTTTTATGGTAGACGATGGCAAATTGGTAAAAGGTATATGGAAATGCAAAGGACCTAGAATAGCCAAAACCATTTTGAAAGAGAAACTGTACTACCTGATTTCAAAGCTTTCTACCAAGACTGCATTTGGCATTAGAACAAATAGAACATAATAAGACATACAGAACAAATAAGACATCATAGTCCAGAAATAATGCTCGCTTCAGCAGCACATATACTAAAATTAGAATCATACAGAGAAGCATGGCCCCTATGCAAGGATGACATGCAAATTCATGAAGCGTTCCATATTTCTGAGAAACAGAATTGTTGAACCACTATATTGTACACCTGAAACTAATGTAACACTGTATGTTAACATACTAGAATAAACATAAAAATAGTCCAGAAATAGACCCACCACATGTATATGGTTAGCCACTTTTTTTTTTTTTTAAGGATTTTATTTATTTATTTTTGAGAGAGCACGGCAGAGGGAGAAGCAGGCTCCATGCCGGACTCGATCCCAGGACTCCAGGATCACGCCCTGGGCGTGGGCTAAACCTTTGAGCCACCCAGGGATCCCTGATTTTTCTTTTTTAATTTAGTTGGAAGAGAGAGCACAAGCAGGAGGAGAGGCAGGAGAAGCAGACTCCACCGAGTGGGGAGCCCCCCATGGGTCTTGATCCCAGGACCTGGAGGTGATCATGACCAGAGCCGAAGGCAGACACTCAACCATCTGAGCCACCCAGGTGTCCCTGGTTAGTTGATTTTTGACAAAGTGCCAAGTTAATTCAGCAGGGAAAGTACTGAGCTTCAAATGAGCTTCAATCTTTACCTAATATCATGTACAGTAATTAATTCAAACCATAGATCTGAACATAAAAACAATAAAACTTCCAAGAGAAAAATATAAAAGAAAATCTGTTTCTTTGGATTAGGAAACAATTTCTTAGAACACAAAAAGCATGGCTCAAGGGACGCCTGGGTGGCTCAGCGGTTGAGCACCTGCCTTTGGCTCAGGGCGTGATCCCGGATTCCTGGGTTTGAGTCCCACATTGGGCTCCTTGCATGGAGCCTGCTTCTCCTCCCTCTGCCTGTATCTCTGCTCTCTCTGTGTGTCTCTCATAAATAAATAAAACCTTAAAAAAAGAAAAAAAAAACATGGCTCAAAACTATTGATAAGCTGTACTTTATCAAAATGAAAACTTTAAGACTCAATAAAAGGAAAATGCAAACTCCAGACTAGGATAAAACATCCACAGTATATATCTAGCAAAGGCTTTTTATCCAGAGTATAGAAAGAACCCTTTAAACTCAGTAAAGCAAGACTATTCACTAAAAAAATAAGCAGAAGATTTGAATCTTTTTTAAAGATATTTTTTTGGTGGGGAGTGGAGGTGACCGGGTGGCTCAGTCAGTGAAATGTCTCCCTTCAGCTCAGGTCATGATCTTAGGATCCTGGGATCGAGTCCCTAGTAGCACTGGGCTCCCGCTCAGCTGGGGGTCTGTTTCTCCCTCTCCCTCTGCCCCTACGCAACCCCCCTCCCCATTCACGCTTGTGTTCTCTCTCAAACAAAACCTTTAAAATGTTTTAATTTTGTATTTGTAAAAGATAGTATCTATCTGGGAGGGCGTACATGCGCACATTTGCGAGGAGAGGAGCAGAGGGGGAGGGAGAGGGACAAGCAGAATGTGCTGAGCAGAGAGCCTGATGTGGAACTTCAATCCCAGGACCCTGAGACCATGACCTGAGCCTAAACTGAGTCAGATGCTCAACCAACTGAGCCACCCAGACGCTTGCAAAGATTTAATTTTTAAGTAATCTCTACTCCCAACATGGGACTTGAATTCACAACCGTTAGATCAATAGTCGGGCACTCTGAGTCAGCCAGGTGACCCAGAAGATTTTTTTTAAATATTTTATTTATTTATTCATGAGAGACACAAAGAGAGAGGCAGAGACACAAGCAGAGGGAGAAGCAGGCTCCATGCAGGGAGCCGGACGTGGGACTCGATCCCTGGTCTCCAGGATCATGCCCTGGGCTGAAGGCAGGCGCTAAACCGCTGAGCCATCCAGGTGTCCCGACCCAGAAGATTTGAACAAGCTCCTCACAAAGGAAGATACACTAATGGCCAAAAAAGCACATAGAAAAATGTTCAACATCTCTGGTTGTTGGGGAATGCAAATTAAAACTACAATAAGACTCCACCACTCATCCACCCACTAGAATGGCTACATTTAAAAAGAATTACAAACAAAATAAATGAAAAGGGATCCCTGGGTGGTGCAGTGGTTTAGCGCCTGCCTTTGGCCCAGGGCACGATCCTGGAGACCCGGCATCGAATCCCACGTCGGGCTCCCGGTGCATGGAGCCTGCTTCTCCCTCTGCCTGTGTCTCTGCCTCTCTCTCTCTCTCTCTCTGTGACTATCATAAATAAATAAAAATGTAAAAAAAAAAATTTAATAAAAAAAATAAATGAAAAGTAAAAATAAATAAAAATGAAAAGAATTACAATACCAAGTGTTGACAAAGATGTGGGAATGCAGAGTGCACAGCCATTTGAGAAAACAATTTGGCAGTTTTTTGGCAGCAGTTTCACTCACCTAAGAGAACTGAAAGCATGTGCACACTGGCACTTGAATATTCACAGATGCTTTATTCATAATAATCCTTAACTAGAAACAATCCAAATGCCACCACTGTGAATGGATAAGCAAGCTGTAGTATGTTGATGGAATTACTCAGCAGTGAAGAAGGAATGGCTGGTACCTACAACCATATAAATGAATCTTAACATGCTCAAATAAAGAAGCCAAACACAAAAGAATCCATAAGTATAATTCTATTAATATGGAAATCTAGAAAGTCAAAACTAACCTACAGTGATAGAGTGGAGAAGTGGTTGCTGGGAGCCAAGATTGGGGAGGTAGGAATTGACTAGGTATAACAAGACTGTTAGAACATAATTCTCAAAAAATCATGACTCCATTACAGATATAAAAATGAACATAAGTCAAAGATTTTATTTGACTCATGAATAAGGAAACTGATAAGGATACGACAACCAACCAAAGGAGATACTAAAAAACAAGAACATTTATAGATCAGGAATATTGAAACGAACATGCAAATAAAGGTAGAACTGGTTTCTTCCACACTGGGAGGTCAAATGAACCTCTAGAGGACAGGATATCACTTGCGTTTCTTTTTTGTTTGTTTGTTTTTTGTTTTTAAGATTTTCTTTCTTTCTTTCTTTCTTTCTTTCTTTCTTTCTTTCTCTTTCTTTCTTTCTTTCTTTCTTTCTTTCTTTTTTTTTTTTTAACTCTTTTTTTTTTTATTTTTTTTTTATTTATTTTATGATAGTCATACAGAGAGAGAGAGAGGCAGAGACACAGGCAGAGGGAGAAGCAGGCTCCATGCACCGGGAGCCCGACGTGGGATTCGATCCCGGGTCTCCAGGATCGCGCCCTGGGCCAAGGGCAGGCGCCAAACCGCTGCGCCACCCAGGGATCCCTCTTTCTTTCTTTCTTTCTTTCTTTCTTTCTTTCTTTCTTTCTTTCTTTCTTTCTTTATTTTTATTTTATTTATTTAATTGTGAGAGACACACAGAGAGAAGCAGAGACATAGGCAGAGGGGGAAGCAGGCTCCCTGAGAGGAACCCGATGCAGGGCTTGATTCCAGGACTCTGAGATCACGACCTGAGCCAAAGGCAGATGCTCAACCACTGAGCCAACCAGGTGCCCCCATCACTTGCATTTCTTAAAGACAATAATGATTTTACTTCGCTATTCTTACCAGCAACCTCCAGAGTTGTAAAATAGCTCAAAGAATGGAAGACTAGAATCAGATTAACTCAGAAAGATGTATCGTGCCTAGATGATGCCTTGTTTTCCTTTGAAGACCAAATGAATGAACTTGAGCTCTGACTTCAAAGGACAAAATAGGCTGGGTGTGAAAAAAGTATATATCCTAAAAAAGAACAAGGTAGCCTCACCTTTTGTCTCACAAAAGCAATATGGTGTAGCAGGTGCTCAAAGGCTGGTTTCTTTCGGCTAACATTTGAGTCCTTGCCATGTACCGAGCATCTTATTAGGTTGAACCACATGAAGTTGCCAATATTTGACTCATTTGACCAAAACATGGCAGCTTCAGCCTAATGAAAATCTTAACGTAGATTCTTATTTATTCCTTACACCTGTGCGGTAGGTACTCCCCACCCACACAAACCCCCACCCACTTTTATTTATTTATTTTTAAATTTTTATTTATTTACGATAGTCACAGAGAGAGAGGCAGAGACACAGGCAGAGGGAGAAGCAGGCTCCATGCGCCGGGAGCCCGATGTGGGATTCGATCCCGGGTCTCCAGGATTGTGCCCTGGGCCAAAGGCAGGCGCCAAACCGCTGCGCCACCCAGGGATCCCCCCACCCACTTTTATAAATGACAAAAGCACCAAGAGGTCAAAGAACTTGTCCAATAATACCAACCTCTTAGCAAATGGTTAAAGCAAGATGCAAACCCCCGTGGCCAACTCCAGACCCAGACGATAATCCCTGTGATGCGCTATTCAAAACCCTGCAGAGTCCTGAGCTGATGGGGACAGGAGTGGTTTCTTAGAACTGTGCCCAGTCCCCAAGAGTTTCACTTTGGCGAAGCCCGGATCCCAAGTGCTGCCACTACCTGGCTTTCCGGGCCATCCTCCGCACCTGCCTCGTGTCGCGTGCTTACATCCCCTCGCAGTCCCCATCAGGCCCCTAAAATCATCACCGCCCCTCAGAGTTCCCCATCTTCCTCACGAGCCGAGGTTTAATTTCACGGCCCGGGTACCCTAGCTTGTGAGGACCCCTGCCCCGGTGTCTCCCCAGAAGGGGTGGGTGGTCCCACGGTCTGATCCAGGATAAAAGTGGATGGATGACACGCGGCGGCGGGGCGGGGTCTTCCGGCCGCTCCCTCAACCGTGTCTGGCCGCTGGCTGTCCCGGGACGTCAGCTTCACCCCCGAGTCTGCAGGGCCTGCGGGTTTGAGGAGCTCTGAGAACGCCCCGAGCAAATCGGGCGCCCGGTGGGGGGCAGGTGCCCCTCGGGCCGCGCCTCCAGCAGGGGAGCCGAGGAGCCTGGGAGGAGTTACTTCGTGGCCCTCCTACCCCGCAACCCCACCTCGGGGTCCTTGCACACCTCCGCTCCAGCGCAGGTCCTGGGACCCCCCGCGGTCGGCGGCGGCGGCAGAGGGCGGAGGGGCGGCCAGATCTAGGGGACACCGGGCGCTGACCCCAGGGAGGCCCGCGCCCCGCGCAACACCGCCCCCGCGCCAGGCCCCGCCCCCGCGCCAGGCCCCGCCCCCGCGCCAGGCCCCGCCCCGCGCCAGGCCCCGCCCCCGCGGCAGGCCCCGCCCCCCGTCCGGCGGCCCCGCCCCCCGCCCCGCGCGCCCCGGCTCTGGAGGAGGCGAGGCCGGGCGCGAACGGCCGCGCGGGAGCCGCTCGGGAGGCGCGGCGGGAGCGGCGCCGAGAGGGAGACGATGCCCCGACTGCCCGGCCGCGCGGGGCTGCTGCTCGGCGTGGGGCTGCTGGCGGCGCTGCTGGCCGCGGGCCGGGCGCTCCCCCTGAGGAAGCCGCGGCCCCGGGGCCCCGCGAGGCTGGCGGAGGTGAGCGGCGGGGCGGGGGCGCGAGCGGCGACCCCCGAGGGCGGGCGCGGGGCAGGGGGCGGGCAGGGGCCGGGCAGGGGGCCAGGGCCGCCGGGCCCCGCGGAGCAGCCCGGCGCCCCCGCCCGCGGCCGCCGCGCCCTGAGCGAACCTGTCCTGCAGCCCTCCTGTCCGGGGCCGCGCTCCCAGAGGGGCTTGGAGCGCGGACGGGGGAAGGCGGCGCCGCGCGGAGTTGCCGAGGTTCGACCGTCGGAATAACCCGCCGGTGCGGCCTCCGGTCAAACCTGCAAAGGATCTGAGCCCCTTTGGGTGTGAATTGAGATGAGATGAGGCAGTGAGTGGGGTCTTCCGACCTGCGGGGCGGTAACATCAGCCGGGAAACTTGATACTCCTACGTACTTGGAAGAGCAGACGGGGTCGCTAAGTCGTGGGGGAGGGGCTGCTTCCTGGGTGGTCTGCGAGTGGGATTTGGAGACGCGACTGAAAACAGAGGAGCGAGTTGGAAGCGGTTGACACGTGGGAGGGACCAGGGTCCGCCAAAACCTGCCTCCTTTCACCAGGGTCGACAGTCCAGCCGTTCCTGCGTGGACTGCAGGGGACACTCATCCCCCTGGGGACAGAACCCTCCAGACCTGCTCCAGGGCATGCAGGCTGGTGTGGCGGGGGTCCTGGCTCTTCCCGTGCACCGAGCTGTTCTAGGAGGCGGACAGACCCGTTCTTCATGTTTTCCAGATGGGGACACGGAGAGGTCCGGCGGTGCAGGAGTCCCGAGCTTGGGGGGCTAGTCTGCGCACACTGCTGAGGCCCTCCAGAGGCAGTGGGAAGCAACGGCCTGCACGTGGGGTCTCTGTGGACTGGTGTTTATCCGCCTTTTTTCTTTTCTTTTCTTTTTTTTTTATCCACCTTTTTCTCAATGCTGCCCTGCTAAGGAGACTTTTGGGTATTTTTCCCCCTAAGTGCCTTTCCCACTGAAATTTTAATACCATAGAGATTCTATGTTCTATGGTACTTTGATGTGTTACAAACCATTGTAATATCCAAGATTTTTTTGCCCCTTGTTGAGAGTATATCCTATAGAGCAGAGTCTCTCAACCTCCACACTCCTGTCATTTGGGGTTGTAAAATTCTTTGTTGTGCATCGTAGGGTATTTAGCAGCATCCCTGGCCTTGACCCACTGGATGCCTGTAGCACCCACTTCTGGACAGACCCAGACATTGCCCAGTGTTTCCTGAGCGACACCCCCCCCCCATTGTTGGCAACCAGTGTTGTAGTCAAATCCAGGGGAACTGAACAGCCAGTCCCACCTCCTAGCTGGAGATGACAGCGGTCATAAAATTAATTGAGTTGGCATTTTTTCCTACTCATTTGATGTATTTTCTATCTTCATACTTACTGCTTTGTATTGCGATTATTTTTTATTTTTGATTTGCCAATTTTTCCCCCAAGACCAGCCTCAAGGATGAGTTATTTCAGAGCCAAAGGCATATCCTCAGCCCTAATTTAGGGCCTAGTGGAACCCTCAAAAATATGTTAAAGCAAATCAGTGCCATGAAGGAAAAACAGTGTGGAGCCCAGGGCCTGGGGTTCTATTCCCAGTGGGTTATTAACTCATGTATGATTCTCCTTGGATGATTTCCTGACTTTTTAAAAAAGATTTTATTTATTTATTCAGTAGAGATACAGAGAGGCAGAGACACAGACAGAGGGAGAAGCGGGCTCCATAAAGGGAGCCCAGTGCGGGACTCGATCCCAGGACCCTGGGATCATGCCCTGAGCCGAAGACAAAAGCTCAACCACTGAGCCACCCACGTGTCCCTGATTTCCTGACATTTAAAATAAGGGGCTAAGTCATCTCCATGATCCCATCCAGCTCAAACGTCGCTTCAGATGTGTATTAAAGCTCTTCCACATCAAGGTTAAGGAATCACGTTGAGATAAGACAGACTGCTACTCTGGGGCCTGAGGTAATATGTCAGAAAAAACTGACAATCCAAAGACTTTTAAGAAGCTGAAGAACATAAACCGGCCTTGATCTAAAAGTACAGGATGACTGCAGGGACATGAGCCTTCCCTGGGCCTTGCAGGGTCAGTGCAAAGTACTTTATGTGATGCTATTTCATTGTCACATCACTCTGACCCGGGTGTTATTCCCATTTTCCAGAGGGGAAAATCAAGGCACAGAGCCAGTAAGCCTGAGATTAGGAGCCAGGTTTGTCGTTTCAAGAACTATACCAGGGGTCTTATGGTGCATCTTCCCAGCCGGGTCATCCAAAGTCTTGAAAAGTCTTAAAATCATCAGCATCATGAACGAAATGTGCCACCCTCTCTCTGGGCAGGCCTGTTGCTGAGCCTCAGTTTACCCCCACAATCGAATGAGAGAACCGCCTGCTGGGTGAGAAAGCACCATACACATGTGTGGCATCGTCGTTACAAGGGGTTGGTGGGTGCTAGTCGAGCAAAGAATGACAGAGCTCTGCCTTGGGTGTCTTCTGCTCTAGTTAGGGTGAGAACACCACCCAAACGGCCACAGCGCCTGGCATGTTGTGTCCTTTGTCTTGTTCTCCTCATTTTTGGGATGACGAAACTGACAGTGGGTCTAATAACTAGCCTGCACTTCTGCAGCTAGTAAGTGGTGAGCCAGGATAGAAACCCAGCGTGGCTTTATTCCAGGGCCTCTGGAAACCTCGCCCTGGCACCACCACCTCCTGGGCAGGCAAGGGAAGACCTATGGGCTCAGGTGGGGAAGAACAGGGTCGGGGACTTGAGACCACAAGAGGATGATGGAGAGGGGAAATAGGGAAGAGAGAAGTGAGAAAGGACAGCTCCTCTGGGCTGCACGGACTGTCCCGCATGAAGGGTCCCACATGGGGCAAAGCTGCAGGAGATCCTGCTGTAGCCACAGGGGTTTGGTCTCCAGGGGTGGATGGACAGACGCATGTATGAGGGTAGGGGCCAAGAGTGAAGAGCTCAGGCACAGGGGAGGGAGCCTGCCGGCCTGGGGCAGCATCACACACATGGGTCAGGGTGCTGAGTCAGCACTTCGGTCCTGGTCATCGTGCAGCCACTTGCCTGGCATCAAGGGTTGGGTCGCAGGAAGGGTGGGTTGAAAGGTCCCACTGCCAGGCCCTGGCACCAAGAAGCAGGTATTTTCCTGCAGGTTGGTCTTCTTTGGTTGGGGTGTGCCCACTTTCTAGCCCAGTGAGTGAGTGTCACCAGGGGGATTGGCACCCAGGTGTGCGTGATGCCAAGCTTATGGCTTTGCCCGCAACCGGCTACCTCCTTGACCCTGATCATGACCGTCACCCTCCCTGCAGACCGTTCTTTCTGCTTAGAATTTGGAACTACTGGAAAGCTGGTTGAGGGAGAAAGGGAAGAATAGGAACGGGGGCCAGGAGGCTGGGCTGCTGGGGAGTCCCAGACAAGTCCTCTCCTCACTGGCCCTCGGTGTCCTAAGCTTGTCCTCCCCTTTGCCCCTCACTTGGTGGTTATGAAGATCAGAGGGAAAGGTAGATGTGAAAAGTAGAACATCCTGCTCTCCTGTTTTGGGCATTGGGCACATTCTGCACCTGAGTGGCAGTCGGTGAACCGGAAGGTTCAGCCCTTGCCTGGAGTTGGTCAAGCCCAGGGCATAAGCGCACAGACCCTCCAGCCAGACCATCGGCATCGAGTCCTGTACTGCCAGCCCCCTGTGTGGCCCCAGCCAAGTTCCCTTACCTCCCTGAGGCTTGGCTGCCCCATCTATGAAGTGAGGATGATGCTAGCAACTGCCCAAAGGGTCGTGAGACGTCAGTGAGTCAGTACACAGAGCCTGCGTGGCAGCGCTGACTAGAGTTGGAGGGGCCCAGGGCAGAATGAGAACTTGGGGCCTCTAAGCGTTTCAAGATGGCAGCAGCAGAGCGTTAAGTCAGCTGCAGAGGGCAGCCCCGTGGTGCAGCGGTTTAGCGCCGCCTGCAGCCTGGGGTATGGTCCTGGAGACCCGGGATCGAGTCCTGCGTCAGGTTCCCTGCATGGAGCCTGCTTGTGTCTCTCTCTGCCTGTCTCTGCCTCTCTCTCTCCCTCTCTCTCTCTCTATGAATAAATAAATAAAATCTTTAAAAAATAGAATAAAATAAATCAGCTGCAGAGCCTGTGCCAGTCCCCAGGGCACACGGCATGAAGCCAGGCCTGGTGCTTGCAGGGTGCGCTCTCGGTCGTACTCTTATTAGAGCGAGGAGCTCTGAGGTCTCCGCTGGGTGCAAGGTGGGCTGGATTAGTGCGTGCCGGGGGGGTGGGGGCGCGAAGTCCAGCCCCTCCTCTGCCTCTGGTCCTCTGGCCTACCTAAAGGGGCAGCTGCTGTTGAGTGCTTAGGTCTCCAGCCCCCCCGGGAGGCTGGGGTGACCGTGTGTGCGGCCTGGCTCTGTACCGGTGGGCGTGGGCCTCAGGAGCTGGGGCTGCAGGGACGGAGGTGCTGGGCTGCACCTGGCCACTGGGTTTCATCGTCCAGAGCAGTTCCTGACCCCTGAGGCGGAGGGAAGGGAGGTCAGGGGAATGGTGCGGGTGCTGAAGCAGGTGAGCGGGCAGGTCCATGCAGCACGGGGAGGCCTGTACGCACGGGGGCTTTCTGTTAACTGGAAACACATGGGGCAGGGCTGCCGGGCCAAGCCTGGGGGGATACACATGGGCCTCTGTGTGTGTGTGTGTGTGTGTGTGTGTGTGAGAGAGAGAGAGAGAGAGAGAGAGAGAGAGAGACCGGTGGGGATAGATCTTGGCATATATCTATACATCTCCTGTCTATCTGGGCATTGACACCTTTCCCCAAAAGAAAAGACTTGGGTATTTGTACAAGCGTGAAGCTCCACATGCCAGCGTAGCAGATGGGGGAGGTGGTCCTGTGGGATAGGACAGGTGTTCTTGAATGTGCCAGAGCCTCAGAATTCAGGCCATGGGAATACACACCCCCTCCGAGTTCCTGCGTCAGTGGCGGTGCTGGGGACTTGAGACCAATTAAGATGTGAAGAACTAATGGTGCCTGGTGAGAGGGGCTAGTCTCCTGTTTCCCTAAAACCATCTGTCACCACTCTAGGTAAGGCTCACCGCACACTTGCCATGTTTGAGGCAACCGTCGTCCTACCTCAGCAACCATGCAAGGCAGAGACTGCCCTGTCCTTAATTTATGGAGGGAGGATGTAGGGCAAGCACAGGTTGGGTTAACCTGCCCGAGGTCACAGCTAGTAAATGTACAAGTTGGGATTTGAACCCAGGCCGTGTGGCCTCCAGCCTATACTCATTACCACTACATTCAGCCGCCAGCAAGATGACAAAAGTGGAAGTGCTTTGTGAGTACAGAGGTGGTGCACACGAAGGGCTGTCAACGTGCGTGCACCCGTGCATGGGTGTTGACATCAGGCTGAGCTGAGTTCGAACCCAAGCTCCAATACTGTGGCTATGGTGACCTCACACAAATCCCTTCCCCTGTCTGAGCCTCCATAGCCTCATCATTAACCTAGAGACAGTCACATTCAGCTCTCGGGGTTGCTCGCCTTCATCCAGTCACTCAGCAATGATTTATTGAGCTCCTCCTGTGTACCAGGCACTGTGCTAGGCACAGGATACAGCAGGAATAGAGCAAAGAGCCCTACCTGTGCTCTAGCTGGGGTGATAGGAGGTGCATAAATGGCCTAGCCCAGGGCTGGTAGGGAAGATGTGCTCAGACAATACAAGTCAGAGCTCTGGGGACTCTGCCCATATCCCTACAGGCCTTACTTACGATTGCCAGTGTCCAGCTGCCAGAGGGCCTGTTCTGAGCTGTACGTGGCAAGCCTGAGGTGCCTGGGGAACACATCCTCTCCTCCACCGGGCAGCCCTCAACCAATGACTGGTGGGATCTGTAGGTATGTGGCCCAGGTTCTCGCTTCTGGGGGAGTGACTGAAGCTCCTAAGTGGGAGCTGAGCTCCACTTGTCCACCACGGTCACTATCTTGATGGAGCATTCTTTATTAGCTGCCTCCTGTCCCTGACTCATGCCCCTGCTCTCTGCTGGTGTCTCTTGGAATCGCCTTCCAAAGGAACAGGTTGCCCTTGAATTCTTTGTCAGGGTTGGCTTCTGAAGAAACCCAAACTAAGACTGATGTCCCCCCTCTACTCCACTCCTGGGTTTCCCTCGGGCCTGAAACACAGGCAGGAGGCTCCAAGAGTGGCTCCAGAGGAGGGTGGAGTGTGTGGCTGTGATGTTTAGCCATGGCTTCCTATGGCCTTTGCTCTTCATCTGGTCCACCTGGGCACCAAGGAGTGGCGAGGTTAAAGAGGGCTGGAAACAAACATTCTGAGCACCTGCTGGGTACCAGGTCTTTCCCATCACTGTTCCTGTTTTACAGATAAGGATGCTCACAGAGGTTATGTCCCCTGTCCGGGTCCCACAGGTCAGAAGCAGGCTATTCAGGGATTTAGACCTAAGCAGCCTGACTTCAGGGCAGGGTTTCTTTCTTTTTTCAAGTTTATTTATCCACATATGTATGTATTTAAGTAATCTCTATACCCAGGGAGGGACTCAAATTCATGATCCTGAGATCAAGAATCACATGCCCTTCTGACTAACCCAGCCAGGCCCCCCAGGAGCAGAACTTCTTAACCACAGCATTGTTGACATTCTGGGCTGGGTAATTTTTGTGGGGGCTGTCCTGTGTGTCGTGGGATCTCTGGCCTCACCCACCAGGGCCAATAGCATCCCTCTCTGATTGTGACAATCTCAAATGTCTCCAAACATTGCCAGATGTCCTCAGATGAGAACCACTGCCCTATTTGCTCACAAGGCAGCAACATCCACATCAGCCAGGAAGGCTGCAGACTCTGAAGTCCTGATGTCCTGAGACTGCCTGTCTTCATACCCCAGAGGTGACAGAGGAGCCACTGAACCAAGTCATGGGGACAGTTAGGGCTTTGGTGGCATTGTGGGTAGGAGCTGCCAGGAAGGAAGGATATGAGGATGTGCCAGGCCTCCCAGACTGGTCAGCGAAGGGGCCGAGTCATTCTATTACTCATCTGTCCATCCTCTGCTCATCCAGCCCGGCTGTTTAGACCAGAACACATAGACTCAGCAGCAGACACCAGGGCCAAGCTCAGAAGGGCCCACAGTGATTAATGCAGAAGCCTTGGAGCCAGGTGTCTGCGGAAGACTGAAGGGAGGGGGCTAAAAGGGAGAAACTGAAGGTTCTGATTCTCTTTTCCAACCCAAGAAAAGAAAGTCATAGTGAGAAACTAGGCTGAATAAGCCTCTGAAATGTGAAGTAGACTCTGCACACTCCTCCCTGTAGTGTCAGAGGGTAACGGTTAGGAGTGTGGGCTCTGAGGCGCCTGGCTGGCTCAGCTGGTAGAGCGTGTGATTCTCGATCTCAGGGTTGTGGCTTTGCGCCCCACTTTGGGTGTAAAGATCACTTAAAAGTAAACCCTTAAAAAAAAAAAGAATGTGGGCTGTAGGCCCAGACTCTCTGGTTCAAATCCTGGCTCTACCACTAAATGTCTCTGTGACCTTGGGCAAGTTACTTGCCTTCTCTGTGTTTTAGTTTCAATTGTCCATGTGGAGATGACAGCTAGCACCTACCTCTGAGGGTTGTTGGGAGGATGAAATGAGTGATTAAGTGTTTAGAATAATGCCCAGCGGGCAGCCCGGGTGGCTCAGCAGTTTAGTGCCGCCTTCAGCCCAGGGCATCATCCTGGAGACCTGGGATCGAGTCCCATGTCGGGCTTCCTGCATGGAGCCTGCTTCTCCCTCTGCCTGTCTCTCTCTCTCTCTCTCTCTCTCTCTAATAAATAAATAAAATCTTAAAAAAATAATAATGCCTGGCACACAGATGCTGTGGAAATGGTTGATAATTATGACAGTCCTTCCAGGTAAGAATTATCCTCATTTTGTAGATCAAGTTGAATGAGCTAGTAAGAGGCAGAGCTGGGACTTGAGCCCAAGCTGATCTGACTGTCCAGACCTGTGTTTTTTCACACCGCTTCAGATATGAGGTGGGAGATGGGGTCAAGGCTGTGGACCAAGCAGAGCAGGATCCAGAGGCTCCCAGCCCCTGAGACTCAGAAAGGCAGCTCTGGACAGTGCTCTTCCCGTCCTGTGGTAGAGACCTGAGCAATGGCTGCAGCCCGGAAGTAGGTGGATGGACTCCCCAGTGTCCCACTGTCTGAGCAGAGTCGGAGACAACCAGAGTCTTTTACTTACTATCTGAGCAGAAGCAGGGACGGTCCCAGTGTGGACCCTATGGCGCTGGTCGGTGTGGGGAATTAACACAGATAGGCAGCTGGACCAGCACCTGGAGTGGGCAAAGGTGCCAGGCCCCAGGTGGGCGGGTGGAGGAGGGTAGCAGTGGGTGGAGATGCTAAGGAATACAGCCCCCCCACGTGGACAGCTTGGGAGGGCCAGTGGCCTGCTGGGGGAAGGCCCAGGTCTGCCCCTCACTTCCCTGCTGGCCTTTCTGGGGCTTCCTGCTGACAGGAGGCCCCCTGTCTGTTCCGGGGCAGGGGCCCTGGGGAACTCTGAGGCATGTGGTCTATTAACTGCCCAGTCACCCCTCCCTCCCACCTCTCTCCTTCAGGTACCAGCCTCCCCAGATCGCAGCTCTCCTAGGGAAGAAGAGGGGATCCCACCGCTCCCCAGAACCCGCTTCCAGGCAGGGCCACGGCGGCACAGGCGTCGGGCTCTCAGTGAGCCAGCAGCCCTGAGCCCAGACAAGGCGACCCCTCCCAGGACCCTGGAGGATGCTCCCTTGCTGCTTGAGCTGCAGAAGCTGCCAGGATTGGCCAACACAGACTTGAGTGCCCCAAACCCCAACATCCAGGTGAGAGCTGCAGGAGGACCGTGGTCATCCAGAGAGGAGCTAGGCTGAAGGGCTCCACCCTGAGGTCAGGTGTCCCCATCCTTCCTTGGAGGGCAGGGGTCCTGTTTGGGTCACAGAAGATGGAGTCGTGGGAGTACTCCTCCTCCACTTCCCAGCTTCAGACTGAGCAGGGCGCAGGGCCCCTGAGCCTGGGTTTTCTAGTCCATGGCAAGGGACAAACAGCCCTGGCAGGGCCGTCATGGGGACCAAACGAATAGAGAAGCTTCGTGAGCAGCAGAGGCTTCCGGGAATATGGGGTGGGGAGGGACCTGTGGCCTTCCCCCAGGCCCAACCCTTACTGCAGGGTTGGTTGAGTGCACAATAGGATGGGCTGGTAGTGGGGGGCTGCCCCTGAGGGGCTCTATGGGGCCAGTGGGATTCTAGTTTATGTTTTCCACACCAGGCCTCAATCCCGGATAGTAGCAGCATCTACAGTTTGCCAAACACTTTCATGAAAAGAGAAAAGGCCACAAAAAGTGTAAAATCTAATATTCTAAAATTGTTTAAAAGTGTGTGTGTGGGGATCCCTGGGTGGCTCAGCGGTTTAGCCCCTACCTTTGGCCCAGGGCCCTATCCTGGAGTCCCAGGATCGAGTCCCACGTCGGGCTCCCGGCATGGAGCCTGCTTCTCCCTCCTGTGTCTCTGCCTCTCTCCCTCTCTCTCTCTCTCTCTATCATGAATAAATAAATAAATCTTAAAAAAAAAAAAGTGTGTGTGTGTGTGTGTGTGTGTGTGTGTAAAACCTGGAAGTTTAATCATCAAAATGTTATCTGTCAGAGATGGAGTGTGGGTGATTTTAATTTTTTTCATTATATTTTGCTGATTTTCCCCCCAATTTTGTTCAGTAACCTCATACTATTTTATTTTATTTTATAAAGATTTAATTTACTTATTCATGACAGATTGAGAGAGAGAGAGGCAGAGACACAGGCAGAGGGAGAAGCAGGCTCCATGCAAGGAGCCCAATGTGGGACTTGATCCTGGGACCCCAGGATCACGCCCTGAGCTGAAGGCAGACCTCCAACCGCTGAGCCACCCAGGTGTCCCTGTAACCTCATATTATTTTATAATAGCCCAAGATAATGTCTGCAAAGTTCACTTTCACATAAATGATTTTATGTTCCTTATTTTCCGGCCACAGTGTGGCAAGTGAGGGGACCCTCCCTGCCCCCCCTTACAGGCCCCCTACCACCACCTCCCCTGACCAGGGGCCACTATGGAAGTTTGCTATCTTCGCATTAGTTTCCAGTCCTACAGTGAGCCCCAGGGCTGTTAATGGCTCCTGAGGGTGGGCAGCCTGCAGGCTGCTGGAGTCACAGTTCACAGCCAGCTTCTCTTAAACTAGTGGGTCTCTAGCCTGGCACGTGTTAAAGCCACCATGCCTGGCCCCAGTTAGTTTAAAACATGTTTATAGTTGGGTCAGGGAGTCTGAAATATCAAGGTGATTCTGATGCACAGCCAAGTCTTTTTTTTTTTTTTTAAAGATCTTATTTATTTATTTGTAGAGACAGAAAGGGGGGGGGGGGCAGAGGCACAGCCAGAGGGAGAAGCAGGCTCCATGCAGGGAGCCTGATGTGCGACTTGATCCAGGGTCCCCAGGATCACACCCCAGGCTGCAGGCGGCGCTAAACCGCTGCACCACCGGGGCTGCCCTGCACAGCCAAGTCTTAAATTGTGACTTCATGGGCCCTGGGAAGCCAGGAAGTTTGGTGAAGAGAATGAGGTGGTTTGGAGGGAAGGTGGGGCCTCTACCCCTGACCCCCCTTGCTTGTCACCTCTCCTCTCCTTGGAGTCTTGCTCTGAGCCCTCCTTCACTGGCCGGCCTATGTCTGACCCTCTGCAGGTGACCATCGAGGTGGTGGAGGATCCGCAGGCCAAGGTGGAGATGGACCTACCCAGCAATCGCTGGCCACAGGATGCCTCAAGCTGGCTGCCCACCAAGGAGCTCTTCTGGCCCCTATTCTGGGGGTATCTAGAGGGAGAGGAGGGAAGGACTGATCTCAAGGGCAGAGCCCCAGGGGAAGAAGAGGAGGAGGAAGAGGAGGCGGAGGAGGATTACCCTGTAGAGTACAGCGAGAGTGAGGACCAGGAGGACAGCGATGACGAGGAGGAGCTTGGGTTCAGTGGGGCCACAGGCAGCTGGGAGCAGGGCTGGCTGGCCCCTGGGGACTGGGCCTTCAAGGAGCCTGATGGCTATGGTGAGCACCCCTCCCCCATCTTGGCATCCCGGGCAGCTGCATCTGGAGGTCCTGAGTGGAAATGGGGCTTGAGAGAGTCCTGAGAGCTTCCTGAGCAGGGACAGCTGTGGAAACCCGGAGTTTAGGCTTGTAGAAACACCATCACCCCCTACGTAGCAACATCACCCATAGCTTGCAAAATTTGGAGGGTTTTTTTTTCCCAAATATTTGACCTTCGCAACGGCCCTGAGACACCCTAAACAAAACGGACACTTGTTAATTTTATATATATTCCTAGCTATCAGTTGCCAACAAATCAGGAAATATTATAAACCCCACCAGTCACAACTGACCTTGTTTTCAGACTGTGTCGGTTTGAATCTTGGCTCTGCCGCTTCCAGCTGAGTGGCCTTGGACAAGTTACTTAACCTCGCTATGCCTCATTTCCTGCCTCTCTAAATGGAGACTGGGGGTAGACGGTATTAAGGGAGTTAATACACGTAAAGTGCCAGCATATAGTAAACTAAATATTGGTTGTTTTTATTGGAAAACAACAGAACAGCACAGTCTAGAAAATGCTCCCTCATGCCTAGCCAGCCCCCAGTTCTTTTTTTTTTTTTTTTTAAGATTTTATTTATTTATTCATGAGAGACACAGAGAGGCAGAGACACAGGCAGAGGGAGAAGCAGGCTCCCCATGGGGAGCCTGATGTAGGACTTGATCCTGGGATCCCAGGATCACGCCTTGAGCTCAACCACTGAGCCACCCAGGTGACCCCCCAGTTCTTTTTTTTTTATGCTGCACTTCAGGTTTCCCTGGGCATGGACCTGTTTCATGTGCAGTTGCAGCCATTCTCCCCAGAGCCCCTGGTGTTTCGTCCTTGGACGGTGGTGCCATGATTAAGACTAAGGCACAGCAGACTTTCCCCCATTCACCAAATAATGTAAACTAGCAGAATTTTCATGCCTTTTCAACTTTTCTCCCATTAATTTTCTTTAAACTCTTGGTACCTGCCTGCTCAGACCTGCCTGGGAAGTGAGAAGAGAGTTGGCTATGTCAGTACTTTGGGGGTTCCACAGATACCCCCTACCCTCCAGGTCTCAACCCTGTGCAGCCAGAGGGCTGTACATGCAGTCAGAGTGTATATCAGGTTCCTCAGACCAGGACGGGGCCCCTAATGTGGGAAGTCAGGAACTTCCTTTATATCCCAGTGCCAGGGCAGTCTTGTTGGCCATGGTTTTGACTGACATGATTCGCATGGGGGTCCACTCTACAGGGGCCC
This sequence comes from Canis lupus baileyi, assembly GCF_048164855.1. Classification (NCBI taxonomy): domain Eukaryota; kingdom Metazoa; phylum Chordata; class Mammalia; order Carnivora; family Canidae; genus Canis; species Canis lupus. The sequence continues at coordinate 51,736,920 of NC_132846.1, read as the reverse complement.
CCAGCTGAGGGACAGGTAGGGGCTGAGATCCAGCCCACGCTTTGTCCACTAGGCTGGGAGCCCTGGCATGGGCGGCGTCCTCCTGAGGACGGGGCGCCTTCTGCTAATTGGCACCAGTGCCCACTCACCCCTGGCTCCCTGCCTTGACCCAGATGATGAGCTTCCAGAGGAGTGGAACCCCTGGTTTCCCTGCAGTGGGAGCTGCAGCAGCGGCAACCAGAGAAGGACTCGTCCCTGCGGCTAGGCCTGCACTGCCGCCGAGTCCCCGGTCTGTGACCTGCCCCCTTGTCCTGGTGAGAGGAGCCGCGCCCTGGAGCCTGCAGAGGCAGCGGCTTACACTGCTGCGGGCCTTGTTTGAGGGGTGCTGAGAGAGGAGATGCAGGAAGCTCACAAATGTGGTGGTCCTGCCTCGGCCCAGGCCCGTCCCGGATGCTGTGGCCACCAAGAGCCTGGTGAGGGCTGGGCTTCCCCACTGGGAGCACAGAGGTGCCCCGGGGCCCACCAGTCTGGCCTCCTCTCTTCCCAAAGGCACCGAGGAGAAGGACCCCTTGGGCTTCCCCAGTGAGGGGTAGCAGCCCCTGGCCCACAATGCTACGGACATGCTCAGCCCAGGTCAGTGAGGAGCTAGGCCCTGCTCCTGGGGTTGGGGGAGAACCTCATGGGGAGGGCGGAGTATCATTGCACAGATAATCTCACCTCCATCCACAGAGACAAAGTACATGTTCCAGCTGGAAGATTAGCCTCCCCAGCAAAGGGGCCCTAGGATTTCTAGGTCCCCCTAACCAGGCCACTGACCTTTCTCAGCCTGATATTCCTGCTGGGAAGAGGGTCCTGATGGGAGCCACAGAACCTGGAGATCACGCTGTGGGGCCCCTTCTGCCTGGCTGCAGGATGGGAGGGGGATATCCCGGCTTCCACGACTGATCACTCGGGGGTACCCGGGCAGGCTCTGTGTGGGAAGGGGTCCTGGCAGAAACAGGTCAGGGGCCAGGAGTTTAGAACCGCTCCTTCCAGCAGCTTGGGAGCAGGCTGTGCTTTGACTAGGATATTCAGCCTCTGCATCTCTTGAGGTCACTTGCACCCCACAAGGAGGTAGGCAGCTGCCTGTGCTCAATACCGAGAAGCATCCTGAGCTGGGGTGGCGCGCCTGGTGCTGTGCGGGGCAGGGGATTCCTGGAAGGCTGAGGCTGGGGATCTGCCCTCGAGGAGCTCGGGTCCTAGGAGGAGAGGCACACATGACCAACTTCAGCACGGCGCCGCGCAGAGCGTGCCCAGAAGTTCTGGGGCAGAGGCGAAGGAGCAATTTGTTCTGTGTGGCTGGAGTCAGAGGCCACATGTCCAAGAGAGAAGGGAGGAGGACAGCACAGACAGAGGGGGCCACAGTGGGACACAGAGTGACACAGACAGAGTGAGCCTGAGAAGGAGGTAAGAACAAGAGTGGATCAATGGTGAAGACAGTGCAACGCTTTCTTACCACTGGCTTAAGACAGCTGTCTATGCCGCCCCCATCACCCCAGCTCCTTCCCCAAGATCCCAGATCTTTCCCACCATCCAGGGGGTGAAGGGAGACGCCCTGGCCGCACTCAGCGCCCAGGCCCCTGGGCCAGCATCCATTGAGTGGCTGCCTCTTGCTTCCTGGGTGGCGGGCGGGAGCCCCTCTCTGTCGTTGGGGGAGGCCTGGCCGGCGCACCCAGCTCTGCCGTGGGGCCTTCTCTGTCCAGGCATCCAGGCCTCGGCCCTCGATCAGCGGCCCCCTCCACCAGGGGGCTGACCCGTCCCCCACCCCCACCCCCCCGCAGATGTGGACAGCTGCGAGAAGTGGCTGAACTGCAAGAGCGACTTCCTGGCCGAGTACCTGCGCCGGGTGCTGCAGGACCTGCCCAGCTGCCCGTGCGCGTACCCGCTGGAGGCCGAGGCCCGCGCCGTGAGCCTGCAGGACGAGCGCCGGGGCCGCAGCTTCCGCTGGAGGGACGCCAGCGGCCCGCGGGAGCACCTGGACGTGTACCAGCCCACGGCGCGCTTCTGCCTGCGCTCGCTGCGGTCGGTGGAGAGCAGCACCCTGGCCGCCCAGCACTGCTGCTACGACGCGGGCAGCCGGCTGCTGACGCGGGGCAAGGGCGCAGGCGCCCCCGACCTGGTCAGCACCGACTTCTCGCCCGAGCTGCACTTCAAGGTGGACACGCTGCCCTGGATCCTCTGCAAGGGGGACTGGAGCCGCTACCACGCCGCGCGGCCCCCCAACAACGGCCGGGCCTGCGCCGACAACCCCCCCGAGGAGGAGTACCTGGCGCAGCTGCAGGAGGCCAAGGAGTACTAGCGGGGGCGCGGGCGCGGCCCTCACCCTGCCTCTGCCCTGCCTCTGCCCGACCCGGACAGGCCCGCTGCCTGTGAACCCAGGGCAGGTCAGCAGCCCGGTGTCCGTGCGCGGCTGGGGACGCGGTGGAGGGTACAGGGCCCGGGGTGCGGGAGGGAGCTCAGCGCCCTGAGTCACTGGGTGGACGGGGGAGATGTGTGTCTGCGGGGCTGCCCTCTCCTGACCCCTGGGGCGCTGTCCCAGCCTCGCCCCTCATTTCCTCCCTCTGCCCCTGAGCTGGGCTCTTCTGCCATCAGTGGCTCTGGGCACAGGTGAGAGCCGGGCTCTCCATGCACACCCTGACCTGTGCTGGGAGGTGGACAGCCAGCCTAGTGAGCAGCCCTCCTCTCTGGGTGGTTGTTAGAGGTCCCTGTCCCCCACCTGCTGGGAGCCATCGCACACCAAGACGGGGTCCCTGTTAGAGGTTATCCTCTGCTCCGAGCTGCCTTTTGGTGGACAGCACTTTGGTGTAGGGTGGAAGTCAACCAGTGGGGCCGAATGAGGACAGACAGGCTGAGGCGACTTAGACAAGGGCTGGCTCCAGGCAGGGAATGGGTCAACCCATTTGGGTCCCTTTCTTTGTCCAGCACCTCTGTTCTGTCTGGGTTGTAGGAGTGTGAGGGCCTGGGAGATGGTGCTGCCCTGAATGGGCACAGCCAGCAGGCTTGGGGTGCGCTCACAACCGACTTGGGAGGGTGTGCACCATGGGGAACTGGTAAAACAGTTTTCTGGTCAGGCGTGGTGGCAGGGAAGCCCAGATTCGGGTCATTTCTGTGGTGTCAATACTCCCACCACGGCCCACTTCATGCTCCCAAGTGGATGTGATTGCATGCCCCGAGCTCAGAGCTGCACATAAGCAGCTCTCCTAGCACACCTTGTGCTTCTTCCCTGCCCCTCTCACCACCACCGCCACCCCCAACCATACTTTCTTGCCTTCTGTGGGGTTGAAATGCTGAAGTCCAAACTGTCCTGTTCACAAAAGATCCAAAAGGTGGGGACCTCAGCTCCTAGATAGCTGCCCTGAAGCTCTTTGTGATCCTCAGCAATAAAGCACTTTATTTTCAAATTCTGTTTGATGAAGAATGTGGAGCCTCAGTAGAGGTATAGGGAGCCCTGTTTGCAGCCCAAGCCAAGCCCCCCAGCGTTGTGACTCCCTAACCCAGCTGGGCGGGCAGAGCTCCCAAAGTGCAGAGGTTAGATGTAGATGTGAGTTATCCCTACTCACACTTCTACAGAGTTGCCTGGGAGGCAGGGAGGAGCTGGCTGGACCTCAGGGGCACCTTCACTAGTTCTTGGGGACAGGAGGACTTCCAAGTCAGAGGTAAGTTGCATGCACTCCAGTGGATGTGGTTTGCTGCCAGGGGATCTGACACAGAGTTGCCAAAGGATTACACCCGGAAGATGACGGAAGTGGACCTGTACCCTGCCTTGGTTGCTCCCCTTAACAGACCCTGCACTGTCACTCCTGGCATTTGGGGAAGAACAGAGACACATCAGAAAGTAGGATGAGACAAGGTGTGTCCAGAGCCATCGCCTAGAGATGCTCAGAGAGCCAGATGTTTCCATAACCATCACACCTGGAGGTAAGTTTATTAGTCTGGTCCTGGACCACAGTCTAAAAATACTGTGGCACAACTAAAATATTATAGGGCCAGAGACGCTAGATCAAGTCACCAGATGGGATCCAAATTCATTCCCTTTCTCTCATCTCGGGGAATCAGGGTATTTTAATTATCCTTTAGCAGAAATTTTTTAAAATTTATTTGAGAGAAAGAATGAGTGGGAGGAGGAGCAGAGGGAGAAGGAGAGAAGGAATCCCAAGCAGACTCTATGCTGAGTGCAGAGCCTGAGAGGGGGCTCCGTTCCAGGACCCTGAGATCATGACCAGAGCTGAAATCAAGAATTGGCCACCCAACCGACTGAGCCACCCAAGTGCCCCAGCAGAAACTTTATTAAACACTTGAACACATTGTCTAAATTAAATCTGTACCTAGTGTCTGTCGATTACCCAAATTGAGTTTGGCCGGCCACATTTTTGATCTGTAAGTGACAGACGAAACTGCTACTATGTCAGGCCATAGATGACAGAAGATAAAGGGGTTGGAGAGCAGGTCACCTCTAAAATGGTGTTTATTCAAAGTCTACAAAGGAGAAAGAGGCACTGTGCAGGTGGCTGCAGGCTCAGGGCACAGGTGTGTGGGGGGAGAAACAGGGATGGAGGGGTCACTGACCCTGCTAAAAGGAGGATTTTAGGAGCCGTTAGTACCAGAGCCCGGGGGCGGGGCAGAGGGGTGTCACCCTGTTTGGGTCCAGTGTTGGTGAGGTCACCGTCTTGACTAGCTGTTCTTCCTCTCCCAAACAGCCCTCGGTGGCCATGCATCCAGCACAATCACCATCACTCTTTCTTTAAGATTTTATTTACTTATGACAGAGAGAGAGAGAGAGAGAGAGAGAGAGAGAAGCAGGCTCCGTGCAGGGAGCCTGACATGGGACTTGATCCTGGGTCTACAGGATCATGCCCCGGAGCTGAAGGCAGCGCTAAACTGCTGAGCCACCGGGGCTGCCCACCATCACTGTTTCTAGTTTAGCTGCCCCAGTCACCAGAATGGTTTTGCCTGATTTTTCTCTGTCTGGTGTGTCTCATAAAGGGTCCTACGTTAGGCAAGACCAGTTCAATTAAATTCTTACAAGGGTTTAAAACAACCAGTGGTACGAACCCTGCCAGGTCCTGCTGACTTCCCTTGTTTGTCAGAACACAGAATGTTTCAGGGCCTTTGTCCTGTTAATCACCAAAAGATCCCAAATATGCTTCTTTTTATTTTTTAGTTTATTTTTATTTTTTATTTTTATTTTTTTCCAAATGTGCTTCTTTGGCTCCTCTACTACAAATAGATTTTCATAACAGGTTGAGGTACTTCTCAAATTGCATCCTGACCTTAGTATCACCTGGGATATTTATTAAACTATAAGTTCATGGGCCATACCCCACAATGAATAAGAATTAATTAGGGGCAGAGTCTAGAAAATTTTCTTAATTTAACAAGTTTCCTCAGGTGATTCTGAGTAAGGGGAGTCCTTGGCCTATAATTTGCAATTTGGCCAATTAACTAGGTTTTCAAAATATTCCTGCTTAAAGCAAAACACTCGGGCTCCTGAGTCCAGAAGTTAGTAAGTGATGTTTGCCAGATATTACCAGGTGCCAGTGCTTCTATGCTTGTCATCTCTAATGCTCTGATAAGGTACCTATTATACCCATAATACCGGTGAGAAAATTTGGCCCATGTGTTAGGAAGTGGCAAAATTCAACCCAAGTCCACGCAAGTCCAGAGTTTTGTTTTTAGCTATGTTGCTCTGCTTGTTAGGCTAAAAAATGCTATCAGTAAAATGACTGATAAAAACTGGTACAACCATTGTGAATACTGGGGATGTGAACCGTTATTGGGTAGGTCATGTGACAGGTAATTTCCCTAGTGTTTTGGTTTTTATTAAGGTTTTTGTAATCTCTGCTTTGGGGATTTTTTCAAGAACTCTAGAATTGGTGAACTCTCCAGCCAGGCATGAAGGGGCTCCTTTTTTTTTGTCACTGCTCTTTGTGTGAGGAGGAGGAGTCGGTTAGGAGGAGCCCCTAGATCTGATTCAAGCTAACAGTCCAGGTTCTTTATCAAAAGGCATCTTTTTGGACCCCCAGGAGGCAGATCTAATGCCGATGCATTAGATGCTAATTAGTTCAGTCCACCATTCCTTTAATTCAAACCAAAAGTGGCTCTTTGGGGTCTAAATTATCCAGATCAGTACTGGTTTTCTGCTTTAACTAGTGTTTTGGCCAAGTCACGCTGGTAGGATTAGCCTGCAGGCCTCGCTGCCACCTAATAAAAGAGGCAAAAATAGATTAAGGAAATAGCTGTGCCTGCAGGAGGCCGAGTGTCTGGGTTAGAAGGCACAGACTCCCTCAGGATGCAGGATGCCAGGGTAGGGCTGGTCTGGGAAAGGGACCCTTTCTGCTCAGGTGGTTGCCTCTCCTGCCACGTGGCAATCAGAACCTCATTTGAACATATCCCCAGTACTTGGTCAGTGCTCGGTAAACCTGTTTAATAGAACCAGGTATTTAAAAAATACGCTTAACAAGAACATTCATTTCTTCCTCTTTCTGGGAATTGTGAGGCCTGGAACTTCTTATTCCAGGAGGGATGCCTGACACACTAGAAATACAGCAGCTTCTCAGGGGATGAACCCAATGACAGGGCAGTGGACATAGTGGTTTAGACTGAAGCATTGGCTCTGCAAGTTATAGTCCTCATTCTAAATCTCAACTCTGCTAAATGGCAGCTGCAGGGTCAGGGCATATTACTGAAGAAAAGCAAGACTTAGATTCTTACAAAACAGAAAATGCTGGCAGTTATCTCTTTCACAAGGCTACTGTGATGGTTAAATGAGCTAACACAAGGGGGCTACTTAGCGTCCAGTACATAGTCATTGCTCAGGAAGCGTAAGCTGTGAACCTGAGGCCCACAGTTCCCCTGCCATGAGGGGGCAGCTTTTCACATCTCAAGGCAGCACCTGGTGCTCATCTGTTCTCGCAAGAGGATAGGAGAGGCCAGAGAGGGGAAAGCCCAGGATGCCATTTCTGCCAGCAATAAGGTTTCTTGGCATTGTTTATCCCAGAGCCATCCCCACCTCGTCTTCCATCAGTGAGGGGAGCGGCAGCTTTGTACCAGTCTGCAGAAAGGAGACTAGATCAGGAATGCTGCTGAGAGGCAGGGATTGCTTCATGCCTCTACACTTACCTGGAATATAAACAAAACCTGTTTTTTTCTCCTTGAATTCAGTATCTTCAAGGGAACTCATTAATACCAGCCACCCAATCAACAGTTTCCAGACATGTATGTTTTTTAAATTACGTTTATTTAGCGTATGTACACATAAAAGAGAAATCGCCCTCTGATCCCACCCAGCAGAAAACATGCACAAACCCAAGGTATATGTGGAGGGAAGGGGCCCCAGCCCCAAGTTAGTGGTTGGGATGGTGCAATCCTGGGAGTCCCAAGCCCCAGTCAGGAGAGGGCTGGCCCGAAGTAGCGGGCAGCCCCCCTGCTGCCAGCCCTAAAATAAGCGTGCGCCATAGCCAAAGGTCTGTTTGATGCCCTCAAAGTAGTACCGCTGCCAGCCCTGCCGCGTCCTCTCTTCCTCGGGGGCAGGGATGCCTCTGCCTTCCATGCACAGCTCAGTCTCTCCATTCTTGTCAAGGAAGGTCAAGGTGATGGTGGCAAAGTGCCCTGGAGAAAGGCAGAGAGGAAGGGAGGTTTCAGATCCATGGTTTCCAATCAGGATTTGAGACAGGGGAAAAGAGAAGAGTTCTGGAGGGTAATAACAATAAGCAAATAAATGTACTTACCTTCTGGCCAAGATTTAAACCTCCATTTCATCACAATAAGTTTCTCAGGGACCTAAAATATCAAAGAGATCGGTCTGTACTGTGGACTACAACATACCCCATCCTGGTAGGGAGTGGCCACCTGCCTTCCGTACGGTCTATCCTCTGTGCAATTCTACAACTTAAAGGCACAAAGTGGACCACTACTGGTGGCTTCTGCACCAATAACGCTGCGGCTTCTCCTCTTATGCCCCAATTGGGTCCGGTCAGCTGTGCCCAGGTGACATTTCAGTGCTGCAAATGCAAAATCACTAGCCACCAACATATAGGACCCTCTTCCGCAAAGAATTTCTTCAGGAAGAACTAATTTTACTACACTAAGGGGAAAAAAATCAAGCAAGAGAATTCAACTACAACATTCTTTTGAAAATCATTTTGAAAAATGAGTTTTTTTTTTTACTAACCGGAGAGATTAAATTTTACCTACAGAGCTGAAAAAAAAGAAGGAACAATACATTTCTTCTGACCAAAGACTACATCCGGGGTCTGGCGCCAGCAGGCACTCACCAGATCCGTGAACTCCCCAGAGACGTTGCCATCTACCAGGTGAAACTTCCCACCTCTGTCTGCTTCTAACATCGCAGGAGCATGGGTAAAGGCCTGAACGAGCTGTAGGGGGAAAAAAGGAGGTACGAAGATGTCCTTCTTAGTGGGACAAATGCCAGCTGATACCTGCACGCCTCGGCTCTCATTTCCAAAGGCATCACTTTGCCCAATTACCAGGTTCTATTCTGTTCCACTACAGAGAAGAGCCCCTACTCAAGGCTCTGACTGGAGTGATGCTTTGTGAATCCAAGATGCCATTACTTCAGATCCATTCACTTTTCTTTTTTTTTTTTTTTTTTTTTTTTTTAATTTTTATTTATTTATGATAGTTACACACACACAGAGAGAGAGAGAGGCGCAGAGACACAGGCAGAGGGAGAAGCAGGCTCCATGCACCGGGAGCCCGACGTGGGATTCGATCCCGGGTCTCCAGGATCGCGCCCTGGGCCAAAGGCAGGCGCCAAACCGCTGCGCCACCCAGGGATCCCTCCATTCACTTTTCTAACAAGAATGCTTCCAGTGGTGCCCACTTAGACCACCCAAAACCAGTATATGGGAGGAAAAAGAAGGCATGTTCACTTTGATAAGGAGGTCCAACAGAAGGGTTTTTCCTTTGCCTCTGCCTCTACGAGGAAAACCTCACAGCTCCGCTTTTCAGTACCTGCTCTGCACAGAGGGGATGTGCCCACAACCCAAGTCACCTAGAACAGCAGATGCCCTGAGGCCTGAAGGACAAGATTATACTTACCTCTTGGGTGGTAAAGACTCTATAGAGCTCTTCTGGTGATGTCAGGAAGGTTTCTCTAAGGGTGATCTTACAAGTGGGGATTTTGACACCAACAGGTCTGGCCTGGGTTTTTGAAGGAGCAGACTTAGCCTGTGGAAGCGGCAGTGAGAAAGGTTTAGAGTGATGGGGAAACCTGCATTAACGTGGCTTCCAGGACAGGCATGTTATTCATCCTCACAAACTTCTTCGCCTCCAGGGCTAATCCTTCCAGGGGGTTGGAGGGAATATGTATGGATGTTTCAGTCATTAGGGGAACTTGCCCAGAATGTCCTCAATTCCCACTGAAATAATATTCTGGGTGAAGGAGGAGAGATACTGAACACTCCCACTGACCAAAGGACGTGGCACATCATTTGGTATTTCTGAGGTACTTGTGTCTAATTTTCAGGAAAAAATGGTGCTTAAACAGCTGGAAGCAGCCACCTCCCCTCCGGAATTCCCTTCACTATGCTGACAAGGGGCAACAGAGCTGCAAACCAAGTGCTGAGCCTGAACCACACAAATTCCACCTCCACAAAAAATATTTCCTCACCCTGTAAATGTGGTGAAATCAATCAATTTCCTGACAGGTGAATGTAGTGATCTCACCCCAGTACCTTCCTGAGACCTCTGGTATCAGAGAAGCAAATATCAACACCTCAGTTAGGAATAATACTGAAGACACATATAAAAACCAATCTGTGTTCACAAACTCCTCTAACTGGGGTGAAATGCAATGAAGAATCAAACTCTGAAGCCCCTGACAGTTTCCATTTGCTCTAGGAGTCTGTTATAAATGAATGAAAACCAGGTTACAGAAGGACAGACAAGTAACTACATATCGAGGACTCTGTAAAAAGCACCATGGGCAGATCATATGTCGCTCTGGCTTGGAGGTTAAGGTCAGCGAGAGCGAGCACACGCACATGGAAATATCATTGACTTACCTTGCGCTCCTCAGTTTTCAGTGCTGGCTGCCCAGCTGGGTCTACTGACTCTCCATTCATTGTAGGCAAGATCATGCCCTGCGTGAACTCTGAAAAGATAAAAAATCCCCGCTCCTGGAAGTTATTTCTTAGTTGCTGAGATTTGGGGCCTCTTTAGAGTTTGACAAACATGGCCATCTTACCCCAGAATGAGGTAATGACAAAGAAAGAAAGAGTCTATCTACTTTAGGCCTTTACCTCCGGCCTATGCCAGACAGGTATCTGAGTGTACGCTGTAGAATATGGAACGTTAAGGGTCATTTAAAACCCGACTCCATTAGAAGCATTACAACTTGTTAAATGTACATGAGGTCTACTATGGATAATAGTGAATGAACATAGTGGCACTTCCAATGACTTCAAGAATAGGGCAAGACGCCCTCGGATGCAGATCTGTCCCCCTCCTCCATTCTGCCTCACCTCTGCAAAACAGCCACAACTAGTTCTGGCACCAGAGCACTTTGGTTCCCACCAAAAGAGGGATCACCCCTGACAGTCACTCTATGCACTCCAACACCAAGACCAGAACACACTGGCATAACTGGAATTCTAAGGGAGAGCTCGACTACCTGCAACCTAAAAACCCCCTAAGCGTCCCTGGAGAATGCCTATTAAAGATAGTCTAGGACTGTGCTCGAGCAGTGAGTCTGGGGATGCCAAGTCTTTAGATTAGCACAGTCCAACAGAAATACAAGGTCAGCCTCAGAAAGAATTTTACATTTTCTACTAGCCACATTATAGCCAAAAAACAAACAAGTGAAGTTCATTTTATTAATATACTTAATCCAATATATCCAAAATATGTCAAGGTTATTGTCATAAAAAGCTGTTGATATTTCACATTCTTTTTTTTTGTACCAAGTTTTCAAAACCCACTGTATTTTATACTCATGGCACAACTCAATTTGTACTAGCCGTATTTCAAGAGCTCAACAGTCAATAGATTATCAGGCAAGTCATCCCTACATCTTTCCCTTATTGAGATTAAAGACTGACTTTGAGATGAAGAGGCCCCCTCCCCCAAAATGTTCACTCATTTGGCAAACAAAGGACTATCGGATCCCTTAATCAGAGTCTGATGACCGGGGGTGGGGGGAACTATCTCCTCAAGGCATACATTACTACTCAAGGGATACCTGTTTTGAGGGTGCTGATGTAAATTCCCATTGCTTCTCTTAGAAGTTTCACCCCTTCTTCCTTCATTAAGGCCACGAGATTTGTGTCAGGCTCATCTTTGGCAAGGCTCACACTAATCTGAGTGAAAGATCAGAAGTAGGTGGTAAATAACTTGAGGGGCACCCACAATGTGGAATGTGGGTGCTGAGCAATCAGATAACTGCTGACATTTCCAAAGGAAATGTGTGAGGGTTGGGGTATCTTTCCAATCCCCATGAGTGTTCCTTCTCCAGTTCTCTCTGCCAAAGCCAAGGTGGCTAACGTTAGAACACGTTACTAGCTGAAACAAAGTAATTAAATAAGCACAAGCTGTGCCGGACGCTCCCAACAGCACCACAGACCTAGAAGATTATCTGCAGAATGAGGTTCTGAATGGTTGGACCCAGCCTGGGCTTTAATCTTGAAATCATTTTTCTCATCTGAGAAGAGGATATGGAAGACTCAGATGAAGAATTAAGAAGCACAAACCTCTACTTCATCCACACTGTTTTCATCAGATAAATTGGGGATCTCCACATGTCCCTTGTACTGCACTCCGGACTTAGAGGTACCTGTCAAAAGCAATGCAATGTCATTAGTCTCTCCCTCTGCAGACAAAGTCGGCTCTGGACGCCTAACTACTCCTCTGCTTATATTTCTTTTGAACTATTGAACTGACCCTCTTTATTCTAGAGAATGTCAGATACAATCAACCCTCCCCCAGTTCCCCAGAAGAAAGGTCTTCCCTCATTAGATCTGCGGGCCAGCTGTGTGATTACCGTACGGGACTAAGGGCTTTGCGGATGTGGCACTAGTGTGAATTCTGCCCAGGAGGATTCGGGTCAATAATCAAGGCAGTCAGTTCTGCTAGGATCCTTGTTCTGAAAATACAAACTTGTTCCCATGCGACTGACCTACTAGAGGACAATCTGATCACAGCATGAATTCCACGCTTCCTAACACGAGACTTCTTCCATGAGAAACACTAGGTGCACACACAGAACCACACCCAGCTGAAAGGAGCCGGACAGGAATACACAAGACAGGATCTCCTCAAACACTTATCTCCCAGCAACCTTAGTTCCCCATGTGTTCCGAGCCATACCACCCACACTGGGGTCCGTAATGTTCCCTCTGATTTCATCAGTTGACCCTCCAAGCACCAATTCACAATAACCCACCTGCTGCAACCCTTCTGATACGATGCCTGCTTTCACAAGTGAACTCCAGATCTTTTTCAAAGTAAAGCAGCACGTTTACTATATTATTCATGTATTTCTTCCCATATAACATGTAGCACTGTGCTATCAATTTTTACATTCCTAAATTTTAAAAACGTGTCACCAGTGAAGGTTTTGGGTGTTGTGTCGTGTCCCTAACCCTATCTTCCCTATAAGCCCTGTGGTTTTGGTTGAGCAATTTTGCACAGTGTGGTGATTTTTAGAACACGTGGGCGACATTATAGCAGAACTGACTATATTTCAAAATTGACCAACAGGACGTTTATTTATCTCCACTTCTCTTGACATCAGCTTCTCAATCTATAAAAAGAGGACCGGGCAAGAGGACACCTAAAGGTTCCTTTCAGACTACCATATTTTAGTAGTTTTTTAAAAGGTCATGAACATATAGATTTACTTTTCCCCTCTTTATTACCATTTACTTAAGAAATGCTCATTGAAGCACAAATCTGTTGTATGTTTTGCCCCCTACATGTACTCCTTTAGCTTTAGTGCCTTTTGAAATTCAGCCTCCCAACTGTCAGGACCATCCAGGTGGGGCGCACACATGGCTCTAATTCTTTGCCAATGCCATCACAGAAGGGACATAAACGAGAGAGTAAAACTGCCCCAAATTATAGTCACATAAAAACTTCATTAGCATAATGGTCTACACTGGTAGAGTCACACTGGAGAAAGAAAAAAAAAAAGATCCATACCCCCCAAAAATTTCCTTTCCCACCTTTAAATCAATCATCCAAGAGGTAAAAATTAGCTAGTGTGAGAAATGTTACCTCATTTAAAACGTCCTAACATATTTGTAGCCCAAAAATTCAGTGGCCCAACTGCTTCACTGATGGGGACTTGTGAGACCCACGGAGAGAAAAATGCATTTAGTGTTCATCCCCTAGGGGCAGAGAAATTTTGGCACCCAATACTGATTTCCTCAGGACTCCAAAGCAGCACTGTCTCCCTTCAAGAGTTCCCAACTCCCCTCAAACCATTCTCCCTGGCTCCTCAGCAAGTCAAGCAAAATGCAGTTAACTTTTGTCCTAACAGTCCAGCATAGACTTACCTGTCCAGTTTAGTTTGATGCTCCACTCATAAAAGAAGATAAGTTTGCCTTTGCGGTTGTTAATGGATGCCTCTCCATCAAGCTTATTTACTTCGGTCACCTCACATTTGCCTTCCTCATTTTGCACCTGCACTGCCAGGAACAGTGTTTTCAGCTTATCCGTGGACCAATTTGAGGCATCCCTCTCTGTCCTGCAAAACAGAAAATAAAGCTATGGAGCAGCAGCCAAATGGAAGAGACTGCTTGCTCTGTGCAAAAGAATCCAAGGCTACAAGAGGCCTGACAAATAGTTTGAAAAAAAAGAAAAAAAATCAGTCCCACTCTAGTTCGTCCACAAGCGTGTTACCCCGTTTTAGGAAGATAAGGACTCCCATATGGTCAACAAAGACAACCACGGCTGCGTGGAATGGTTACAAATCAAACGGAAAATGATGCCTTCCATCCTCAGCAAGATGCTGTAGGGTCAGTATGTGACACTTCAACACGGCGCCCCCGTTGGACCAAATGGAAAACTGTGACCATCTCGCTGAGGTCAGGAGCACAAGAGCGGGCTGTTGAAAGCAGTATTTAACTCACAAGCCCAGTAAGTAATAAACCCATAATCTTGACCTCATTAGCGCAGCGGGCTGACCTGTCAAATTCAGGCGGTGCTAAAAATCCCCTACACGTTCCGTGTCCTCTAGGTGGCCGTGGAAGCAATGTTAAGTCCAGCACCCTTGTACGTTAAGAGGAGAGGAGGCAGGCTGGGATACAGAGGAGAAAAATCACACTCTGCCTCCCCATGTGCTTAACAGTAGAGAAACCAGCAGCAAGAAGAGCCGCCACAGGGGAAAGGTACAGTAAAGACGGTGTGGTGTGAACAAAGTTCAGGGGAGTGAAAAGATAAGGAAATAGTACTTTTAATGTCATAACGGAGAATAGGCTTTTGGTTACATTATAAAGCCACGATTGCCCGGCAACCAGGGGCAGCCCCGGGAGTTACAACACAACCAAATGGAACAGTTCCGGGTGAGAGGCCGTGGCATCCTCAGCATCCCTGAGCTCTCAGCACCTACGGAACACGCTCCGAACCTTTGCCCTCCGGACTCAGGCAGTGGTCCCCTGCGGCTGACTCCGAAGCGCACGCATAAGCCGCAAGACAGCAATTCCAGCCCACCGGCCTCGAGCCTAACACGGCGGTCCCCCGACTCCTCCGGCCACGTGTGGGAAGCACGTCCCGGCTCGCGGCGGATGCATGCATGGGCTCGGGGGTTACGTTCTCGTGCTCCTGGATCCCCTCCTCTGGGCGCAGCCCTCCGCGGCGCCCCCTTGCCCCTCCGAGGAGCCAAACAGCGGCAGGTGGTGGTGTGTGGAGGGGCCCGGGGCCACGGACCCCGTGCCGCGGCGAGGACCTCCCCGCGTGTCCCCGCAGGGCTGCCCCGGGCCCCAGCTTTGTTCCGACCGAGGCTCCGGGGACCCGCACCCCCGGCTGGGCCGGGCCCTCCCGCGGCCTGGCCCGCTCGCTGGCCCTCACCAGTGCCAGTTGTTGACGTTGGTGGCGTCCGCCCGCTCCTCCACGATCCAGCGTGGGTCGCCTTCACCCCACTTGGCCATCGGCTCTCCTGTCGCACCGCCACCAGCGCCCGAGCAGCCGCAGCCACAGCCTCCGGACCGCCTGGTCCCAGCCGCCCGGCAGCGCCTGGAAACTACTAGAAGCGGCCGCAGAACCTCCTGGCTTGCTTTTCCCTCCACCCCCCGCCCCTCCCCGCCTTAACTTCCGGCTCCTCCTCACTCCCTCCGGGTACTTCCGTTTCACCTCGTCGGATTTTACTTTGTGCCTGTTCGAGAGTTCTTTCAAGCTCCCTCGGGTTACCTCGAAAGGGGTCCGAAATGCAACCGCTCACACAACCATTCATCACCCGTAAAGGCCACAAAGAACACGTCCCATTGTTCCCCGAGCCTCTGAATTGGCCCTCCTGAGCCTCATGGGAGTTGTAGTCTTGTTGACTAATCTGCTGGATAACCGCGGAAGGTCGCGCTAAAAGTAAAGGAAACGATTTAAGCGCGGAGCGCTGGGAGTTTCGGGAGTTGTAGTCAAGGAGCCCTGTGTCACGTCCAGAACCGAGCGTGACGGTGGAGACGGAAAGACTACAATTTCCAGCATGCCCTGCGGCCTCAGTCTTGACTCACGTTCCTCCCTCCTTCCGCCCCACCCCGCGACTGCTCGCTTCCGCCTGTTTTCTATGCGGCTCAGTCTGGCTAGGAAGGGTGGTCCAGCGGCGGAAGAGTCTGACGCTGTCCCGAAAGGGTGGGCTCGGTGTGGCAGAGGTGAGGGTGTCCCAAGCCGTTTGGGCCGCGGGTCTAGCTGATTCCAGAGTCTCCGCAAACTTATCCGTTCCCCCCCTATTCTCTGGGGCGTCCCTAGACGCTTCCCCACCCGCCGCCCCGGCCTGACCCTTCCAGTCGGAGCGACCGAGTACGCTCGGGGTTGGGACTGTAAGTGGATTCCAATCCAATCCAATCCAGTCGACACTGGAATTGAAGGATCATTCACTCTGCCGGCGATCCGCCGGGCTCTGGCTACTGCCGGAGACCCGTGGCTTCCCGGACGGTCGCCCGGAGACTCCTCCTCGGTTAACCCACATTCCCTGGGCTTGGTTCATGGCCTCACAGGGATAGGCCTGGCTCAGAAGTTAATAATTGGATCTGAGTCTCGGGAGCTGGTTTGTGAAGCAGCGAACGTGTCGGTCGTGGAATTTTTTTTTTTTTTTTTTGGCCGATGCCTGTTTTCCTTTGTTGTGTGCTTGGATTTGCTACCCCGTCTCGTGGGCTCCCAGTAAACAGGTGACGATAGGGACAAGCCTCTGCCGCCGTACTTGGGATCATGTTGAAGCACCTCTTTCAGTCACTCTTATAATCGCACCCGGTCGATGTAACTTCTAGAGCCGTCAGATCTTTATCTCCTTCCTTGGCACAGGTAAAGCAAGCTAGGTTCTGATTGGGCCTTCGCAGTACACGTTGGTGTCAAGTGTCACCCCTGCGGTTGCGTGATTTTAAAAAGATTCCAGAAATTCTCTGGTGGATTACGGGGCTCGTTAGACACATCCTATGCTGGTTTGTAAATACTTACAGATATTTGTTTACCGCAGTGAAGTAACGACCTGCATTAGTTTTTCCTAGAGTGAAACAGAGAAGGGCCGTGCGTGTCAGAGTGGAAGGGATCCGGCAGCCGGGAAACCTGGGTTATAGGAGCAATTAGCAAAGTGGTTCTGGTACCTAATCCTTTTGTGCCTCGTATTCCTCGTCAGTGAAGTAGAGATGGAATCTGCCAGGCCCACGTTTGCAGAGCTGTTGTGAGGATGACCGAGCGCTCTAGAAGTTGGCATCTGTGCCGGGGACCTTTCTGTGCTCCATGCAGGTCTTGAGTGTTTGTGATAGCCACTCTCAGGATTTTTGTGTCAGATTAATTTTTTTTTTTTTAGATCTTTAGGATTGCTTATAAATATTACCTTTTTTTCTAATTACCATGATACTTTATTAATAAAAATAGTGAGCATTAATTTTGTGTCAGGCACTACACGCTCTACGTATATTAAGTAGTTTAAGCCTTAAAACAATTTTGTAAGGTAGGTGTCTATTGTTATGCCCATTTTACAGATAAGGAAACCAAGATGGAAAGGTGTCCGTAAAACTCCCCATACCAAAAAGAATTGACATTCAGTATTTACTTTTCTGCTAGGTGTTTCCTAAGTCCTCTTTCTTCTTCATTGCAGTCCTGTGAGGTAGGATGTCGTTTTCTCCAAGGTATAGAAGTAAAATTATCTAAGCAGTTTGCTCAGAATTGGGAAACCAAGATTTGAATTCAAAGCTACCTGCTATAAATAAAGCTTGTGCTTGTCCCACCATGAGGGATGATTTCCTTGTATCTGCCAGCTTCACTTGGCTTTAAATATACGGAAGGATTTTTAAGTTACATCTGGGTTCAGTAGAAATCAATTAGTGATGTCTACCATGGGAAGGGATCAGATAGCAGAAAATTCCCACCATACCTTTCAATCCCTGTATCTCCTGAAAACAAAGGAGCCAGGAAGCGAGAGCACAGATGATTCCCTGGCTTACAGTGATTCGACTTACAATTTTTCAATTTTATGATGATAAGAAAGTGATACACATATACATATACTTTTTTTTTTTTTTTTAAGTAGTCTCCAGGCCCAGTGTGGAGCTAACACGGGACTTGAATTCACGACCCTGAGATGAAATCAAGAGATGGACCCTTAACCTACTGAGCCATCCAGGGACCCCAAAAGTGATACACATTCAGTAGAAACCATCGTTTGAACTTTGAGTTTGGATCTTTTCCTGGGCTGGCAATATACAACACAATACTCTTGTAGTGCTGGGTCTTGTAGTGCTGGGCAGCAGCAGTGAGCCACAGTTCCTAGTCAGCCACATGATCACAAGGGTAAACAGCTGATACATTTAAATTATTCTGCACCCATGCAGTCATTGTTTTTTTTTTTTTTTTAAGATTTTATTTATTTATTCATGAGAGAGAGAGAGGCAGAGACACAGGCAGAGGGAGAAGCAGGCTCCATGCAGGGAGCCTGACATGGGACTCCATCCTGGGTCTCCAGGATCAGGCCCTGGGCTGAAGGCGGCGCTGAACTGCTGAGCCACCCGGACTGCCCAGTCATTCTGTTTTTCACTTTCAGTGCAGCAGTCAATAAATTACATGAGATATTCAAAACTTTATTATGAAATAGGCTTTGTGTTAGATGATTTTGCCCAACGATAGGCTGATGTAAATGTTCTGTGCACTTTTGAGGTAGGATAGACTAAGCTGTGCCATTTAACATTTTCCGGGTAGGATATTTTCAACTTATGTTATATTTATTGGGATGTTAACCCCATTACAGGTGGAGGAGTATCTAGAGTATGTTAAGGGCCATCAGAAACTTCAATGGGGACACTTGGGTGGCTTAGTCGGTTAAGTGACTGACTCATGCTTTCGGTTCAGGTCATGATTTCAGGTCATGAGATTAAGTCTCAAGTCAGAGAGAGATGAGAGCGTGATATTTGCCAGTTTTATTCATTACAGTATTTCTGGAACCTAGAACAGTGCCTCCAAGGTGGCACTCAATATATGTTGAATAATACATGAATGCAGTTATCATCTGTTTTGTTGATGCTTTGATTGATCTTGTATATTCAGCAAAACTTGTGATGTGTCCTTATAACTCATGCTTGTCTTGTGCTGTTACCCTTATATGTATCGATGCTGAATACTCCAGTTCTGTTGTAGGGTCCTTCAGAAGAGGGACTGTGTCTTGCATTTTGTAAACATCCCTCAACACCTGAGAGAGTGTCTTGAACAGAGTAGGTGTTCTAGGAATGAATGACTCCTTGTGGGTAATTAGAGGATCAGAACTCTGGTTTGATCAGTTGGAGACCCAATGATCTGATTTTATGAGACAGATTTAGTATTTGTTTTCTCAGCTTCTTTTAAATATCTCCAATTACTGCATGGATGGGGTGGGAGGTAGAGTTTGTGGTGAAGGAACCTAAAGCTTTTGGAGCTCTTTTGAAAGCAGTCCAGGAAAGGACAAATGTCTTATTCTCGCTCTAGATGAATCGGACAAAGGGTGATGAAGAAGAGTATTGGAACAGCTCCAAGTTCAAGGCTTTCACCTTTGATGATGAAGATGATGAGCTCTCACAGGTAGGTTTTCATGAACAGTTGCTGCAGATCACACCTCCGCCACAGTGCCACTCTCAAATTCCTTCTCC